>NC_069389.1:91695192-92043192 GCF_027475565.1 Acinonyx jubatus
AATAGGATTTACTTTTGTGTATGGATCTTGTGTTCCACACTTTTGCCAAGCTTGTTTATTGCCTCTAATTTGTGTGTGTGTGTGTGTGTGTGTATCTTTAAGATTTTCTTTATGTAAGATAATGACATCTGAGAATATAGATATTTCCACTTCTTCCCTTCAAATCTGGTTGCCTTTGATTTCTTTTTCTGGACTAATTCTCCTGGCTAGAATTGCCAATGAAATGTTAAATAGATGTCGTAAGAGTGGACATCCTTGACTTGTTTCTGATCTTAGGGGGAAGGTTTTCAGTCTTTCACCGTTAATCATCATTTTAGCTGTGGGTTTTTCCTGGATGCTTTTTATAAGGTTCAGGAAATTTCCTATTCCCTGCCATCCCCCCTTTACCCCTGAGGGGGAATGGCCCAGAATAGTACCTAAGACATTTTCTTGCTTTTTCTCCTTTAAAGTGTTTTTAACAATCTGTTTAATGATGGGTATCAGTAAGCTTTACTCTTCTAAGACGTAATCCGTGTGGATTCCAGACTGCAGATTCTGGCTTCTTGCCCTCTGCCACAGGCTCCACTGTGAGTTCTGAAATATTTTGTGGCGTTAAAGTAACTTATTTATTTTATTTTTTGATGTGAGAGAGAGAGAGAGAGAGAGAGAGAGAGAATCTTTAGCAGGCTCCACACTGAGTGTGGAGTCTGATGTGGGGCTCGATCCCACCATGCTGGGACTGGGGCCTGAGCCGAAATCAAGAGTTGGATGCTCAAGTGACTGAGCCACCCAGACATCCCTAAAATGACTTTTAAAAAAGAATATTGGGTCACTGGGCAGGGCTGGGACTATGGTGAGACAAGTGAGGCCCTTGCCAAAGGTGCAAAATTTAGGGAGGCAATACAGATTTGACGATTGAGATGATATGTTTAATGAAATATTTAAAAAAATCAAATGGACAGACTTCAGCCCTCTGGCTGGTCGTGTATTTCTGTAAGGAGAGGAAATGGAATGAAGTAAGTGGGGCAAGGTTGCACCCACACGGTCTGATCTGGTTTCTGTTGTTGATATTTTATTCATCAGGGATTGTTCTTGTGTTGATTTTTTAAAAAAAACATTTTTAAGATTTTATTTTTAAGTAATCTCTACACCCAGTGTGGGGCTCAAACTCACAACCCCGAGATCGAGAGTCGAATGTTTTACCAACTGAGCTCTCCCACCCCCGCCCGCGTTAATTTTTATTTTTAAAAATATTGTGTTATAAATACTGAAGGTTTTTTTTTTTTTTTGGAGCGTCCTAAAAATTATGCGTGAGGTGAGTGCTTCATTTGCCTTAGTCTAGGCTCTGCCCTGTCACCCGGAGCCTGAATGGGGGGGAAATTCCAGAGCCAAGGAGAATCTATAGCACTGAAATCAAACCTAATGCTTCCTGTGCTTTTTTTCGCTGTTGATTTCACTCTTATACTCTTAAACGTTGGTTCCCCAGATCCATATTTATACCATTTCAGACAGACGGGGAACAGGCAAAACTGGTTAGTCATGAAAGGCCCTTTCAGTTCAAAGCCAAGAAAAATACATCATGAGGGAGCAAATACATGTTGCTTCTATGAGTTGACGAGAAATCCATACTTTTCTAGTACATTTCCCCATGATTTTATTAAGGTGAAAATATTACTCTTAACAATGCATACTTGTCTTTGGATAGCTGCACATGTATATTAGAAAAGCAGTTTGGGGGCACCTGAGTGGCTCACTCGGTTAAGCTGCGGACCCTCGTGTTCAGCTCAGGTCACGGGCTCATGGTTCGTGAGATCGAGCCCCACACAGGGCTCCCAGCTGACAGTGCACAGAAACTGCTACTGATTGTCTCTCTCGTTCACTCTCTGTCCCTCCCCTGCTCGCCCTTACTGTCTCTCAAAATAAATAAATTAAAAAAAGAAAAACTTTGTTATTTATATGATTCACATATTACATATAATTTTATATTATCTGTATCATGTATACTGAATGCAAGATTACTACTTTCATTGTAAGACGATGTGATAAAATAGGAAAAGGCTGTACAAATTTATTTTTGTCCTTGTCCCAGTAAACATTTTCAGAACGTATTATAGTGTTTTCTTAGAAATAAAAGGCAGGGCGCCTGGGTATCTCAGTCGGTTGGGCGTCCATCTTCAGCTCAGGTCATGGTCTCACGGTCTGTGAGTTCGAGCCCCGCATCGGTCCCTGTGCTGACAGCCCGGAGCCCGGAGCCTGCTTCGGATTCTGTGTCCCCCTCTCTCTCTGCCCCTCCCCTGCGTGTGCTGTGTCTCCCTCTGTCTTTCGAAAATGAATAAACATTTAAAAAAAATTAAGAAATAAAAGGCAAAAAATATGGGGCGCCTGGCTGGCTCAGGTCACGCAAAAATATGACCAGAATTGGAACTGGCCACAGCGCTGCTCGGTCTACAGGAGACTAAGGCAAAAGTACTGTAGTGTCAGAGAAAAACGACTACTTTCTGCTTGCTAGATGCATTGGGTCCCAGATCCATAAACGTTTATAAAGCATCCACTCTGTATTGAGCCCTGGACTGGGCACTGGGTACCCTGACAAACAGTGGCCTCCTCTCGAGTGGCCCATGATTCAGTTGCAGCGACAGCTAAGTACAGGTGTGCAGTTCTGTGTTGTGTTCAGTGTTCTGGAAGCATATACAAAGTCCGTCAGAAATGGAGGGGAACCTAAGTCATGCATTTTGAGGTTTCTAGTATTTTAAGTATTTAAAAAATGACAGGACAGTGTCTACAAAAACCAGAGTACATTTTAAATGTTCACAAAGAGTAAAATAGTGATTTCAACACGTTCTAAAATACAAAAGAATATAATTATGCTTTTTAGGGGCACCCGGTTGTAGGACCTGACATACATGAGACACTCAACAAATGCTTGTTCAGTTTTTAAGATATTAAAATTTTTTTTTATTCATTATTTTTGAGAGAGAGAGAGAGAGAGAGAGAGTGTCAAGGCACAGGAGCGGGGAGAGGGAGACACAGAATCTGAAACAGGCTCCAGGCTCCAAGCTGTCAGCACAGAGTCAGACGCAGGGCTCGAACCCACAGACCACGACCCGAGCCGAAGTCAGATGCTCAACTGACTGAGCCACCCAGGTGCCCCAAGACATTTTCTGCCTTGTTTAATCCTTCTGTGACTCTAAGACCGAGCTTGCCATTAGTTTTGGTGACTGGGAGGTCAGGAAAAATTAAGTCACTGAGAATTGTCCAGGAAAAATTAAGTCACTGAGAATTGTCCAGGAGTGCCACTAGGCAGACTGGCCCCGGAGCACTCTCTCGTGTCATTGTGAAACGTACCTCTGACTCAGGAAGGAGCTTGCTCTTCCCTTTCTCCTCTCTGAAGTTTTGCTCTCCTGTTTAGGAAGTCACCCATTGCACTGGGTCCCTGAGAGCTGGGTGGCAGCCATTTTAGGGCTGATGAGGGCGAGAGGTTGGAGATGAAAAACTCTTCCTGCGGTGTCCTCTAAGATGTTTTGATTCGTGCACTCGCTTACTCTGTAATGAGAAAAAAGCTCTGCCCAGAGATCTGTACAGACTTTAAATGTAGAATACAGGGGAAAGAACGGAGGGGAAAAAAAAGAGAAGGTAAGAGAATGCAGAAGGAATACAAGGAACCGAAAATTAAAGGCTATGTCTTTGCGAGACGTTAACAACCATTGGCTCCTGACAGGCAGACAGAACCAGGGCTTAAAACCCGTTTGTCAAGAAATGATACTCGATTGTTGAGGTTTTTTTTTTAATGTTTATTCATTTTTGAAAGACAGACAGAGACAGAGCACAAGCAGGGGTGGGGTGGAGAGAGGGGCAGGGGGGACACAGAATCTAAAGCAGGTTCCAGGCTCTGAGCTGTCAGCACAGAGCCTGACATGGGGCTCGAACCCAGGACCGCGAGATCATGACCTGAGCCGAAGTCAGACGCTCAATCAGCTGAGCCACCCAGGCGCCCCAAGAGTCAGACATTTAACCGACTGAGGCACCCAGGTGCCCCAGCTTGTGCCCATTTCCAAAGATAACTTGACCTAAGTAAGCTTGCATCCATTGATAGAACATCCAACTTTTAAATCTTCCCATCGCAGATATCAGGAGAGAGATTTTAAGGCAGGTTGTATGTGTCTCTCATCCTTCAAATCGTGCCATGTAAGTGCTGTCTATCTGAGAGCGTTAAGAACATGCCTGACTACAAGGTAAAGTCTGACTGCTCCCTGCTATTTATGCTAATCTTGGTTCCTTGCCTCTTTGGTGTTTCCTGTGAACGTCCATCACTATTATTTCCTTTCTTACAATTCACAAAAATGAATGTAACTAATTGTCTAGCACTGACATTTAATCAAGAATGACTCTACTGCTCTGTGTTTCTCTCAAGCTAAAACAACACTTAGTAAAATCATTCATTTAAATGATTTCCTCTTTAGGCTACGTCACTGTGAAGGAATTTTATTTTTGCATAAATGATGTTACTGTAAATCCGTTTAACGGGAATCTTTCTCTTTGTTGTTTCAGGAAACTGACTCTAAAATATCTGCATTGTTTGATCTTTGTTATGGTTTTACAAGTTCCTTATTATACAGGTGTCATGTTTTAGGGCTTCCAGTTTTTACAGTGTTCTAACGTATGATGAGGTAGAATATAGATTATTCACTTGAGACACGTTGTAATTCGGCTTTTTCTATTGTCTTCATTTTTTTTTGTATTTTCTAACACAGATGACACTATAACGCTTAATAAGGTAGAAGATGTAAACAGTGAATCAAGCAAGAAAGGGAAAGAGAGCGATGAGAAAAGGAGCCCAACTTCAAGACAGCCATCAAATGCTCGTAGATGTCCCCAGCAGAAAGGTAAAAGTTTACTAAAAATCAAACATTGTAAAGAGTCTGAAATATTTGTGAATAACTAGGTAAGCAAATTCACAAACTTGGAATGTATTCTAAAATTGCCTTATGCTGCTAGTTTGATTTTTCTTGAAAATATAGGCATGTTGGTTCGGTAAGAATGTATGCCATGACAAATGAAAACAAATTTTTAATTTCTATGTGTTACTTCCTTAAGGGACAGCACGATGAGAATAAGAAATATTTTGCGCCAGTTCACAAGCCTGGCTTGTTGGTCCCATTCTACTTTTGGGAGGTAACACAGGAGGCATAAAGGCATGGTTAGTAACCTGAGCACCATGGCATCCACATTTTGAAAAAAATGAACGCTCGTACAGCAGAGTACAGAAGAGCATGAAAAAAGTCTTCTTTTTGTATTGCCAATCCCATTGGTTAGTGCAGTGTGCATATTTTAATAAGAACGTGCTGCAGATTGCCATTGTAGAGAAGTCTGTTCAACGGTTAAGGATCTCCATGGTTTAGTCAGCAGCCTGGAACCATCCTGACAGTGTGCATGCTCTAAGCCCCCACCAGTTCCTACCCAGCATCATTACAGTCCTTGTCTGAAACTTTCAGTGGCTTAATGGGTTCTGAGAAAAGGAGAGATGGTGGTTATTACAGGAATCAATCTGCTAAGAATGGGGAGGTAGCCCATTCTCCTGTTTCTAACTAAATGTAAAATTGATCTTTGTGAGCCTTTTGGAGATCCATATTCTTTCTGCAACTATCTTTACACCCAAAGCACAGCAGACAACTGAGGCGAATATTTGTATGGTTAATACAAAGCAGATAGTTTTTTTTCCATCTCTCCTTCTTCTAGTAGGGTATTCTTGCAGTTAATTTCAGATACCATGCCCCAACTTTGTTGTCATATGAAAACAAATTTGAGGTATTGCATGCAAAGAAGACTACTATATTAAGATACGCAAATAGGAACAGTAGGGCAAAGACTGTTCGAGAATTCAGTGAGACTCTCAGATGATATCACACTAATGAAATGTCACGTTTTGCGAAACCCAGGGCATAGCCTTGAAACAGTGAGATTGCAGATAATACTTCTGAACAATATGTTGAATTTACTGACTGAAAATACAGAAAATAATCATTTTTCAAGGACTCTCACAATTCACAAACAACGTTGACGAAGGAAATCAAGATGAAAAACCTTGCCAAGAATCTTCTGAGTTCAAGTCTGAACAAAGCACTTCAAACGAGCAGCCTGTAGATAATCAGGTAAATGTAAATGCTGAGAATTAACCAATATAAACCGTCCTAAATTTAATATAATTCTTAATATTAAAGATTATTTTCAGTTCCATTGAGAGCAGAGATTGTTTCATAGTACTCCCTCATGGCGCCTTGAACATAATTGAAACCCAATATTTGTTCATTGATTTTTGTCCTCCGTAACTGTTTTAATAAACACTTAATTTTTGCTATTTTCAATCATTGTGAGAAATTTTGAATTTACAAAATGCCAAAGTAGATGATTGGTTTTGTGACTTGTCTTGCATAATCATTCTCATTTTTGCCCTCATCTAGAGTCTTTGATCTTTGGATATAGTATAAAACAGCTTTAGTAGACTTGTGAATGAATCATAAAAACTAGAAGTCGGGCACCTGGCCTGGGTGGTTCAGTAGGTTAAGCGTCCGACTTCGGCTGAGTTTGTGAGTTTGAGCCCCACATCAAGCTCTCTCTTGCCAGCGCAGAACCCCATTCGGATCCTGTCTCCCTCTGTCTCTTCCCCTCCCCAGCTCATGCATGCTCTCTCTCTCTCTCTTTGTCGAAAATAAATAAAAACCTGAAAAAAAATGAAAAACTCTACTTACAAAAAAAAAAAAAAAAAAAAAAAACCCGAGAAGTCAGATGATACAGGATATGAAATACACTCTGGGTCCAACTGGTGGGGCATACTATAGTTGTACAAATTCGTCACCTCTGAACTTGTGTAAGTGAGCCAGTCACTGGACAAGAGTTTGCGAGATCCTCATATCCAGATTCATAAGCTAACGTTCATGCCACTCTTTCGGCTGGGCCTCTAAGCGGATTCTTCTTAAGGCATTATGTGGCCATTTAGTAAAAAGCATGGTGGTTCTGAGAAATTAAACCATTTTGGGTCAGATTACATAAACGCCAGTCTCTTTCTTTTTTGGAGGGCATCACGTTGCATTTTCAAATAAAGGGTTAATTTAAATTGATATAGCATGGGGCGCCTGGGTGGCGCAGTCGGTTAAGCGTCCGACTTCAGCCAGGTCATGATCTCGCACTCCGTGAGTTTGAGCCCCGCGTCAGGCTCTGGGCTGATGGCTCAGAGCCTGGAGCTTGTTTCCGATTCTGTGTCTCCCTCTCTCTCTGCCCCTCCCCCGTTCATGCTCTGTCTCTCTCTGTCCCAAAAATAAACGTTGAAAAAAAAAAATTTAAATTGATTTAGCAAATACTGATTAAATGTCTACCCTGTGCAGGTGCTATGCAAGATATTAGAGCAATCCTGCTTCAAATATTATATGTGGGGATAGGAGAAAAAGATAAAAGAATTTAGTGCCAGGCAAGTTGCCATATATGTTCTAATGTGTACGTTGTATATTGTGATCATTCTAATTGGGAGGACTTGAGAAAGTTTGGTTTAACAAGTGACCTGTAAATCTGTAGGGTGAGGAGTTTTTTCATAACATTTGGAAAGAAGGATATGAGTTTATATCTGCTAATGTCTGAGGTGCATAAATGAACTGAGAATTATTGTAAAACAGTATTTACTTCTTTTTTTAATGTTTATTTATTTTTGAGAGAGAAAGAGACTGAGTGTGAGCAGGGGCGGGGGAGGGGCAGAGAGAGAGAGGGAGCCAGAACTTGAAGCAGGCTCCAGGCTCCGAGCTGTCAGCACCGAGCCCGACTTGGGGCTCAAATTCATGAACCATGAGATCATGACCTGAGCCGAAGCCGAACGCTTAACCGACTGAGCCACGAAGGCGCCCCCCACCCCGCCTTTTTTTTTTTTTTTAATTTTAATACCAGTATAGTTAACAACGGTGTTATATTAATTTCAGGTGCAGAATATAGTGATCCAAAAATTCTCAGTATTTTCAAATTTAAAGCCTGTTTTTTAATGCTTATTTATTTACTTTTGAAAGAGAGAGAGAGAGACAGAGAGGCAGAGAGAGAGGGAGACAGAGAATCCCAAGCAGGTTCCGCACTGTCAGCACAGAGCCAGATGAGGGGCTCGGACTCACAAACCGTGAAATCATGACTTGAGCTGAAATCAAGAGTCTGACGCCCAACCGAGTCCCCCAAGTGCCCCTAAAGCACCTTTCTATCTCTCATACTTTTGAGACTTTTGAGACCGTCATTATAGCAGAACTCACCAGAAAAAAAAAAAAGTACTCTGAGGTCAAGAAATGTATTAAAAGTTAAGCACGATTATTTCACCGATTAATTGAATAACAATTATAGTTTTCAATCATGTGTTGAAATTCTAATAACCTGGTTTTATACCGCACAAGATTTAGTCTCGATACCAGTGGACTACAATTGTATGTATTCTGCAGAATTTTTTTTGATAGTACCTGTTGTTTATAAGAAAACGAACGTGCGTTTCATTTTTGAAGGGGGGAAATTTGTCATAGCCAAGTGGATGAAAACATTTCTAAAAATCGTGCAGGCTCCTTTGGAGGTATTTGCTGCATGTGGGTCTTTAGGAGATGGGTCTCAATCCTTCCTGCCATCTCTATGCTGCCAACACTAATCGCTTAGAAAAAGGAAGAGGTACCTGTGCATTTTACCCAGTCTCCTTCTGTTTTATGGTAGAAAGGCTGGAGAGTAAGTATGGTTTTGTGCTTCCGCGGAGTAACAAATTTGTCTTTTTTTTTTTTCCTTTTTTAAGTGAGAGTGAGGAGCTGTTTTTTAAAATTGTTATGTTGATTTAGTTTTTAAGGGAGGGAGAGCAAGCCAGGTAGAGGCAGAGAAAGAGAAATTCCAAGCAAGCTCCGCACCGTCAGCGCACAGCCCGATATGGGGCTCGAACTCAAGAACCGTGAGCTCGTGATCTGAGCTGAAACCCAAGAGTCAGACACTTCACCGACTGGAGCCACCTGGGGTCCCCTGTCATATTTTTCATTTTACTTAAGTTTTATGTGAATAATATTCTTTATATCAGTACTTTCCTGTCTTTTAACAGTTGCTCTCAGCTTCCGCTAGTGTTCTGTTAGAAAGTCATAATGGCGCACCTAGGGCATGTTTTGTTTGCCAGGCAATATTTCCTAGTGGAAAGCTTGATTTCTCAGCACTGTCCATATGGTTTCATCCTCTTGCATTTATATAACATCGTAGAGATTTGTGAAAGTTTTCATTATTTCCACGTGGCTGGTTCGTTCTACTGCCCTTTTGTTTTAAAAATGGAAAAGGCAGAAAGGCTGACTTGTTGCCAGGCCGATTTATTTATGGAACGGTATTAAGTCAACCTTCTGCTTTCTTTGTTGCTACCTTTCCCCTCACGTATTTGTCTTTCTCTCTAGAAGTAAGTATTAATTTATGTTGAAGAAATAGTTTCTTTTTAATGAGCCCAAGCAAGTGAGGAATAAATAGTACGATTTTGAATACTTTCCTTTGGTTCGAGGGATTTGTACTACAAAATATTAAATATTCTGTCTCTCTTAAGCTGTAAAGTCACAGAATCTGTTTCTTTACATAAAACACCTTGGAATATATCCAGATTTGCAAAGTAGCAAATTTTCTATATGTAAAACTTTTTTTTTTTTTTTTTTGAGAGAGAGCAAGCGAGCGAGCACGGGAGAGGGGCAGAGGGAGAGGCAGAGAGAGAATCCCAAGCAGGCTCCACGTTCAGTGCAGAGCCTGATGCAGGGCTCGATCTCACGATAGTGAGAGCATGACCTGAGCTGAAATCAAGAGTTGGACACTTAACTGACTGAACCACCCAGGCGCCCCTATATTTAAAACATTTTATTCGACTTTTATATTTTTATTAAAAATATTTATTTATTTTTGAGAGACAGTGAGAGAGACAAAGTGTGAGCGGCAGAGGGGCAGAGAGAGAAGGAGACGCAGAATCCGAAGCAGGCCCCAGGCTCTGAGCTGTCAGCACGGAGCCTCACATGGGGCTCGAACTCCCAAACCATGAGATTGTAACCTGAAGTTAGATGCTTAACCAACTGAGCTACCCAGGTGTCCCTAATTCTATTAAACTTTTATATGCGTGATGTTCTTTGGGCCAGTGACATGGGCTCTGAGTTTTCTCTGCAAATTAGTTCTGAAAACTGTTTATAAAAGTAGGAGCAATGAAATTCTTAAAAAAAAAAAAATTGTCCGTAGAAATGGCTTTGACAAAGCAGTATTATATTTGTCTTGCAAAATTGTGATTTTTTTGCAGGAGAAGTGCAGTGACAATTCCAACTCCCAAACAGAGAGGAGTGGGAGCCTGTCGGAAGAGAGTCCGCAACAATTGGAAACATCTCCAGGCCAATCGTCAGAAAACCAAGATCATTCAGAAAGATCTCAAAGCCGGTCGGAGAGTTCTTGCGATCGGTCAGAGAGTTCTCCTGGCCAGTCGGAGAGATCTCGTGGCCAGTCAGAGAGTTCTAATGGGCAATCTGAGACATCGTGTGACCAGTCAGAGAGATCTTGGGCCCAAACAGAAAGATCTCGTGGCCAATTAGAGAAAGCTCGTGATCAGCCAGAGACATCTCGTGCCCGATTAGAGAGAGCTCATGACCAGCCAGAGAGATCTCATGCCCGATTAGAGAGAGCTCATGACAAGCCAGAAAGATCTCATGCCCAAATAAAAAGATCTCGTGGCTACCCAGAAAGATCTCGTAGCCGATCAAAGAGATCTCGTGGCCACACTGAGAGATATCACGGTCACTCAGAGAGGTCTCGTGATCATTCAAAGAGATCTCCTATCCCATCAGGAAGATCTCATTTCCCATCAGGGAGATCTCCTGTCCCATCCAGGAGATATCCTGTCTCATCAGGGAGATATGTCCCATCAAGGAGATATCCTGTCCCATCAGGGAGATCTCCTGTCCCGTCAGGGAGAGATCATTTCCCATCAGGAAGATCTCCTTTCCCATCAGAGAGATCCTATTTCCCGTCAAGGAGATCTCCTGTCCCGTCAGGGAGATCTCATTTCCCGTCAAGGAGATCTCCTGTCCCGTCAGGGAGATCTCATTTCCCATCAAGGAGATCTCCTTTCCTGTCAGGGAGATCTTATTTCCCATCAGAAAGATCTCCTGTCTCATCAGGGAGATATTTCCCATCAGGGAGATCTCCTGTTTGGTCAGGGAGATCTGTCTCATCAGGGAGATCTCCTTTCCTGTCAGGGAGATCTTATTTCCCGTCAAGGAGATCTCCTGTCCCGTCAGGGAGATTTCATTCCCCATCAGGGAGATCTCCTGTCCCATCAGAGAGATCTTATTTCTCCTCAGAGAGATCTCATCTCCTATCAGGGAGATACCATGGCCAATCAGAGAGATACCGAAGATACTCACCAGTAGAAAGATTCAAAACATCACCCAAATTTGAGTCTGAATTTGACAGGTAAAGACATAATAAATATTTAATCGTTAGTATAATGTGTAGAGTAATATGGAAACGTACTTTATATATCTATATTTTAATGGGGGAATATGTTTTTGTAATAGATGTTGCATTGGGACTAAGGTATTAATAGAATGGAGGTAACATATACATGGCATCAATATTCTTTCAACTTGCTCATCTCTAGTATCATCCAGGTTCCCAATGTGCCCTCATTAACTTGTTTCATCTAGGTGGGCTTTCCCTGGCAGAGCCCCATGTACTCAGCCTTTCCTACTGAGCCTTCCCGACAATCAAAATACATTGACTTGGTGTCCCATTCCCTTTGAAACTGTCCGGTTTCTAGGCTAGCTAATCTAACAGCAGACTATGCTAGATTGATAATATAATCTCTGATAATGAATTTCTATCTTTCCTTCTCTGTCTCCTTCTCGAAAAGTCTTCAGAGAGTCCTCGGCATACAAATGATAGGCGTGTCTTTGGGTAGCTGAAGTTTTCTGCTTTTCTTGAATCAGACCATAGGAGAGGATGCTATTCTATGCATAGATGCAACACTCACCTTCTGAATACATTTAGAATAGATCATGTGCATTGACTTGCCTCATACAACGGATAGGTTAGGTCTGTCTGCCCTAGCAAAAAAAAAAAAAAAAAAAAGAAAGAGAGGGAGAGAGAAATTTAATAGTATTGCAAATTATTTGAGTTTTAAAAACGACAAGACGCTTGTAGTGTGATTAGGTAATTGAGTAAAAGTTTATTTTCAGTTCAAACTTCTCAGTGATTGCCTTCAGCTTTCATTGCCCATAAATGTCTAGTCAGATATTTTAGCACATATTAACAACTGCACAGAATTGCTAGTTTCAGCTACATTTTTCCCCCAAAATGTAGGGGTAGGTTATTGTGTATATAGACAATGACTGATGTAGGCACTATTTTAATGCTAACGGCCTCATCCTACTTACATTAACAGTACACAAATAATTTGCTATAAAAATTAAAATATGCTTAACATTGATGATAGGCAATTAATATTTCCGCATTTCTTCAAGATTTTTATGTTTTACTTTATTTTATATGGTAATTTTTGTCTGTCCAGTGGCATAATACTTCCACCGAGGTGCTGCAATTCCTTTTACGATGACATTATTTCTGTCATTGTCCATTTTAAAATTTAATGCACAATTCTGTTCAGTTGTTTCTCCTTTATTTTCTATTATTACAATTTCTTGTATTCTCAGCACAAATAAGAGTATTTGCTTGGTTAACATTAAAGTTATCAAATGCAGAACTATTACAAAAGAACATATAAAGTACAGAAAATTCGTGTACTCTTATAATTGATCCCTTGGAGATTAATTCTTCAACTCCATCATTTTCCATTCTAATACTATACATGAGTTGACCAGTTAGGTGTAATAATACTCTTCAGACCTGGAGTTGGCTTCTGCACCAAGTATAAAATGAAGACTTTAGTAATTTCATACCCTCACGTGAAATCTTTCCCTCAGGCCAACTTCACCAGAAGATAAAGACAAACCAGAAGTGTTTAGTACACTTCTGCCTTAAATACGTCACCAACGTACAAGCCCAGTGTGGTTTGGATAAAAAGTAGTTGTGCAAATCTCTGGAATAAAGAATGAGAGCCTATCCAGAATATTATTTATTTATGGAGACTCGCAATAACGAGTTTCAATTCTGAAAAAACCAATATGATTCTCAAAAACTCTAAACAGAATTTATCGTAAGCAGGATGTGGGTTTGGATTTGTGACACTCCAAAAATACCAGATTTCAGCTTTCAATACTTTTCTGATACGGTTAATTATATCCATAGACAGATGCCTTCCTTCTTGGCTGAAGTGATACGTAAATAGAGAGGCGTGCAGAACAAAAACTGTCTTTTGTACCCTCCACTAAGTAATTTCCATGAAGCGAATGGCAAAGTGCACCTATCTTTACATGAGCTGGGCTGTCCACCTGATGAAAGCTTTCCTAAATACAGATAACAGCTTCAGAGGAAATGAGCCTTTTAGTTTCAGAGTGCTTGCCATTTAAACTCCAACTACAGAGTGACAACCGACATCTTATTACCACTCCACCATTCCAAGTCATTCTTGAAACAGATTCAAACCTGATGATGATTGACAGATCAGATCTTTGAGTCTAAAATCCCTAATTTACTATGCATCACTCTGAAAAACAGAAGTCTTTTCAGACTAATGACTTGATTTCCCGATTTTTGTTCCCAGATTCTTCACTATTCCCTAGCCTCATTTGTTACTCAATTGTTAGTGTTTTTCTTACTTCTTGGAAGATGATGCCAGTGAGAATCTGGTCCGTGAGTTTTAAGGAAACGGCCCTTCTTGGAGTGAGTAGAGACAACATAAGAATATGAAAACATGGCTTTATGTCCCAATTCTGTCACTAAGGGCATTGGGCAAATTACTTAATATTTCTGGATCTCAGTTCCCTAATCAGTGCAAGGAGAAATTTGGGCTACGTGACTCAAGGTCTAGACCAACTGGAAACATCTTACAAGTTTATGAATTTTGGGTTTTTTATTTAAAAAAATTGTAAAAAGCCACATAAAATGACCATCTTCATCATTTTCAGGTTTACGCTTCAGTGATGTTAAGTATATTCACAGTGTTGTGAAACAGACCTATAGAACTTCTTCGTCTCGCAAAACTGAAACTCTATACCTGTTAATAACTTCCCATTTTCCTTTCACCCCAACCCCTGATAGCTCCCATTTTCCTTTCTGTTTCTGTGAATTTAACTACTCTAGATACTTCCTGTAAGTGGAATCATGTAGTGTTCCTTTTTGTTTTTGTTTTTGTTTTTGTGAGTGGCTTATTTCACTTAGCATAATATTCTCAAGGTTCATCTATGTTTGTAGCCTGTGACAGGATTTCCTTCCTTTCGAAGGCTGAACGATATTCCATTGTGTGTATATACTTTATTTATCTATTGATGGACATTTGGGTTGCTTCCACTTCTTCAAATACCCTCTCTGCTCCTCCGTCCCCTTCGGAGATTCCCATAATGCATGTATTGGCCTGCTTGATAATATACCATAAATCCCTTAGGCTCTCTTCATTTTTCTTTGTTCATTTTTATTCTGGCTTCTCCAACTCAGTGATTCCAAATGACCTTGAAATGATTTCAAATGACCTCTTCAAGTTTGCTGGTTCTTTTTGCTGCCTAATCCAATCTTCTGTCGAACCCCTCTAATGGATTTTTCGTTTCAGCTATTGTATTTTTCAGCTCCAGAATTTGTTTCGTTCTTTTTTATAGTTTCTATCTCCTTGCTGATAATCCTATTTTGTTCACGCATCATCTTCCTGATTTCCTCTGGTTGTGTATCTGTGTTCTCTTTTAGCTCGTTGAGCATCTTTATGATCATTATTTTAAATTCTTTGTCAGGTAGCTCATAGATCTGCATTCCTTTAAGGTTGATTTCTGTAGCTGTATTTTGGTTGATTGGACCAAGTCTCTGATTCTTTGTGCGTCTTATAATTTTTGCCGGGATTTGCGCATTTGAAAAAACAAGCACTTTTCCCAGTCTTTACGTTCTGGCTTCGCGCAGGGGAAATCTACTGTCTGGGGAGTTCTAGCACCTCTCAAACCTTTTATAACCTCTTGTTCCCCTTGGCAGCTGCCTGCAGAACTGCAGCTCTGATATGCTGCTTGCCTCTGTTTTCAGTAGCTTCCAAACTCTGGCCTTGGTCTCATTAATGCTCTGAGTCTGGTGAAACAAAAAAACTAGCCCCTCAGGCAGCCCCCAGAGAAACCAGAACATTGGATACATGGTCTCCTCTTTAGTTTCCATCCCAAGGGTGGAGCCCTAGTCCAGGGGTTTCCTCGCGGTTGCTCTATGCTCATTGCATAGGGGGAGGGACAAAAATAGGTGCACTAAACGCGGGGAACATTCCTCCCCCATTCACTGGAATCCCTTCTTGGTTTTACAATAGCCAGAGTGCTGTAGTTTCTCAGCTGGTCCCTGGAGTTCTTACAGAGGTAGTCTAGTCTATATGTTGGTTTTATTTATTGATTTTTTACTAAAAAAATTTTTTTGTTAATGTTTATTTTTGAGAGGGAGAGAGACAGAGTGTGAGTGGGGGAGGGACAGAGAGAGAGGGAGACACAGAATCCGAAGCAGGCTCCAGGCTCCACTCCGAGCTGTCAGCGTAGAGCCTGACGCAGGGCTTGAACTCATGAATTTTGAGATCATGACCTGAGCTGAAGTCGGATGCTTAACCGACTGCACCACCCAGGCGCCCCTATATGTTATTTTTAATGGAGTGTGTCTCTTAGGCAAAAAAGGGCCTATAGCTTCCTAGTCTGCTGTTGTCTTCCTCAGCTTGGGCTGCCATGTCAAAATACCACAGATTGGGTACTCTAAACAACAGAAATCTATTTCTCACAGTTCTGGAGCCTGGAAGTCTGACATCAGGGGGCCAGCATGGTCGGGTTCTGGTGAGAGCTCTCTTCCTGTCTAGCCACCTTGTCTCTGTGTTCTAACATGGTGGAGGGAGAGCAAACTCTGGGCTCTTCCTCTTTTTTTTTTTTTTTTTAATTTTTTTTTCAACGTTTATTTATTTTTGAGACAGAGAGAGACAGAGCATGAACAGGGGAGGGGCAGAGAGAGAGGGAGACACAGAATCTGAAGCAGGGTGAAGGCTCTGAGCGGTCAGCAGAGAGCCCGACGCGGGGCTCGAACTCACGGGCCGTGAGATCATGACCTGAGCCGAAGTCGGACGTGTAACCGACCAAGCCACCCAGGCGCCCCTGGGCTCTTCCTCTTCTTATAAGGACACAAAATCCCATCATGGGGACCCCATCCTCATGACCTCACCTGAGCCTAATTACTTCCCAAAAGACCCCTCCTCCAGGTACTATCGCATTGGGGGTTAGGTCTTTAGCATATGAATTTCGAGGAAACAAAACACTGAGTCTGTAAATGCTGTCTTGCTGACGTTACTCTGAAATAAAAATTTAAATAGAAATATTCAATTGCCTGGTTAACTTCTGATCTTTGCTATGCATGCGGTGAATAAAAATGCACCGCTAAGCTGAAAATCACTTAGCGAAACACTATTCTGTATTCTGATCGCATCTAGCATTCAGTCTTCAATCAGATGTTTAAATATGTATAATAAAACAATATTGCTTGAAGACATACATTTTACATAATTTCACTCAGTATAAAAGGTTGTTGCTTTAAAATATCACCATTTATGATTTGTGTCAGGTTTTTAACAATGAAAAGAAGGCGTGAACACTTCCAGAAACAGGTGTATCGAAGACATGATCAAATGAACAGGAATCGAAGGGTAAGTATCAGCCTTTGCGATTTTATAGCACAGATTCTATGTAGATTTTTTTATGTCGTTTTCATTTGAACCGGCTTTCTTTTTTGTAGCCATTTTTCTTCTAGTACTACGTTTTGGCATCTGCTTATATTGATGATTACTTTAGTTAGTTAGTATTTATTTATTTTACTCTTTATTAATTTTATTTTTTTAACTTATATCCAAATTAGTTAGCATACAGTGCAACAGTGATTTCAGGAGTAGATTCCTTAATGCCCCTTCCCCATTTAGCCCATCCCCCCTCCCACCACCCCTCCAGGAACCCTCAGTTTGTTCTCCATATTTAGGAGTCTCTTCTGTTTTGTCCCCCTCCCTGTTTTTGTATTGTTTTTGTTTCCCTTCCCTTATGTTCATCTGTTCTCTGTCTTAAAGTCCTCATATGAGTGAAGTCCTACGATATTTTTCTTTCCCTGACTGACTAGATGATTACTGTAATATGTGGTAAAACCTGTCTACCAACATCAGTGTAGGAAGAAACCTTGTATGTCAACCGTGTCTGCATGTTTCCAGCCTTGCAGTATAGGTGCTTGCAAAAGGTTCCCCCTTCCCTTCCGTTACCCGCATTTCTACCTTATATTATTTAATTTAGCTTCGAAGTGGGCATTAGACAAAAATGAGTTGGGTTACAAATAAAACTTACTCGTAGTATTGATTTATTTATTTTGAGATAGGCTCCACACCCAACGTGGGACTTGAATTCATGACCCTGAGATCAAGAGTCACACGCTCCACTGAACTGAGCTACCCAGACACCCCAGTAGCACATGTTACCTTAAACATTCTTTTACAGTCCTTGAATCCCCAGGGCATTGTCTTTATTTTATTACTTACTTACTTATTGGAGTGCTGTGAGTAACAGTTGCAAGAAATGCTGTATATTGACTGAGCCAATTAAACCTATTTTGCTGGAAACGTCCAACTTTATTACAGAGCTCACGTGTTTGACCTAAGTATGTATGTATTTATTTATTTATTTATTTTCAACATTTATTTATTTTTGGGACAGAGAGAGACAGAGCATGCACGGGGGAGGGGCAGAGAGAGAGAGAGGGAGACACAGAATCGGAAACAGGCTCCAGGCTCCGAGCCGTCAGCCCAGAGCCCGACGCGGGGCTCGAACTCCCGGACCGCGAGATCGCGACCTGGCTGAAGTCGGACGCTTAACCGACTGCGCCACCCGGGCGCCCCTGACCTAAGTATTTAGATGAAAAGCTCTATTAAGTAGGTGTAGCTCTTACATGAGACACCTAA
The DNA here is from genome assembly GCF_027475565.1 of Acinonyx jubatus. Classification (NCBI taxonomy): domain Eukaryota; kingdom Metazoa; phylum Chordata; class Mammalia; order Carnivora; family Felidae; genus Acinonyx; species Acinonyx jubatus. The sequence goes on from NC_069389.1 coordinate 91,713,260, forward strand.
TACTTGCTTACTCCTACACATGCCACTCTGGTATTTTTCCCGATACCTCTTCACCTGTAGGAAAAGACAGGGTGGCTTAGATGGCAATGTGATACAGGGTAAACCGTTCTGGTTTGGGTCTGAGAGACGTGACTTCCCTTCCTGGCTAATCTCCTTACGAGCTGTGTGTATGACCTTGTACAAGTCACTTTCCCTGCTCTCGGTGTCCGTTTTCTTTCCCTGTAAATAAGGTTAACATGAAAGACATCTATAAGATATCCAAAGAGATCTAAGTGGTGTGGTGTGGTGACTAATGACAGGGGCTTTGGACTCACACTTGGATGGAATCGTATTTCTACCACTTAATACCAGTCTAATCAATTTCAGGATACCCACGCTGTTTTCAGTGTTTATGTCTCTGAAAGCAGGAAGTGCCTTACATTTGCTATGGTATACCATAGTTAAGTTGGAAAGTTTAAACACTTTTTCCGGGGCATCCGGGTGGCTCAGTCAGTTGAGCATGTGACTCTGGATTTCAGCTCAGGTCATGATCCCAGGGTCACGGGGTCGGGCATGCGTCAGGCTCTGCGCTGAGCTCAAGGTTCTCTCTCTCTGTCTGCCCTGCTCTCCCTCTCTTTCTCTCAAATAAATAAATAAATAAATAAATAAAATAAAAGCTCTTTCAGCGATATGTAAAATAACAGTGCATTTTATAATCATTGGTATGTTAGATTCGATGAAACATGGTAGCAGAGGTACCCTGGGCCCGTCCCTTTGAGCCTGCTTCCTCAGCTATAAAATGGCGATAATATTGACCTCATAGGTTGTTGTGATGATTAATTGAAATACGTGTAAACATTTTAGGATAGAGACTTATGGTAAGTGTTCTATAATTGGAGTTCTTAGTATTTTATTATTGCTCTGATGATGATTATATCGAATTATACATTATAATTACCAAATGTTCATGATGGCCATATAGACATGATTACTTTAAAAATCCATGGCTTTTTAAAAGTTCTTACATTCTGGGGCAACTGAGTGGCTCAGTTGGTTAAGAGTCTGACTCTTGATTTCGGCTCAGATCATGACCTCACAGTCATGAGATTGAGCCCTCCATCAGGCTCTGTGCTGGGCATGGAGCCTGCTTGAGATTCTCTCTCTCCCTTTCCCTCTGCCCCTCCCCTGCTCTCTCTCCCTCTCAAAATAAAGTCCTTGCAGGGGGGCCCGGGTGGCTCAGTCGGTTAAGCGTCCAACTTCAACTCAGGTCACAATCTCACGGTCCGTGAGTTCGAGCCCCGCGTTGGGCTCTGGGCTGATGGCTCAGAGCCTGGAGCCTGCTTCGGACTCTGTCTCTCCCTCTCTCTCTCTGCCCCTCCCCCATTCATGCTCTGTCTCTCTCTGTCTCAAAAATAAATAAACATTACAAAAAAAAGAGTCCTTGCATTCTAATTCATTTTATGTAATAGATAGATAGTCGAGATTTTCAATGTGAAGTAAAAATTCCCCTTGAGAACATAGGGCCAAATATGAATATTTTTAAAATAGGAACAAAATCTCTAATAGGCTTCCACATGGATACAGTTACAACCTCGTAAGTGTTTCTGTGTGCCCATTCATTTCTTGAATCTGACCTGAGTTCCTACCTTTCTAACGAATTTTGCTGTCAAAAGATTTTTAGTACTTCTTTGTTGTCAAATTCAATGTCCTTTTCTTGGTCCTTTCTTTCTCTTTGTAGTATTTCATTTCTTTATTTGACACTTTTGAGCTCTCATTACATTTCAGAAATGTGCTATGTACTTGAGAAAGAAAGAAAGAAAACGAAGGAAAGAAAGGGAGAAAAGAGAGAAGGAAGGAGGGAAGAGAGAGAAGGAAAGAGTGAGGGAGGGAGAGAGACAGACAGACACACAGAGACAGAGAGAGAGAAGCATAGCAAAAATACTTAGAGGTGGGCACAAGGTACAAACCAGCTAAGGAAATTATAGGAAGGGAGAGAGTGTTTGAGTTGAATCCTAAAGGCTGAGTAAAAGTAAGCAAAGCAGAAATGATGGGAAAGGCATTCTGATCAGAGGAAACAACATGATTAAAGTTACAGAAGTGGGGCACCTGGGTGGCTCAGTCGGTTGATTGTCTGACTCTTGATTTCGGCTCAGGTCATGATCCCATTGTGGGGCTCAGGTTGTGGGACTGAGCCCCACATCTGGCTCTACGCTGAGCATGGAACCTAGTTGGGATTCTCTCTCTGCCTCTCTCCCCAACCCCCTAGAAAAAAAATTAAAGGTACAGAAGTGAAAGAAAGCATGGCATGTTTGGTAAACTGCAATTAGCTTGGTTTGACCAGACTGCAGTAGTTTTCCAACTCTGTACTTGCAGAGGTCTAGGGGTTTTGAAGAAGTGCCTTAGGGGCCAACGAAGGCACTTTTGCTTTTCAGGATTTTGCATATTGGGATACCAAATTAAGATTTTGTTAGAACTAGGTTTTCTACCACTTTATTTTTTTTGTTTTTAAAGATTATTTTTTAATCGCTATTGACTTTTGAGAGCGAGCGAGAGCGGGGGAGGGGCAGAGAGAGAGAGAGAGAGGGAGACACAGAATCTGAAGCAGGCTCCAGGCTCTGAGCCGTCAGCGCAGAGCCCGACGCGGGGCTCGAACTCACGGACCGTGAGATCATGACCTGAGCCGAAGTCGGCCGCTTAAGTGACACAGCCACCCAGGCGCCCCGGTTTTCTACCACTTTAAAAAATTAGTTTGAAAAATCACTGAGCTGAAGTGGAAAGTGTGTGGGCAGAGCTGTTGAGAGGTGAGCATGAAGAGGTAGGGTGTCAGGAGCCAGATCACCGAGGGCCTGCGTGCCACGCTGGAGTATGGATTTTATATCGAGGGCAGTGTAGAAGTATGTATGGAAAGACCTTAAGGAAGGAACTGGCATTGATCAATTTATTTTCAGAAATAATCACATTTGGCTCAAATCCCTTTTTTACAATAGTTTCAAGTTCTAATTCCTGTTCCTTTCCCCCCATTTCCTCCTATTCTTCTGTCTTCTACTTTGGCTTCTCTATACCTAGTTAAGCTCCGGACTAATCTGCTGTGATTGCGACTGGTTTGCATATAAACCATAGCTTCATTCTCGAGGCATCCTTAGCCTTCTTTAGTTCTTGGCAAAGACCCCATTAACTGGCGTTGCTGATGGAACATGGGTGAGCCTATGTGAGACTCTGTTTAACTCCTGGAGTCATTGCCATTAGACACGCATCCGTATCGAATTCAGGGCTGTCTTCCATGGCATATTTACGTGTAAACACTAATATGTGCTTCCAACCTAAACACGAACTTTCTGATAAGAGGATATTTGATCTGTACCCATTAACTTTGAAGAATAACTACATGTGTGATGGTGCTTTAAAAAAAAAAAAGTTTTTCTTTTTGAGAGAGAAAGAGAGCAAGCAAGGGAAGGGCAGAGAGACAGGGGGACCGAGGATCTGAAGCGGGCTCTGCGCTGACAGCAGAGATCCTGATGTGTGGCTCGAACTCACGAACCATGAGATCACGACCCAAGCCAAAGTCAGATGCTTAACTGACTGAACCATGCAGGAGCCCCTGTTATGGTGCTTTTATAGTCTCCTGGCTCGATGGGCTTTTTGGCTGCTATTATGTTGTTTGTAAGGCTGTTAGTACCAAATCTGCTTGCAAACTGTAATTGTGGTTACAATTTGATATAAAAACAGTTGGATCACGAAACACCGGTTACATATAAGCGGCTGCACTGAAACCAGTTCAGTTATGGAGTGATCTGGACCAATTCATGTTTGAATGGAATGTTTTCATCATGCTTTGGTTTGTTTCATTGACCGCATGTAGGTGTAAACTATGTTGTCACTTACAAAGTAATTACACGGATAAGGGATTTAAGGTAACTATTGGAAAAAATCCTAACTTACACATGAAATGTCTGACCGGGATACAGGTAAGACTTTCTAAAATTATTAGGATGATACAATTCTCCATCTCAGCTGTTTTTTGTTCTTTGGTTTGTTTCAGAAGTAGAACTTCGCGATTCATCACTTACATATAACATCGAGTGCTCATCCCAACAAGTGCCCTCCTTAAATGCCCACCACCCATTTAGCCCATCCCCCCACCCACCTTCCCTCCAGCAACCCTCAGTTCTCTGTATTTAAGAGCCTTTTATGGTTTGCCTCCCTCTGTGTTTCATCTTATTTTTCCTTCCCTTCCTCTATGTTCATCTGTTGTGTTTCTCAAATTCCACATAAGAGTGAAATCATATGATATTTGTCTTTCTTTGACTGACTTATTTCACTTGGAACACTCCTGTTAATTCCACGTTGTTGCAGATGGCAAGATTTCATTCTTTTTCATCGCCAAGTAGTATTCCATTATATGTATGTATGTATGTATATATACGTACACCTATATGTGTGTGTGTATATATGTATATTTTTTTCTTTAGCCATTCATCAGTCGATGGACATTTGGGCTCTTTCCACAATTTGGATATTGTTGATAGTGCTGCTATATACGGGATATATATGCCCCTTCAAATCGGCATTTTTATATCCTTTGGATAGATACCTAGTAGTGCAATTGCTGGGTCATAGGGAAGTTCTATTTTTAATTTTTTAAGGAGCCCCCATATTGTTTTTCAGAGTGGCTGCACCACTTTGCATTCCCACCAGCAGGGCAAAAGAGTTCCTCTTTCTCTGCATCCTTGCCAACATCTGTTGTTTCCTGAGTCGTTAGTTCGCCATTCTGACAGGTGTGAGGTGGTATCTCATTGTGGTTTTGATTTATATTTCCCTGATGATGAGTGATGTTGAGCATCTTTTCCTGTCTGTTAGCCATCTGGATGTCTTCTTTGGAGAAGTGTCTGTCTGTGTCTTTTGCCCATTTCTTCACTGGATTATTTGTTTTTTGGGTGTTGAGTTTGGTAAGTTCTTTATAGATTTTGGATACAAACCCTTTATCTGATATGTCATTTGCAAACGTCTTCTCCTATTCCATTGGTCGCCTTTTAGTTTTGTTGATTGTTTCCTTCATTGTGCAGAAGTTTTTATCTTGATGCGGTCCCAGTAGCTCATTTTTGCTTTCACTTCCCTTGCCTCCAGAGACATGTCAAGTAAGAAGTTGCTGTGGCCAAGGTCAGAGAGGTTGCTGCCTGTTTTCTCCTGTAGGTTTTAGGTCTTACATCTGTATTGAGTTTATTTTTGTGTATGGTTTAAGAAAGTGGTACCTGTTCATTCTTCTGCATCTCACTATCCAGTGTTCCCAGCACCATTTGCTGAAGAGACGGGGTTTTTTTCTGTTGGATACTCTTTCCTGCTTTGTGGAAGATTAGTTGGCCATATATTTGTGGGTCCATTTCTGGGTTCTCTCTTCTACTCCAGTGATCTATGTGTCTGTCTTTGTGCCAGTTCCATACTATCTTGATGATTACAACTTTGTAATACAGCTTGAAGTCCGGAATTGTGATGCCTCCAGCTTTGGTTTTCTTTTTTGGGATTGCTTTGGCTATTCGGGGTCTTTTCTGGTTCCATACAAATTTTAGGACTGTTCTAGCTCTGTGAAGAATGCTGTTGGTATTTTGATTGGGATTGCATTGAATGTGTAGATTGCTTTGGGTAGTATCGACATTTTAACAATATTTATTCTTCCAATCCATGAGCATGGGATGTTTTTCCATGTCTTTGTGTCTCCTTCCATTTCTTTCATAAGCTTTCTATAGTTTTCAGTGTACAGATATTTTACCTCTTTGGTTAGGTTTACTCCTAAGTATCTTTTGGTTTTGGGTGCAATTGTAAATGGAATCGATTCCTTGGTGTCTCTTTCTGCTGCTTCATTATCGGTGTATAGGAATGCAGCTGATCTCTGTACATTGATTTTATATCCTGTGACTTTGCTGAATTCATGGATCAGTTCTACCAGTTTTTTGGTGGAGTCTTTCGGGTTTTCCATGTGAGAGTATCATGTCATCTGTGAAGAGTGAAAGTTCGATTTCTTTCTTCCCGATTTGGATGTCTTTTATTTCTTTTTGTTGTCTGATTGCTGAGGCTAGGACTTCCAACACTATGTTGAATAACAGTGGTGAGAGTGGACATTCCTGTCATGTTCCTGATCTTACAGGGAAAGTTCTCAGTTTTTCCCCATTGGGGATGATGTTAGTTGTGGGCCTTTCATATATGACTTTGGTGATGTTGAGGCATGTTCCTTCTATCCCTACTTCCTTGAGGGTTTTTATCAAGAAAGGATGCCTTATTTTGTCAAATGCTTCTTTCCACACCTATTAAAAGGATCATATGGCTATCTTTTCTTTTATTAATGTGGTATATTGGGTTGATTGATTTGCAAATATTGGACCAGCCCTGCAGCCCAGGAATAAATCCCACTTGACCATAGTGAATCATTCTTTTAATGTGCTGTTGAATTCGATTTGCTAGCATATTGCTGAGAATTTTTGCATCCAGCTTCATCAGGGATATGGGCCTGTAATTCTCCTTTTTAGTGGGGCCTTTGTCTGGTTTTAGCTGTCTTTCAAAAAAATTTTTTTAACTAATCTCTACGCCCAACATGGGGCTTGAACTCACAACCCCAAGATCAAGACTTGCACGTTCTATTGACTGAGCCAGCCAGGCACCCCCTATCTTAAATACAATCAATATTACAGGCTTATTCTGTAAAGGTTATAAGGACACGCTTTGTGGATTTTATCTACAATTATTATCTTTCCCCTAGATCCAGACCAGTACTGTGGCATTTGACTTTTCCAAATCCCCATTTCCTAATTTGTTATGTAAGGACCCACTGGCTTTGACATTCTTGCATCTGTGCATAGGGGAGAAAAATCTGAAATTGAATGTTAGATGGAGGATCAAGCAACAAGAATATTGTCACTGAAAATGTCAATTTAAAATAAAGAAAATAAGCATCTGGTGCTGAGTAAGGATGGCTTTTGCATGATTTGTCTCCACTTTCCCCATTTAGATATCACCAGAAAATGGCCGCAGATCCCACGAAAGCGATCGAAGACGTGAAAGGTAATTGCAGATAGACATCGGTACAGTAAATTTAACTCTTCTTAGGGGAAAAAATGAAACAAAGATAAATACAGGTAGCTTACAGGGAGAGGCTTCTAGAATGATCCTGAACAATCCGTACCAATCTGTTTGATAATCCCAATATCGAACCAGAAAATTCGTGATTAAAACGGCCAGGCTTGATTTTACGGTTATGTCTGAGATGTCCTGGCTTCGTTTTCCTATGGCGGATATACATGTCTTGGTGTTCTATCCTTTCTACTTAACGTGTGCAGGAATTGCCACCTGAAGACTGAAGAATTCAGTACCATGAAGAATTTTCATTATTTAATCTGAAAATTAAAACCCCCTGCCCTTTATAATATATACCAGACATGCTAAGTAAATTTCAGTGTTCCAGATGATCTTGGTTTCAAGCATGCAGGGCTCTGCCAGGTGAAATTGTCAGGAGCGTTTGTGTAACCCTTCAGAACTACAGCCATGAAAGAAGGAGTCCTGTTATATACCTTTAAAATGGGCCTAACCAAGAGCATCTGCGGAAGGGCTCAAAGAGCTGTGGACGTAGGAGCAGATTCATGATAATAGCATTTACTGAGTGCCGATTATGTGCTAGGCCCTGTGCTAAGCACTTTTACGTTTGTGATATAATTTACTCCCCAGCAATCCTGTGAGGTAGGTACGAACATGTCCATGTTACAGATGAATAAAATAAGCTCCAGACAGTCTATTAACTTCCTTGAAGCAATACGACTAATAACGTAATTCAGATTTTGAGTAATTTATTCAAATTTGGTTTGCGTGGCTACAAAGCCGTGGGCCTTCTACTCTTGTATGTTGTGTCTCCACAAGTGCAAGTAAAGACGAGGTTAAATTCTTTAAAAGCCTAGCTTATTAGTTTTCTGTTGTTGCTTAACCAAATGACCACAAACCGTTGAAAACCACACTCATTTGTGATCTCAGAATTCTGTAGCTCAGACGTCCAGGGGTGCTGGGCTGGTTTTCCACCTAGGGCCTTATGGGGCTGAAATCAAGTTGCTGGCCCTGGGATGTACTCCTATCTGGAGGCTCTGGGGAAGAATCTGCTTCCAACCTCCTTCTAGTTGTTCCTTGAGGTTGTGGGAATGCGGTTTTCTGTTTCCTTCCTGGCTGTCAGTCAGGGGTCACTCTGCTTCTAGAGGGAGCCTGAATTCCCTTGCATGCGGCCCCTCCATCTACCAACCAGCAACAGCATGTCATGTCATGTCTGTCTTTCTTTCTTTCTTTCTTTCTTTCTTTCTTTCTTTCAAGATTTTTATTTTTAAGTGATTTCTATACCCAACGTGGGGCTTGAACTCACAACCCCAAGATCCAGAGTCACATGCTCTACCGAGTGAGCCAGCCAAGTGCCCCTCCTTCTTACTCTTTGCCCCCTCTTTTGCTTTTATCATGTGATTAGATTAGGCCAACCCAGATAAACCAGGATAATCTCCTTATTTTAAAAGTCCATTGAGTTAACTAAAAAATAAATGAATAAAGTAAAAAAAGAAAGTCCATTGACTTGTAACTTGAATTACATCTACAAGGTCTCTTTTGCCAGATAAAGTAATATATTCATGGATGTGCTGTCTCATCACAGTCGCAGTTCTGGTGCAATTCTTTGGGGATTATTTTTGGAATTCTGCCTGCCGCATTTAGAATGTTACACTTACGTGCTTTTAAAATTAGCAATGGGATATATTGTGTTCAGTAAATAAAAAAAACATTTACACGTTCTGTGGAATGTTAAGGAAAAGGAAAGAGAACATGTGACTAAAAGTTAATTAGGAAACTAATATCTATTTAATTACTCAGAGCACTCTCTCTTCTTTCTTTTTTTTTTTTTGAATTTTTTTTAACGTTTATTTATTTTTGAGACAGAGACAGAGCATGAACGGGGGAGAGCCAGAGAGAGAGGGAGACACAGAATCTGAAACAGGCTCCAGGCTCTGAGCCGTCAGCCCAGAGCCCGACGCGGGGCTCGAACTCACGGACCACGAGATCGTGACCTGGCTGAAGTCGGACGCTTAACCGACTGAGCCACCCAGGCACCCCGCACTCTCTCTTTTTTCCAAGTCAAACACTGTTTTTGGTCCCGTTGGGTCCCAGCAGGAACAATATCTATAACCAGGAAAAAAGAGCAACAGTGAAAGAAATCACCTGACTTATTTTAAAACCACTGGCTACCCCACCTTAACTGATAATATCAAGATAACCCCTTAGCAGTTAGGCTTTAGTTATTCTCTGCTTCTTACAGAGGGTGGCTACTCTTGAGATAGCCAGGCTGCTGCTTCTATTAATTTCTGTGTATCCACATGTTCCAGCTACTTAAAACAGAATTGGTTTTTAAAGTTTATTTTAATTTTGAGAGACAGAGAGAGCACACACAGGCAGGAGAGGGGCAGAGTGGGGGAGAGAGAGAGAATCCCAGGCAGGCTCAGTGCTGTCAGCAGAGAGCCCGATGGGGGACTGTAACTCACGGACTGAACCGTGAGATCATGACCTGAGCCAAAACCGGGAGCTGGACGCTTAACCGACTGAGCCACCCAGGCACTCCCAGCTACTTTTTAAATAACAACTTTATTGAGGTATAATTTTCATACCATAAAGCTCACCCACTTAAAGTATACAACTCAGTGGCTTGTGGTATATTAACAGAGTATGTCACCATCACAATAATCTAATTATAGAACATTTTCATTAGCCCCTAAAGAAACTCCTTGTACCCATTAGTAGTCACTCCCTCTTTTTAAAAAAAAAAAATTTTTTTTTTAACGTTTATTTATTTTTGAGACAGAGAGAGACAGAGCATGAACAGGGGAGGGTCAGAGAGAGGGAGACACAGAATCGGAAACAGGCTCCAGGCTCTGAGCTGCCAGCACACAGCCCGACGCGGGGCTGGAACTCAAGGAGCACGAGATCATGACCTGAGGTGAAGTCGGCCGCTTAACCGACTGAGCCACCCAGGCGCCCCTAGTCACTCCCTCTTAACTCCCTTACCTCCCTCCCCACTCCAGCCCAAGGCACCTACTAATCCATTTTCTTTATATATAGAGGCTGTGGCTACTTTTGTTCCAAAATGCTTCTAGGTATGACCATACTGAAATAATAGCAAAGCTGCTTTGGCATTTGAGGAGTAGAAAAACTCGTCTTGTGGTTTTGAAGAAACAATATAAAAAAAGGCTAGATTCATGCATACAAGTGATCTTCTTGGATGCTATGCAAAGATTCCTCAATTCAATACTTGGAACCTTAATGCTAAAAGGAACTTTGAAGATTCTTGAGTAAAACGTCTTCATTATGCAGCTGGTGGAAATGAGACCTAGAGAGGTTAAGTTAAATAGCCCAAAGTTGCTCATCTAATTGTGCCCGTCAAATACATTTTTATTAAATATTATACTTAATTGACAGATACACGAGATGTGATGCTAAAGCTTTACACCTAAGAAATAAAAATACTTCAACCAATAGTTCTCTGCAGGAGCCCAAAGAAATAAGCCCGAAATTCAACTTTCAAGCAACTGGTCATCAGGTAAATGTAATAGAATAGCACCATAAGCTTCGCCCATGAGATGTTAAAGAATCCATGCGTAGTTTAAATATATATAAGGATTATCTGTTATGTATAGGGAAAAAAATAGTTAAACAAAGCCTGTCCGGAGCCCTTTGATACACAAGAAGTTTCTTCCCTGTATTTCACTTCTTTTGCTAAGGACACAAAGGTCAAGAAAACAAGCTGACCTCAATTATTCATTCTCAAGGTGAACTTCAAGTCAGATACGGATTTAGTTCAGTCCACTGTGTGTTCACATCTGTAGTGGCCTTAAGGCTCAAGATGGTCGAGGCACCTTTCCAAGGAGATAATGTGTTTACCAAACTATATACTACAGCAAAAACAAAAACAAAAATGCTAATGTATAATGTTAGCAACAGGTGAAATTAACCAGAGGACCCTGTTCCACTCATATTCTGATTGTGTTCTGCATAAAAGCATATATGACTCAGAATTAGAAAATGGGCAATATATAGTAATGGCTAGACTGCCTATGCCTCAGAGCAGTATCAGTCTGGCTTCTGATTTAGGTTTCGGGGTGGTATTAAAAGGGTATTGCTTGAAAATGGAGAAAGAAACGTAGGCTCAGTGACCGTCTATACAAGGAAGAAACTGGAAGTTAAGTCTTGGGAGATCTTTGAGGTATTCCAGCTGGTTATAGACTAATAATACCACTTGGAAGTCACTTAGCCCCCGGGGTGTCTTCACAAGGCAGATTACCAAATTCCTGGGCACAGTTAAGGCATTCAGTCTCCACTGCATCGAAGCAAGCCTGACCCTCATCCTGTGGAAGCTTACCCACTTACTCTATGAGTAATTGCTTTCTTCACTACCTCTTCAATTAAAGCCGTTTGATGACACTGTTTAGCCTGTAAGAATCCAAGAGGTGGCCTTGGTGGTCTACCTCAGAGCAGGCAAAGTCTCTCATGCTTTTAGGGTCGCAGAGCAGAGTGCTGTATAGTTTCTTCAAACTCACAATCTTGTCTCTGGTCGCTCGCAGTCTCCTTCAACCACCCCGTCTACTTTAACAATCAAGTTTCGTTGAGTATTTTTAAATATTGCTAAACCACTAAAGCCATAGCTTTTCTTTCCTTCACAGACTAAGCTTTCACTAAATGAAAGATTCTCTAAGCTGACAACGAAGAAAACGCCAGAATCAGTTGTCAATTCTGAAGACCAAAAAGTCCTTTCCTCTTAAAGTGTTGCTGTTAACAAGGATATTGTAGCGAGTTTATGCTAGACGATAGACATATGCTTTCAGTATTTACCTTTTTGCTTCTCTTGTTAATGTATCTTTTCTTAAGTACGCTTTGATGCAAGTAACCTGTCAACAATGTTTACATAAGAGAAAAAAAATGTTTACTTTGTGTGCATAAAAGAACGGAGAAATGAGTAAGAAGTAGGAAAGATGATTTAGAATGAGACATGTTAGGAAGACAGCTAGGTTTTCAGAATGACTTGTCTTCAATGGTAGAGAATATATTTCTTTTCTTTTTTTATTTTTTGTTGCTTTGATTTTAAGTTGTTCTTTGAGCTCAAGAACCCACATGGGAATCTTAAATAGATTGTATTTCAACAGTAGAGCAAGATTATTGTTGAGCATCTTCGATGATAAAATATTCTCTGCCTCAAAAGTTAGTAAGATTGAACTGTACTCTTCATGAAAAAGATAAATTGGTATCCAAGCCTTTTCACTTTTTCTGGGAAATTATGCTTTTGCTTTTGATATGAACTTATAAGAATTTCAAATTGTTCTACTGTAATTTGCTGTGAATGTATTAAGGTAATAAAGTTTAAATACAAATGTGGCTTTTTGTCTTTCCATTGATATTTGGGGTCCAAAGTACCGATGGTCCTGAATAATGATACACACAGACTATCGAAGTGTAATTTGGATGTCAACTGTGTCCAGCTAAGCCTGTTGTTATAATACACTAAAAATAGTGGTTTATTAGTATTTCCTACTTCCATAAGACTTTCAGCCTCATTTAATAAATCTTGCCCTCACATTTATTTGTGCAAAGAACATGAAATGCAATATAGAAATATAAGAATAGTTGGATTCTAGTCTGACTCATTTATACCATTGTTTTCTGAACCAAATTAACAAATGGTTGAACCATTGAGTTGAAAAGCAAAGCCATGATCAGTTTGACCCAAGGTCTCTACATTTTGTGGTAGCTTTGCTCCGAGGGTCTCACCTTGAATATGGAGAATGACGACGTGCATGAAGCTTCATACTGTAATTTGCAGCAAGTGATTTGGGAGAGAATGTTTCTTCAGATCACAAAACCAATACACGTTCCTTGAAGAAATTTTAGAAAACACAAAATACCGTAAAAACCCACATGCATAACAACTGTGATCTCTACCTCCATATGTATTTCATTGACACAAAGATTGCTTCCATAGCAAAGCTTTCTTTCCGCGGTAGGTATCCAGTTTCCCATTGCTAGACATTCGGGCTGCATCTAGTTTGAGTTTTTGTAAATGAATTGCTGGATTAAAGAGTACTTATTTAGAATGTGACACATATTAATAAATCGCTGTACAGAATATGAAAAGCCTTGTTTTCCCATACTCTCATCAACAGAGAATGTGGGATAGATGTACTGTTTTCAGTGTCTTGCTTGCTGATGGATAATACTGGGTGAAAAGAAACGGCATAAGTCAACGAACTTCGTAATACCTTCCCAGCTCCAAAATGGTCTCTTTTCTGTATGGAACAGCAGCCATATAATTCACACATCTCTCCCTCTCTACCTTGAATAACGTTAGGAGTACAGGAGCATAAACAACCGGTTTGGTCCCTGCCAAGAGGTAAACGCTCTGGGTATTTGTCAGTACATGAACCAAGAGACAGGCTGAACTTCCCATGTTTGCCTCATTTGGCAACAATCATAGCACTGATTTTTTAATGTTGTTTGTTTATTTAGTTATTTATTTTGAGAGACAGACAGAGTATGAGTAGAGGAGGGGCAGAGAGGGAGGGAAAGACAATGCCAAGCAGGACACGGGGCTGGATCACATGAACCCTGGGATCCTGTCTTGAGCTGAAATCAAGAGTTGGACGCTTAACGGACGGAGCCGCCCAGGTGCCCCCATAGCATTAATTTTTGAAGTGAGATCTTCAGACCAGCGTGGTCAGCATCACTTAGGAAGTTGCAAACTCTCCAGCCTCACCCCCAGACCTACTGAATCTGAAACTCCGGGCGTGGGCCCCAGCAATCTGTGTGATGCATGCTCAATTGTGAGATTGTACAATACGCTGCTCCTTAGTGGTAACTAAAATTCCTACCCGCAACCAGGTAGAAATTGTAGAGCCTACCCCATCTCCCTCTCTTCTGTTTTGATCTTTCTGCTTACTACTTTTTTTTTAAGTTTAGTTATTTATTTTGAGAGAGAGAGAGAGCGAGGTGGGGAGGGGCAGAGTAAGAGAGGGAGAATCCCAAGCAGACTCCACGCTGTCAGCGCAGAGCCCAACGCGGGGCTCGAACTCATGAACTGTGAGATCACGACCTGAGCCGAGATGGATAGATGCTTAATGGACTGAGCCACCCAGGCGCCCCTCTGCTTATTACTTCCTACATATGTCTGTACCTGCACTCTCTCCCCTCCTCTCCACTTCCGCTCTGAAACGCTATCCAGTGGATACGAGTGCAGGTTGGAGGACTCTTTCTGGGAGGTTCTTGGGCTTCCTTGTTGGATCCTGCCCATCCTTCAAGCTACAGCTCTGCTATGTTCAATGGGTTTAAGCGGGGTACAGAGTTATCTGTATGTGACTTGGCCCCTTTGTGATTTGATCCCTGGCTTTGCCCTCTAATCTTTTTTCCTTCCAGTTTTCCTCCCCCACGTACCTTTCCAGCCACACCAGCTTCCTTCTTACGCCTCGAACACAGTAGGCTGCTCCCTGCCTCAGACTATTTGCACTTGTGTTTCCATCAGCCTAGGACACTTTTCGCCCTACAAGACTCTTCTTCCAGACATTGGCATGGCTCCCTCCCTCTGATCATTTGAGAAGCTCAAATACCCCTTTCCCACCACCTCAGAGGGACCTTCCATGACCACCCTATCTAAAACAGCACTGCAATCACTCTGCCCCCTCATCATGCTTTCTTTTTCTTTTTCTTTTTTTTAATGGGTACCTATTTTTGAGAGAGACAGAGGCAGAATGCGAGTGGGTTAGGGGCAGGGGGAGAGGGAGACACAGAATCGGAAGCAGGCTCCAGGCTCTGAGCTGTCAGCACAGAGCCCGACGCGGGGCTCGAACTCACAAGCTGTGAGATCGTGACCTGAGCTGAAGTCGGGGACGCTTAACTGACTGAGCTACCCAGGTGCCTCTTTTCTTCACTGTTTTAATCTCCAGTGCCTAACAAAGTGCCTAGTATATAGAAGGTGCTAATAAACCTTTGTTGACTGAAAGAGTATTGCAAAAAAAAAAAAAATGTATTAAACAAAGATTGGGAAGAAAATGCACCATCATCTTTTAGAATTTGGGAACTACAGGAAGTTGGTGTTACTACTTTTCCAGATTTTACAAATTTTCAGAAATAATCACATTTCACTCATGTCAGAAATAATACATTGTGAGTAAACTAATGAGCCATAAAAGTATTAAGTTGCTTTTTGGGTTTTGCGTCTGGTGCCTTCAGTTGTGTGGGTTTCCTGTTGTTTGCTGTGTGAGTCTGGCAGAAAGATTTCCTTGCTCCAGCTGAGTGCTACCTCCTCACCCAGCAGATGGCAGCATAAAACTTCTAAAATACAGCCTTCCACAAAACTGCAAACCTCCATAAACAAAAAGGAAGGAGGGAGAGGAGGGGGAGGGGAGGAGAGGAGAGGGGAGGAGGGGGAGGGGAGGAGAGGAGAGGGGAGGAGAGGGGAAGGGAAGGGAAGGGAGGGGAAGGGAGGGAAGGGAAGGGAAGAAGAAAGAGACTTTATGGTTAAACAAGCTGTGGAGTGTTCGGATACTTCAGAAAATGGATATTTCTAAAAAACAGCCTAACACAGATTTCTCAGTTTGATTCAGACAGATGATCTTCACGTTGTTTATTTATCTCTTTGGTTTTTTTTTTTTTAAGGATTTTATTCTTAAGTAATCTCTACACCCAACGTAGGGCTTGAATTTACAACCCCCCGATCAAGAGTCTCAAGCTCTACTGACTGAGCCACCAGGCACCCCGTCTGGTTTTTTTTTTTTTTTTTTAATGTTTATTTGTTTGGGGAGGGGGAGAGGTAGAGAGAGGGGGGAACAGAGGATCCGTGAAGCAGGCTCTGTGCTGACAGGAGAGAGCCCGATGTGGGGCTCGAACTCACAAGCCATGAGATCACGACCTGAGCTGAAACCGAGAGTTGGAGGCTTAGCCGACTGAGCCACCCAGGCACCCGTTCTTTCTTTTTTTGAATATTTATTTATTTATGAGAGAGAGAGAGAAAGAGAGAGAGAGAGAGAGAGAGCAAGAGCGCTCAAGAGAGAAGCAGAGAGGGAGACAGAGGATCCGAAGCAGGCTCTGTGCTAACACCAGAGAGCCCGATGTGGGGCTCAAACTCACAAACGGCAACATCATGACCTGAGCCCAAGTCGGATGCTGAACCGCCTGAGCCACCCAGGTGCCCCTGTTGTTTTTTCTTTCTTAGGGAAAGAGGTCTGAGACTAAGGGCTTAAACAAGTTGGCTATTGAGAGCTAAACAAGGCGTAGGCCTCCTACCTTCAGCCCAGTGTAGCTTTATGTTTATTTGTGTTTTGCTATACCATTCTGCTTTTCTTTAAGAATATATACCTTTGCTGTCTAGGACTGGCTTTAAGATACCCGAGCAATAGTGGCGGCTGGGTGACTCAGTTGGTTAAGCATTCGACTCTTGATTTCGGCTCAGGTCATAATCTTGAGGTTTGTTGCGTTGGGCTCTGTGCTGAGAACGCAGAGCCTGCTTGGGGTTCTCTCTCTCTCCCTCTCTCTCTCTGCTCCTCCCATTTGCGCGCTCTCTCTCTGAAAATAAACATTAAATATATATATATATATATATATTTTAAAAATTAACAAATAAAATATTCCAGCAATAAATAACAAGTTGGTAAAATATCATTATAGGTAATTTGTAAATAAGGAATATACCAGAAAGCAAAGAGTGGGAAACGGAGAGGCTGAGGATGAGGAGAAACTTCTCCCAGTTACTTCGTCACCTAGTCTTGGTTCTTGACTTCACCAACTGTGTGATCTTAGGCAAGTCGCTTCTCTTGTGGAAGTTTCAATTATCTGGTGAGGTCTTTAGAAAAGATGGCCTTTCAGGTCCCTGAAAGCAATACATATTTCAGCTCCCTACAGAACCCTGAAATATTTAAGTTCCTCTTTGCATTTTCTGAAAATGAGGCCAAAGGAAGCCTCGGGTCAGAAGTCCCATGGTCTTGGCCGTATCATTATTTATTTATTTATTGTTTAAAGTTTATGTATTTACTATGAGAGAGAGAAAGACAGCAAGCTGGGGAGGGGCAGAGAAAGGGAGACAGAAAGAATCCCAAGCAGGCTCCACACGGCCAGCACAGAGTCCAATGCAAGGCTCAAACTCACAAACCATGGGATCATGACCTGAGCCAAAATCTCGAGTTGGAGGCTTAAGTGATTGAGCCACCCAGGTGCCCCCATATCATTCTTTAAAAAGTATGTTTATTATTTATTTTGAGAGAGGGAGAGAGAGAGAGCATGCCCTCGCAGGGGAGGGGCAAAGGGAGAGAGAGAGAGAGAGAGAGAGAGAGAGAGAGAGAGAGAATCCCAAGCAGGCTCTGAGCTAACAGCCTCAGAGCCCAATGTGGGGCTCGATCTCATGAACCGTGAGATCAAGACCTGAGCCTAAATCAAGTGTTGGACACTTACCTGACCGAGCCACCCAGGTGCCCCTGGCCATATTATTTCTTACAGCTAAGCAACCCTACAGCCCTATAGTTTCTCAGAAGGACTAAGGCCACTAGCAAGCAGACATACTCACCATTGAGGTCTCCCCTGGGACTGGGGGTGCCCAAGGCAAATGGCTATGTACCACTCCCATGGCTATCCTCAGCTTCCATTTGAGTACAAGAGCACGGGCTGTGGTAGACCAAAGTTGAAATCCCATCTCTGCCACTTCTTGGCTGTGTGTGATCTTGGCTATTATTCCCAGTTCTCAATTTCCCCATATATAAAAGGAGCACGATAAGAATGAATATGGGGGCGCTTGGGTGGGTCAGGTGGTTAAGCGTCCAACTCTTGATTTTGGCTCGGGTCATGATCCGTGGTTCGTGGGTTCGAGCCCCGCATCAGGCTCCACACTGACGGCACAGAACCTGCTTGAGATGTTCTTTCTCCCCGCCCCTCTCTGTCTCTCTCTCTCTTTCTCAAAACTAAATAAATAAACTTAAAAAAATTTAAAGAATTAATGTGAGTAGGAAGGTGGACAGAGAGGTGATATAGAAGAATACACTTGAGATACTGTTGAACTTCGATCTTTTAGGGTTCTCGCCCTTTCCTTTCAAGTTGCCAGTCATTGCCTCGGTGGTGGCGGTGGGATCTTCCGGACTTTGGAGGAACAAAGTATTCAGGCAGTGGTGTGCTTAAGCCAGCTTCCCGCGGGTCTTTATCTTCTGCCTTGAGGTGAAATTAATATGAAATTAACCGTTTTAAAGTGAACGATCCAGTGGCATACATCTAAGCGCCAAAACGTTTCCATCACTCCGAAATGAAACCCCACATCCATCAAGCAGTTACTCCCCATTCACCCTCCCCTCGGCCCCTGGCAAACAGCAATCTGCTTTCTGTTTCTATGGATTTACCTATTCTGGATATTTCGTATAAATGGAATCCTGTGACCTTTGTGTCTGGCGTCTGTCACTGAGCATAATGTTTTCAAGATCAATCCATCCCGGAGCAGATATCGGTACTTCACTCCTCTTTATGGCGGAATAGCATTCCCTGGTACAGGTGCACCGCATACCGCATTTTGTTTATCCGTTCATCAGCTGACGGGTATTTGAGTGGTTTCCACTTTTTGGTTATTATGAATAATGCTACCGTGAACATTCCTGTATAATTGTGTGTGTGCGAACATGTTTCGAATGCTCTTGTGCACGTACCCAGCAGTAGAACTGCTGGGCCATAGGGTAACTCTGTGTCACCAGGGTTTGAAACGGATGCCTGTAGTCAGCTTTCAAGAACCAGCTAGAAAGGTATGCCACATCATCGGCCGGCAGGGAAATGCAAAACTAAACCACAGTGAGACACTGCTTCACAGCCAGGAGGATGGGTATAATCAAAGAGATAGGGGCACCAGGGCGGCGCAGTCAGTCGAGCCTCCGACTCTTGATTTTGGCTCAGGTCATGATCTCATGGTTCACGAGTTCAAGCCCCGCATCAGGCTCTGTGCTCTCCCTCTCCCTCTGCCCTTCCCCCAAGTCTCGTGTGCGTGTGCACACATGCTCTCTCTCTCTCAAAATAAATAAATAAACTTAAAAAAAAAAAAAGATGATAGCACATGTTGATGGGGATGTGGACACATGGGAGCATCTCTTTGGTGTCACCTCACGTCATATCCTCCAGCCCGACGTCCGCCTCACTTCCTCAAATGGCAGCATTCTATTTTGCAATGGGAATTCTTCTCTCCTAACCAACTGGTATGGAGAAGGCGCACTTTATGTATTTTCCTGTTTCTGGATCTTTCCACCCCCCGCCCCCCCCCCCACGTTTTATTTATTTAAGTCACCTCTACACCCAACGTGGGGCTCGAACTCACAACCCCTAGATCAAGAGTCGCATCCTCCTCTGACTCACCCAGCCGGGTGCCCTGTCCTGCGTCTGGATCTTATTCGTGCTGTTCTACCCGTGCAAATGCGTCTCTCGTTTCTTTCAGCCTGTCTAAATCCTTCCCACCCTTTGAGAGCTGGGTCGGATCCCACCCCTGCCCCCCTTGTAAACACTTCGCTCAGTCAAACTCAGGATAGGAGCACCCAGTGACTCCGTGACATAACTCCTTGATATCATAGTACTCTTAACTAAACACACCACAAAATGCTGTTGTATTTTAACCTAGGGGAGTTAAATACATCATTTTTTGGTATATGTATTTCTGCCTGATGCTAGACAAACTGTGGCAGGCTCAAAAAGCTGAAGAAACAGTTAAGCTGGGTAAATTTAAGATGGAACCAATGTGAACGAAATTTGTTTTTCTTTTTTTTTTTATTTTACTTGGAATCATTCGATTTTACTTGGAACACTAGGGCTTTGTAGCCGTATTGTGTCACTTCTTTTGGGTGGCCAAGTAAGTGGGGTGAGAAATTGGCAGGTTTGGGTCCTGGTCACCGCTTTAGTAGCTAATTAGGTATGTAATCTTTTTTTTTTTTAAGTTTATTTATTTTTGAGAGAGAGAGAGTGCATGTGTGTGCGTGATCTCACAGTTTGTGTGTTCATGTGTGCATGTGTGCACAAGTCGGGGGGGGGCAGAGAGAGAGGGAGAGAATCCAAAGCAGGCTCTGCGCTGTCAGCACAGAGCCCGACACGGGGCTCGAACTCACGAACCGTGAGACCATGACCTGAACTGAAGTCGGACGCTCCACAGACTGAGCCAACCAGGCCCCCCAGGTATGTAATCTGAGCTACCTTAACCCTCCCTAAGGATCAATTGGAAAATGGGGATGGTACACCTAGGAATGAACAATTCCTGTGGATTCTGTCTTTTTTTTTTTTTTTTTTTTTTGCTGCTAGCTCTTTGCTCCACTTTAATTTCCCTAGTTCAGGGTCTCATCTTCCTTAGCCTAGGCCCTTGTCACTCAAAATATAGTCTGTGGCCATGCTGCAGCATGATAGAAATGCAGAATCCCAGGCTCCACTCCAAACCTACTAAAATACAATCTGCGCGTTAACAAGATCTTTTTTTTTTTTTTTTTTTAAGTTCATCTATTTATTCTCGAGAGAGAACACAAGCCGGGGAAGGGAAAGAGAGAGGGAGAAAGAATCTCAACCAGGCTCCACGCTCTCAGCGCGGAGCCCGACTTGGGGCTCGAACTCACAGACTGCGAGATCGTGACCCGAGCTGAAGCCGAGAGTCGGATGCCTAAACGACTGAACCACCCAGGCGCCGCTGTTAACAAGATCTTGAGGTGATTTCTATGCGCAATCAAAACCGGAGACGCAGTGGCCTACGTTCATTATAGTGTCTTGGCCAGTCTCTCCGTCTCCACTCTGGCCCCTTCCAATCGACCTTCTCCATTGTGACTAGGTAGATCTTTTCAGTGGGCCAAGCAGATTTTATTACTTCCTTATTTAAAATCCCTCAGGGGCTCCCTAGCATAGGATATTGTCTATGTCGCTTTCTCTTTTGGGGAGTATTCACCCATCTTTGTTTCCTTATAATCTTTCAACGCTCCTCTTAAGTGGAACCCCATCATGGAAACCTTTTCTGTTCCTCCTGTAGTTAGGTCCCTACTCTAAGCAGCTTTTTCCGAAGGCATCGGCACTAGATTATTGTGGTTATGTGTGTACTTGTCTATGTCCCTTTCCCAGCTGTGAACTCTACCCCCACTGTGCTATGTGTGAGGATTCAGTGGGGAAGAAGACAAAGTCTCAACTCTCTTTTTAAAAAAAAAAAAAAAGTTTATTCTTGAGAGAGAGAGAGAGAGACAGTCAGACAGAGCACAAGCAGAGGAGGGGCAGAGAGAGAGGGAGACACAGAATCTGAAACAGGTTCCAGGCTCTGAGCTGTCAGCACTGAGCCCGACGTTGGGCTTGAACCCACAAGCCGTGAGATCATGACCTTATAGCCGGTCAGACGCTTTACATACTGAGCCAGCCAGACGCCCCAAGTCTCAACCCTTTTGAAGCTTCCAGCGCAGGTAGGGAAATGAGACAAGATACAAGCAACTCTGTAATTAAACTGTGATAAGTCTTACAATGGATACAAAGCAGGATAGGCTAAGAGTGGGGTGGGGGGCAAAGTCCTCCCTGGAAAAGTGACGTTCGCGTTGAGGTTGAAAGGCTGGGTAGCCGTTAACCTTATTCATTTGCTTAAGCTGACACCCAGTATAAAACCTGGCACATAGTAGGATGCATAAATACTTACTGAATGTGCAGCCTAACTCCGTGTGGTAACATCTGCACAAGTTCTTTGGAAAGTATGAAGTGCGACAAAATGCAGCTTTATTACAGATTCTGTCTTGAGAGTTTAGGAAGCAGAATTCACTCCTCTCCTGGAGGGAGCCTTAGAAAACATCCACAGACCGGCAAGTTCTGTCCTAGCCAAGTATATTCAGGCATACGATCTTCTCCCCAAACATAATTTTCCCGTTCTGTTTGGATCATCAACATGGCCTTTAATAAGATACCGGAGGGAGTAGACACATGGCTTGTGTGGGTGTAGTTTTGGATGGAGTCCTATGGCAGAAGGCAGCCAGTTCTAGCGCATTGACTTGAAGATCAGACTGGATGGCCTTCAGGGGAGGAGGGGGGAAGCTAAGGGCAGTGGGAAGTGGGGACGGTGATTAAGAATGGTATTAATGTGGGGCGCCTGGGTGGCTCAGTCGGCGAGGCATCTGATTCTTGATTTCGGCTCAGGTCACGATGTCACGGTTCGTGAATTCGAGCCCTGCATTGGGCTCTCTGCTGTCAGCACAGAGCCCGCTTGGGATCCTCTGTCCTCCTCTATCTCTGCCTCTCCCCTGCTAGTGCTCTCTCTCTGTCTCTCTCAAAAATAAATAAATACACTTAAAAAACAGTATTAATGCTGTTTTGGCCCCTCAATATGATCGGATTCCGTATTTAAGTGTTTGAGTTCCTTTCCTTTACTTCCCTAACTTTCTTTCTCTGAATCTAGTATTCCCCATCAGCGATGGGGATAATCTATCATAGAGTTGTG
This sequence comes from Acinonyx jubatus, assembly GCF_027475565.1. Lineage (NCBI taxonomy): Eukaryota > Metazoa > Chordata > Mammalia > Carnivora > Felidae > Acinonyx > Acinonyx jubatus. The sequence continues at coordinate 91,735,725 of NC_069389.1, forward strand.
AATAGGACTCAGATAAGTATTTGATATAACATTTATTGAGTACAGATACTCAATAAACGAGTGTCGTTAGGGCAGCTATTCCTTGTGGATTGATTCCCGGATTGAGCCATGGTCAGTGTCAGGACTTTCTTCCATGCACAGGTTTCTATGTCTTTCCTTACAGGCTGGTTGCTTAGGCCCACAGGGATAATAATAGATGAGTGCACTGCCTTGGTCACTCCCAGTGATCGCCAACAGTGCTGTTGTACTGGCTCCTTAGGAACCCTTGCTGGTTGACTAGTTAATTAAATCTTCAACAAACGTGGAAGTACCTACTGTGAGGTACTATTGAGTACTTGCTCTGTGCTAAGTCCTAGAATTAAAGAATAAATAAGATAGTCTGGGGTCCGGTTCAACTGTTGCTTCTCAAAGTTGAAGGTGGGGCTCTATTGGCAGCCTTACAGAGGACCATAGCCTTAACCTCAATCTTGGGGGACCAAAGAGAGGTAGAAACAGAAAGAACACTGTGATATATAGCCAGCAACTGTTGCTTGTAAGCCCTTGTACGCCAGCACATAACGAACATAGTGATCCAAGGTAGTTTGACACTGGCCTTGGCTCCATTCAGGAAGTACAAATAGAAACTGGGAAAATAAATTGCTTCTAAGGAGGGGGAATGGGAAGAGAGACTTGATTTGTTACTGTGCGCATATATTACTTTGACCTTACTTTGATAAAATTCATAACACAATTAGTAAAATATGAAACTGACTCCAAAAGACTAGAACCTAACCCTTCCTTCCCCATTTCCATTTTGACCAGCCATTTGATACAACGAGTGTTTGGGATGACGTAAGGCTTGGGAAAGGGGACGTAGAGTGGAAAAAAAAAAAACACATATTTATTGGGCCAGCTGCTTGACAATATTTTATTTAAGCTTGAAAGGTTGTTTCTTTGTTCTTATGGCCCAAATATTTTCACATCAAAACAGCAGAATCAGGACAACCTACTTAGTGTATTTACCCTAATTCAGACACTTTACATCTGATACAGTATCCTTACCTATCTCCAGTACAGGAGGGAAATATATTGCCTTGTATATTTGCCAATATACAAATACATTGTTGTATATGTGTTGTGTGCTTTCTAGTCCCAGCTCTCCCTCCTATGAGTTGGAGGACGTGAGGCAAATTCTTTTCCCTCTCTGGATCATCGGCCCATCTGAACATGAGAATGTGGATTATATAAGTTATTTTCATATTTTCAAACCGAATTTCTCTGGGAATCTAGGGTTATGATCAAGGGCCTCATAGAACTTTATGAGGGTAAAGAGGAGGAGAATTGTCAGGGAAATTAGAACATCCACCTTTGCTTCAACCAGAGCAGCTAAATCCTGCTCCCGTCTTTTATTTACTGCTTTTTCTAATAATATTACTACTGAAATAAGGGTTTGAAATATTTTAAATGTTTTTCTTTTTTTTATTTGAGAGAGAGAGAGAGAGAGAGGGAGAGAGAGGATCTCAAGCAGGCTCTATGCTCAGCACTCAGCTCACAGCCCGACACAGGGCTTGATCCCACAACCCTGGGATCACAACCCAAGCAGAAATCAAGAGTCAGATGTTCAACCAACTGAGCTACTCGGGAACCCCTAAGATATTTTTCTAATGGTCAAATATTTAAAGCAATAATGCATTTCTAAAGGAAAATAGCTTAAAAATCACTTTGACATCATTATCTCATTTGATACCCAAAATAACAATATGGGAGGTAAAGAAGGTGAGATCAAGAGAAGAGGAATTCTTGGGGCACCTGGCCGACTCAGTTAGTGGAATGTGGGGCTCTTGACCTCAGTGTTGTGAGTTTGAGTCCCATGTTGGATGTAGAGCTTAATTAAAAAAAGAAAAGGAAAAAAGAGAAGAAGAATTCATTTTTAAAATTTTTATTTTTAAGTCATCTCTGCATCCAACATGGGGCTTGAACACACAACCCCAAGATCGAGAGTCGCACACTCCACCCACTAAGCCAGCCAGGCGCCCCAGAGAAAAGGAACTCCTTACCTCAGCATGTGCAGCTAGAGAATGGAAGAGCCATGACTGGAACCCAGGTCTTCTGACGTTGAGGCTTATCCGGTCTCCACGGCACTATACTACAACACTTCTCAAGATTTGGTTCTAGCACAAAATAATGAAAAGTCCCTCAGAAGCAATGTTGGGCACCATGGACACTGAAGTCAGATAGGGAACTTCAGGATGCTCAGATCCTGCAGGCCACAATTATAAGTACCCAGCCAGAGTTGTTGAGCTGTTCCTCCTCTTTGTACAAGAGAGAACTGATCAAGGAAACTGAGGCGACCTATCATCTAAGGAGAGCGCTCTCCGTAGGAGAACGATTAGAGTTCACACAAATGCTGCGTTGAATCCTTCAACAAAGGCCTTGACTTACACTTTTACATAGATGGCTATGACTGGAAGGAAACTTCAAGATCACTGAGACCCAGGAACCCAGAACATTTTACCTATGGGCATAGAGCTGGCCCAGTGGCAATTTAGGACAAAGACCTTGGGAGGCAGCGTGGCATAATGCAAGAAATGGACCTCCAAGGCAGATAGATCTAAGCTTGAATTGGAGTTCTTGTTCTTCTATCTGCAGCCTGGGGACCATTCACTCCCTCTCTCTGAGCCTCAGCTTCCTCATCGGTAAAATCGGGACGATGCCTCTTAAGGGGCATTCAAAAAAGGCAAAGGAGATCATTTGCAGATAGCTCCACTGCGTGTAGGCTCACTTAATTGCTCTGAGACTTTCTTTGAAAAGTAGACAGAAATAACTACTTTGTAGGAATAATACCTATTTTGTAGGCTTGGTGCAGTTTTAAGTGACATTCCAAGTATTCGACGACTGGTAGAGCATGGGCACTGACCAATCCAAACAACACCTGCTGAAAATGATTTGGCTTGATCATACCGATGCATAATTGCCATATGGCCAAATATTAGCCTTCGTGTGGAAATTAAATTAAATGACATGGAACATAATGGATATGTAATGAATCATATTTATGTCTCCTTTCCTTCCTGCTCCTACTTTTAGTTCTCTTTCTATCACATCTGGCTACTTAAGCAGAAGAATCTAGCTTCTCCCTCGTGTGAATTACATAAACTATGTTTGTCTTTCTCGTTTAATAATTGTGTTTGAGCTCCTTATTTGATCACATTTTAAAGTCTCGACTTTTGAGGGGCGCCTGAGTGGCTCAGTCAGTTAGGTGTCCAACTCTTGATCTCAGCTCGTGTCTTGATCTCAGGGTCATAAGTTCAAGCCCCAATGCCAGGGGTGGAGCCTACTTAAAAATAAAATAAAGTCTTGACCTTTCAGTGTATTACGTTTTACACTCCAATGATTGGAAATTCACACTTCCATACCATTGAGGTGGCCATACTATTCTAAGGAACGTTGGGAGAGTAAGGTAGACATCTTGAGAAGCTCCCATAGACTACCAGTGAGTTCACTTGACTCATCTTTGAGGAAAAGGTCCCTTTGCCGTGTGAAAAGATTTATGTCACTCAGAAAAGAGCCCAGTTCAGACCTAGGCCTCGCTTTAAAAGATATAAACAGGGGCGCCTGGCTGGCTCCTTCAGAGGAGCTTGCGACTCTGGATCTTGGGGTTATGGGTTCAAACCCCACGTTGGGTGTAGAGATTACTAAAAAAATAAATGAATAAACTTAAAAAAAGATATAGGGACGCCTTTGTGGCTCAGTCAGTTAAGCATCCGATTCTTGATTTCAGCTCAGGTCATGATCTCACGGTTCGTGAGATCGAGCCCCGGGTCGGGCTCTGTGCTGACAGCACAGAGCCTGCTTGGGATTTTCTCTCTCTCTGCCCCTCCCCTGCTCTCTCTCTCTCTCTCTCTCTCTCTCAAATACATAAATAAACTTCTCAAGTTGAATCAGGCATATGTGCAAAAAAGGACCCTTGTTTGCTTGGTTATCATATATGCCTGTTTGCATTAAGTATCTCCAGCACTCGCCAGGGAAAGGATCTTGTGACTTGAGATACCTGGCCACAACTCTGGCAAGAAATACTGCCATGGTAGAGTTGTTCCATTAGGGAGATGACGAGACCACTTAGCACTACCTTAATTTCTTCTGATCTTCTATTATGAAACTATACTGTGATATAAAACCTACGCAGTGAGTTGTTTCTCTCAATGGATCTTCCATTGAGATACCCTACGCAGAAAATAGGTAGTTCGGGCTTAGGTTTTAGGGCAGCTCAGATTTGGAGTAGTATAAGGCAGTTACGTGCAGCTTAATCATACTCGAGTAAGTCGACTCTCACGGTTTTGGACCCACAGCGCTTTGAGGGCCCATCTCCTTTTCTTTTCCCACCCCACAGGGACAAGCTTAAATGTCTATAAAGCCTCCATCCAGATGCCTTACTCAGATGCCTTGCTCTTTAAAGCATTGCCAACAGGACCCGCTTATCCACAGTCCAGCAAGCTTTACTTTGCAGCCCAGACTGGTTTTTGGAACGGGCTCTTACAGAAATCTCTACACCAGAATAGTCTGTTCTGTATTCTGCTGTGCCCAATAAATGACTATTAAGAATTACAGACCAGTGGGCTGTCGTTTATAGACGCTATTCAAGTATTGTTCGCTGCTTTTGTGAAAATGCTGAGAACCCACTTTATAGTATTTTACTGTTCTTACATAATAATAGAAAATGGCTCCTGCGTATATTTGTATCTGTTTCCTTCTTGAAAAATTAAAAAAAAAAAAGTGGTTCTTAATGACTGCGCCTGTAGGAACCAAGTCTTCCAAAAAGGGTTCCAAAAGGGGTTAACTATCTGTGTATCTTCTTAGACCCAGTGAAGATGTTAACAATGAAGGGGGTGGGGGACCGAGCGTTGAGAAGGGCCTGAGGAGGTCAAAGTTATCAGACATCAGGAATTCTCTTGAAGCTGCTTTGAAACCCCAGTAGACATCAAGGAAGAGAAAGGAGAGAATTCCTTCAGATTTTTGCAGAACCACAGTCGCAAGCAAGGGTGTTCCACATCCAAGGGTGAGTTGGGTGTTCCAACTCGCAGGTGCCATTCTGTAGATTCAGGCAAAGCGTCCGGTTACATACTGTGTAGACAAGTTCTCCAGGGACACAATAAATCATCCTTTGAGAATCTGTCGATTTGGATCCAATTTGTTTTTATGCCCCAAGATGGAGCTACAGCAGTGCCGTCCTCCTGAAACTCAACGTATTTACTGAAGAACAGGGGCGATGAGGGGACCTTGTGTGTCTTCACACAGCAAGTGAAGAGAAGGGAGGCATCGCGTTTTTTTTTGTTGTTTTTTTTTTTTTTGTCTTCTAAAGCATGATGTTTCCCAGCTGAGGAACATGCTGGGGCATCAGAGAACACAGAATCATTGTAACTGTTTGGCCTGGCGTCTTTTCTCAGCAAGGTCTCACTCTTTTCTCTGGGAAGGCAAGCCCATTGTCAAGGTCAGGCCACAGGTGAGGTTTTCAGGGCTAAGGGTTTGGTTCTCTCCCTTATCCTTCCTGCCCAGGTTTTCATCATTCAAGGGGAATAAAGGGTAGACTGAGAGATACTGAGGGGGCCAAAAGTCTGACGACTAACCAGACATTTTCATTAAATGCAGGAGTTCGGTAATTGCCAATTTACAATTGGTTTTGCTTCCAGCTGCTTCCGTTTTCAGCTGACTGGCCCAAGGGACTATTGAGACCAATAAAGCATTTAAGGATTGAGGGGGGAGGAGTTAATTCCATTTTTGATTTCCTCTTGCTTGGGTAACTCTGCTTCCTCCCTGAGCAAGGAGCTAACAAAGACCTCATCGTCATTTTGTAATTTATTTTGTAGTTTATTTATTTTTTTAACGTTTATTCATTTTCAGAGAGAGACAGTGTGGACAGGGGAAGGGCAGGGAGAGAGGGAGACACAGAACTCAAAGCAGGCTCCAGGCTCCGAGCTGTCAGCACAGAGACCGACTCAGGGCTCAAACCCATGGACGGTGAGATCATGATCTGAGCCGCAGTTGGCTGCTTAACCGACTTAGCCACCCAGGCGCCCCTCCTCAGTACTTTTTAAAGTATTTATTTATTTATTTATTTATTTATTTTGAGAGAGAGAGAGAGCGCGCGCGTGAGTGGGGTAGGAGCGAGAGAGAGAGGGAGAGAGAAAGAGAAAGAGAGAGAGAGAGAGAGAGAATCTCAAGCAGGCTCTGCACTGTCAGCACAGAGCCCCATGTGGGGCTCGACCTCATAAACTATCATAGTACTTGAGAGGCGTTGGCAGGAATATCTCCCCAGCCTTAATAACATCAATGCTAACTCTATCATTGAGGGCTACTCATATGCGAGGCCATATTCTAAACACTATATGCATCAACTCATATATCCTGTACATCTCACAAGCCCATGAAGATGGTACTATTATTTTATAGATTAAATAAAGGGAGGTACGGAGAACAAAATTTCCTACGTTCACAGAGCTGGGAAATGGCACTGGGCTAACGCTGAGGCAGTCTGACTCCAAAGACCATCCGCTTAACCCTTAGCTGTATTGAAGGTAACACAGTGAAACCTTGGATTGCGAGGAACTTGTTCTGCGAGTGTTGCACAAGACGAGCAAACATTTCTCGTAAATTTTAACTTGATGAACGAGCGATGTCTTGCAATACGTATGGTACGCGAGGCCGACCGGCACAAGATCACAACTGAGCCAGTGGCTCTTGAAATTCGCTTTGATGTACGAGTGCTTTGGATCAGAAGCGTGTTTCCGGAACGACTTAGGCTCACACCCGAGGCGTATGTTCATTTCTGCACGAGCCAGCCTTGTCCGCCTTGAGCATCGGCTTCCTTGTGAGACCGTTGGGCCGGTAACTCAACTTCTCAGGAGCCAACAGTAGAGTTCAAGAGTCCAGCCTACAAGCTGAGTCTCTTGCTCGGTTCTTTCCCAAAATGCCCATCTCCACTACCCTTTACCTTGCATCGTTAAACCAACTGACGTGCAGGGAGTTCGGCAAGGGCGGGTCTCAGCTGTGCCTTTAATGTCTGATGAGTCCGCTAGCGCCCTATGTCTTTCGTTTGATCTAAGGGAGATCTAATGAGAGATCATTTCCTGATAACACGCTGTCGGCTTCCAACACCACTAGGAAAGCACGCCGCCGCAAACAATCCCTATTTTGGTATAAGTGCCTTTGAAAAGGGGGGCGCGAGAAGCAGCATACACTCCTCAGAGTTTGGGTCTGATTTCCTGAGGTGTTCCATTTCAGAAGAGGCCCCTGACAACAGGCAGAGAAGAAAAACAAGTGTGGTCTGGGGCAGACAGTGTTTTTCAAACAGTTGGCCAAATCTCTCCTGGCAGCCGGGAAGCAGCTGAATCATCAAACGCCAGGCCTCTAACGGGATGGAGTCTGGGCTGCATTGAAGCACATTCCAGACTGACTGTGAAGGCCAGGGCCGCTGCTGCTTTACCAACGCTGGCTCCCGTCCAGGGGGCTGGCCTGGCCCAACTGCTCGTCGAAGCCTGATTTCATCTCTTCTCCCTCTCTTTCTTTGCCTCCTCGTTGTGATTTCCCGGCCAGCATTTGCCTGCCTTTGCATGGAACGTTTGAATGACTTTTGGGGTCACCCCAGGCCCGGCCTCGGCTCTGCGAGCTGAAGTTAATGAAATCCATTTCCTGGTCGGAAAGTCAAAATAGCAGGGGAAGAAAGTCACTGTGATCGAGCACTCAGGGACCGGACAAGAATGGGCAGACACTCTTTTCCGAGAGGCAGGAATGACCTAGGCATTCAGAAATTGAAAGCCAGATGTTTGGACAAAACCCTAGACCCAATTTGAATCTTCAAAGTGTTGAAATCCCTTAGGAAATCCTTTGACTAAAGCTTCAGAGAGTGGAAGGTAAGGAAGGGGGCCTCAGGAAGGTACTGCTCCTTGAAAATAAATAGATCCCTCCCTTCGTAGGAGAAGCAAAACAAATGTTTGGACTCATTAAGCATGAAGAATGCACGATATTTTCTGCGTCTTTTAAGATGACTACCGCTGGCATCGCCATCCTGAGCCTAGTTATGAATGAGCACAAAAATATGTGTTTTGTTTCTCCATCTCTGCTAAAGCGCATGTAACTATTGCTTAATTACATTTGTCCCTAATAAGTAAGAGGAAAGAAAGTGAGCTGTACATATGTGGGTATAATAAGGACTAGGTAAGGGGAAGCATTCAGTGTCTTGCTTGCTCAGATAGGTTTTTCACCTGCAGGAACATTGTGGAAGACAGGAGCCTGCTTCTTCACTGTTAACAGTAAACTGTGCATGCATGGAGGTGGGCGGGGCTGGGCTGGGGGCGGGGGGTGGGGGGAGGTTGTGACTTGGAAAGAACCTTGAAATTCCACCAAACTATAATCCATTGTCTGGACTCTGATGGGAAAAAGAAAGGAACTGGATTCTCCTCCCTTCTGTCCTTGCCAACCACATTCCTCCTCTGCTCTGTTCTCCCTGACCCCACCCGTAATAATAATAATAATAATAATGTGTGTTATTTTTATGAAACTCTAAATAGCTTTCACACACGTCTGCATTTGATCGGTATAACTTTTCTACACCAAGCCATGTTAGTTTGGAGTTCTGCTTCTCAAACTTTCAAGTGCCTCAGAATCACCTGGGAAGCATTTCACAAATGCAGATTTATAGGCTCTACCCTCATAAACAAAGTAGGTCTGGGATAGGTCTCTGGCATCCACATTTTCATTTTCATTTACTTTACTTTAATTTTTTATTCTTAAATTAATTTTTTTTAACATTTGTTGCTTGTTGAGAGACAGGGAAATACAAAGCACGAGCAGGGGAGGGGCAGACGGGGTAGTGGGGAGAGAGAATCCCAAGTAGGCTCCATGCTGTCAGCACAGAGCCCGAAATAGGGCTCGAGGTAGCGAAGCAGGAGATCATGACCTGAGCCGAAATCAAGAGTCAAACACGTAACCAACTGAGCCACCCAGGTGCCCTGAGACTCCGGTCTTTTTTTTTTTTTTTTTTTTTTTTTTTATTAAACACAATTGGTAGGGTTTGAATAATACCTCTGCCAATTATTAGCTGTATAACCTTGGGCAAGTCACTTACATTTTCCATGCCTCAGTTTCCTTATCTGGATGACGGAGATAAAATTCCTATATATTTCCTAGGGTTGTTGTAGGGATTAAATGACCTAATGTATGTACTCCACTTAGAACAATGCTGACATCAGAGAGCCAAAACCTAAGAGACTCTTAACAACTGAGAACAAACTGAGGGTTGATGGGGGGTGGGAGGGAGGGAAGGGTTGGTGATGGGCATGGAGGAGGGCACCTGTTGGGAGGAGCACTGGGTGTTGTAGGGAAACCAAGCTGACGATAAGTTTCATATTTAAAAAAAAGAAAGAAAGAAAAAAATAACAAAAATAATTAAGAGAGAGAAAAAAAAGAACAATGCTGACATCTAGTAAGAGGCAATAGTATTATGTTAATTACACTTTCCCTGAGCCATTGCTGAGCTGCAATGAATAGAGGATGGCTTGTGCCTAGCATTAACCATTTCTGAGGTTTTCACGTCTGTGCCTCAGTAAGCATTATGGCCGTGCACTAAATCCCTTTTCCAGACTAACAGATGAATCCTGATGACCTGTGGGGCTTCAGGTGTTTTCTGTGGCAACACTACAGGGCAAAGAGATATTTGACCACCAAACACAATACTTTTTCTCTCCTCTTAAAACTTAATCAGTGGAGGGACGCCTGGGGGGCTCAGTCGGTTAAGCGCCCAACTCTTGATTTCAGCTCAGGTCATGATCTCACGGTGTGCGAGTTTCAGCCCCCCATCGGGCTCTGTGATGACAGTGTGGCGCCCGCTTGGAATCGTCTCTCTCTCCTAATCTCTCTCTCCCTCTCTCTCTGCCCCTCCCTGCTTGCATCATCTCTCTCAACATAAGTAAACACAGAAAAAAATTATTCCGTGAAATTTCATATAAATCTGGTCGGCGTTGGTATACAGCGAAACGTACAGTCAAAACACCGTAGTGCAGGGCTATTATTCCTCTTTTAACTTTTCCACCTCAAGGCTGCTCAGCACATGAGGAAGGATGACGATGGTAAAGATGCTGGTGACGATGATGATGATGGAGTTACCAGGGGACTGAGGCTCCTTTAAGAGTATTAGGAAGGGGGCGCCTAGGTGGCTCAGTCGGTTAAGCGTCCGACTTCGACTCAGGTCACGATCTCGCGGTCTGTGGGTTCGAGCCCCGCGTCGGGCTCTGGGCTGATGGCTCGGAGCCTGGAGCCTGCTTCCGATTCTGTGTCTCCCTCTCTCTCTGCCCCTCCCCTGCTTGTGCTCTGTCTCTCTCTGTCTCAAAAAATAAATAAACGTTAAAAAAAATTTTTAAAAGAGTATTAGGAAGGCCTATGGGGACACAGCCTCAATGCACTGCACAGAGTAGCCTGGTGGCTGGTTATAGAAGTTATACTCAGGGGCGTGCCTGGGTGGCTCAGTTAGTTAAGCGGCTGGCTCTTGATTTTAGGTCAGGTCATGATCTCAACGGTTGGTGAGAGGGAGCCCCTCATTGGGCTCTCTGCTGACAGCATGGAGCCTGCTTGGGATTCTCTCTCTCTCTCCCCTTCCCCTGCTCACACTTCTCTCTGTCTCCCTCTCAAAATAAGAAACATTAAAAAAAAAAAAAAAAAAGAGGTTACACTCAGGACTCGCTTCCCAGAATTTGCTGATGGGTAATACTTGGGGGTTTGGGGCAGGGTTTCGAAGTCGGTAGATTTATTGGAGGCCTATTAGTGTGTGGGGACACTCGGATATAGGTGTGTGTGAGGGGGGAGGGAAGAATAGAGAAACAGAGGGTAGAGGAAAGAGAAGGAGAGAAGTCAACAGAAACAGAGAGGAGTTTGAGGACAGAAAGCAAGAAAGGAGATTTTTTTTTTTTTTTTGCCAGGGAATGGTGGGAGACAGGGAGGGGTCTAGCAACTGTGTCCAGAACCTCCTAGAAGCTTCTGGAGCACGTCACGTCTCGCGGGGAAAGCAGAGTTTCGTTCCCGCCTGATTCAGCCCACCCACCAGCAGCTTTGCTCCCTGCTGTCTGGACCGTCACTCATGTACAGGGACCTCTGCTTCGGTGCCCCCGAGCCATGTCATAGTATAGTCCTCTTACCCTTGCTGCTCATGGGACCGCCGGCCAGCCAGCGAGGCGTCAGGGTAGCAACAAGCAGCCCAGGTTGGAGTGCAAAGGAGACACCGGCAAACATAAAACACCTCCATTCGTAAGTGTGTGGTACCAATTACAGCCAGTTAGCACTTAACACAGTTCAAGCAGCCGTTATCAATATGTAGGCCCAAAGGCTTGTGTCTCTGATTACATGCCTCTGTGCATCCAAAGCACCCGCTTGCACATGGAGATCTTTCAGTAGTGGGCAATTTGCGTGAGCATGATGCAGGAAGGGGTAAGCCCGCTCCTGGCTTTCTCTTTCAACAGGTTCAGTCACATAGTGCAGACTATTCACAGATCAGACCATCGATTCCCTGATGAGCGTCTGCTTGGCCTGGGCCCCAGGGCTACGGTGGCTGCAGCTTTGACTACTGCACTTTCTGTGCACGTGCAGCTCGCACATTATTTGCCCTTGGAACGGCAGAGTCCCTGGCAGAGTACTTTGAAACTGGAGGATTGTTTCCCGTGAGTTTTGCAGCCTCCCCAAACACCCATGGCTCTTCTTATCGTCACAGTTCAGCTGACAATTTTGCACCTAACTGGGAGACAGCCACCAAATCAGAAGGCTTGCAGGATTTTTTTTTTTTTTCTACTAGGCTACAACATCTCTTTAATTCTTCGACGGATGTACAGTTTGCATGAACCAAAGCCAGGGTTTATAGAAAGTCAGGAAAGAAGGCTAGAATTCATGGAAATGAACGGTTTTGCCTTTTGGAGACAACCCGAATCAGACAGAACTATTTATCCAGAGCCAGGTTCTTAAAAAATACCCCATGAAACAGAGAATAAAGGCATAGCCTTCCACACTTGGTTGTAAAAACAATTAACTAACTGGCCTTGGTGATCTACGCCATTGAGATCATTTTCAGCAAGTTGCAGGGGCCGGTGTGGTTTGCAAAAGTGAATCATCTATGTCCTGTGTTCAGGACGTACATTTTAGAAATCCTGACTGCATACCTTAGGGCAGTCATGATGGCACGCACTGGCCCTGGGTTACAGACCTGTAAAAAGGTTGGCGACGCTTGAGTCTGGGAATGCCTTCCCTGAACCACCTCCCAAGTTGGGTAAAATGTCTGTCAATAGATTTCTAAGAATTTACCTGTGTAGGTGCCTGTCATTCATAGTACACTGTGAAGCCCTTGAGGGCACAGACCGTATTCTACTCATATTTAAAACGCGGCCACCTACCTCCTGCATGATATGGAGTAGGTGCTAAATAAATACTTGTTAAGCTGTTGATAGAAGTCAGGCAATGGGACAAAGGAAACTTGGGCAAGGGAGTGGCCTAAAATGAACATTAAAAATATGGCCCACTGTCTACTCTGATTTCCATGATTTGCATGAAAATGTATACTCCTGGGACACCTGGGCGGCTCGGTCGGTGAAGCGTCCGACTTCAGCTCAGGTCATGATCTCACGGTCTGTGAGTTTGAGCCCTGCCTCGGGCTCTGTGCTGACCGCTCGGAGCCTGGTGCTGCTTCGGATTCTCTGTGTCTCCCCTTCTCTCGCTGCCCCTCCCCTGCTTGCGCTCTGTCTCTCTCTCTCTCAAAAATAAACATAAAAAAAAATTTTTTTTAATGAAAAAAAAATGCGTACTCCTGGATCTACATGACACGGCCAGGTTTCCATAAGATGATCAAGAAGCCCATTTTGCTAAGTCTCTCCTAAACTTCATTATTTTATTCTGGCATTTTGCCCAAAATCTCAGGATAGGATCCCGTTTGTATCGTTTGAGTTTCCTTGAGGACCTTCCACGTGATCAGTCTTTCATATCTTAGTATGAAATTGTTGCATCTACAACCTTTGACTTGCCTTCCGTGCTTTAAGCTTAAATTTGTCTTATCACTACTAATATACAATCCATTCTGCACAAGAATACTAGGAGGGAACAAATAACTCTCCCTTCTCTTTGTGCTTCGTGTTTGTTCTTTGTACTGGTTCCCACAGTAGGTATATTTCCAATGGTTCTGCAGGGAGTCAACAGGAGTTTAGCTGAAAGCAAATGATGGATTACGCTCACTCAGAGAAATTCCATACTCATTTGTAACAAGCCGGGAAACAAGATGTCATGGAAAAATCACTGGCTTAGCAATCAGAGTAACAGGGTTCTAGACTTTGTTTTTCCACTTTGTTTTTTAATCTTTATTTCTGAGAGACAGACAGAGTGCGAGCACGGGAGGAACAGAGAGGGAGGGAGACACAAAATCCAAAGCAGGCTCCAGGCTCTGAGCGGTCAGCACAGAGCCCGACGCGGGGCTCGAACTCATGGACCGTGAGATCGTGAGCTGAGCTGAAGTCGGATGCCTAACTGACAGAGCCACCCAGGTGCCCCTAGACTTGGTTTTGCCAGGAATTAACAATATAATCTTAGAGTCATATAAATACTTGCTGTGAATCTATTTCCACATCTGTCAAACAAAGGGGTGGTACATTTGATACATTCATTTTACACATCTTTGATGGTTACCGAATACATGACAGGCATGGTGTGAGACACTTTAAGGAACAGAAAGATGGACCAGACGTGAATTTCTGTCCTTGAGAAGATTATAAGTCTGGAAGGCAGAAGGTACGTACTCAAAGGACTGAAATACAAGGTAGACAGGCCTAAGAACCACAAAATAGGTACCGAGAAAGTAGGTCATTATCTCACAGTTCCCTTCAGTTTCAACATTGTATGGTTTATAATTAATTTTTCTTTCTTTTTTTAGGTTTATTTACTTTGAGAGAGAGAGAGAGCGGGAGAGGCAGAGAGAGGGAGAGAGAAGATCCAAAGCAGGCTCCACACTCAGCCTGACACAGGGCTCAATCCCAAGACTCTGGGATCATGACCTGAGCCAAAATCAGGAGTTGGACACCTAACCGACTGAGCCACTCAGGCACCCCTATAATTAATTTGTCATAGAGAAAAGTCTTGTCTTCCCAAAACAGAAATATGAGAATTATTTATTAAAGGGGTTTCTTCCTTAGCATTACCTCCTATATGAATGAGAAAGTTAGGAAAGTCCAACTGAATGATTCGGGGCCTCAATCACAGGGAAATAGAATAAGGACATTTTGCACAAAGAGTTCACACTCTTTAACAAATCAGCAAGAGAAAACAACAGGAACTTTTAAAAATTAGTTACATTGTTTTGGGGGCGCCTGGGTGGCTCAGCCGGTTGAGCGTCTGACTTCGGCTCAGGTCATGATCTCGCGGTCCGTGAGTTCGAGCCCCGCGTCGGGCTCTGTGCTGACCGCTGGGAGCCCGGAGCCTGCTTTGGATTCTGTGTCTCCCTCTCTCTCTGCCCCTCCCCCTGCTCGTGCTCTGTCTCCCTCTGTCTCTCTGCTTCTGTCTCTGTCTCTCTCAGAAATAAATACACGTTAAAAAAATTTTTTTAAATAATAAAATCTCTCAAATTGATCTGGAGTCAGGCAGCAATTTTAGGATTTAGTGACGCAAGCATCCTTAAATAGACTTGAAGCCTGAGCCACAACCAGGAAGTATGTCATGTTTCTGTGGGGAACAAGCACATTATTTCCTCCAAAAGGCTTTTACAGAAATTTTAAAAATAGTCAAGTGTGGTCTTGTAATAAAAATAATGGGGCACAGTCTGCATAAACAGGTAATAAGATACAGGCACACAAAAGATGTAATAAAATTGTAACGTCCTTCCAGGGTCTAACATTAATAGGCATTTTTCACAATTAAAGATCCGACGATGTTGTCTTTCCATGTGGAGATGGTTTTAGCATCAAACTATGGTAAATGAAATGGATAATTCAGGTTGCAAGCCTATGAATTTTATATTCCTTTCCAACTGAATGTTGTCTCCCTCCCAAGATACCGTCTCAGAGGTTTGCCAATTACAACAGTGTGACTATTTTGAAAGAATGTTCATTTGAGTTCCCAGCCAAAAGAATGTCAAGGAGACATTGCCACTCAAAACATTCGCAAATGAACTCCATACTTCATTACCTCAATTGCAGGCACAAATATGAAGGCAATACGGGGTTTTCATTCAAAACATGGTTTTGTTTTGGTGTTTTCACTGCAACAAACGAAAAACCGTGCTCTCTGTTAGGGAAAGATGCCCAAAGAAGGGAGAAAGATAGACTACCTCTCCTGCCGACGTGAACTTGACAGTTGTGTTCTGTTACTGACAATCACACACGCGTTTGGTTCCCAGTGGAGCCCGTTTTACTACCACTGACCGCTTTATGACTGTTGAGGATTGGAGGCTGCCTAATATCAGTGCCCATGGCAAACCACGGGAGATCAAATGTGCAGAGGCAAGAGAATGTGGTTTATTGGATGCTAAACTAAGCTGAAAGCCAGCAGACTTCAGTTCTATTTCTGGCCTCTCTTTGGACAGCCCATACCTTTCTTGACCTTGAGCAAGTCATTTACTATCACGCTACCCCAGGGGCTGCAATTAAGCCTCATTATGAGAAAACTCCAATGCCACATTTTTTCCATAGCATGATTTATCAAGTCGGGAATAAGCGTAAAATGCACTCCTTGAAGAGTCGCTCATTCACAATGCTTCAAAGCCCCACTGCCTAATGGCACCGTCAGAAGTATGGCTAAAAACAAACTCCAGAATAGCAGCGGGAATGTATGGCTCTTCTGCCCTCCGGTGAGGTCTGAGGGGGCAGTTATGGGGAAGAAGGAGAAAGGACAAAGATTTGTAGTTATCCCCCCTCCTTCCCTTCCTTTCTTCTAGTTCTCCCTTCCGCGGTTTTATTGGCAAAGGAATGGGAATTGCCAGCTGTTGCCTGCACTGGGGACATCCACGGTGATGACACTATTGACCAGAGGAAAGTTCTACCCGAATAAGGCAGGGAAACAATCATGGAGGATTTTTTAAAATGTTTATTTATTTATTTATTTATTTATTTATTTTGAGAGAGAGCAAGAGAGCGAGAACGCTAGCAGGGGAGGGCAGAGAGAGCGAGCCAGAGAGAGAATCCCAAACAGGCTCTACGCTGTCAGCATGGATCTCGACGTGGGGCTCGATCCCACGAACCATAAGGTCATGACCTGAGCCACGGTCAAGAGTCAGATGCTTAACCGACTGAGGACCCCGGAGCCCCAATAATTGAAGGTTTCATAGTGAGAGGAGGGGGAATGGTCTATCATTCTGCACGTCTGATAATGTAACCGAAGCTTCAGAAGGGGCAACCAATATGATTGTCAGAATATCTGGGGTTTTTAAGCAACCAGGCTATAAACCAGGCTACTTTTGGGGGCAACCTTTTTTTCAAGTCTGGGAATGTGACCTTTAAAAATGTGATGCCCAAGATATATACCTTCAGCTATAAGAAGACAGTAGTAAAGCAAAATTCCTTTTATTCAAGGTTGTTCTACCAGAAAAAAAAAATATCTAGGGATGCATTTATTTTGCATATTGTATACTGTTTGCATATTGTATAGAGTTGAATATATTGTATATATGTATAGTGAAGGATAGTTAGACCCAGTGATTATGATTTCTGTTCTATTTTATGGCATCAACTGAATTCTGTATAAGAATAGAATAGAGAGCTCTGGAGCCGGAAAGGGGTATTAGAACTAACCGAGGCAAGTAAACTGAGGCACAGAAAAAGAAAGTGAGCTGCCCAAGAGGGATACATAGTAAATACTGAGACTAGAAATCTCGTCTCCTGAGTCTTACTACAACAATGAATATTTCATCGCTTGGATTTCACATCATATGACATGACAAGTTCTTAGAAGTAGTACCATTTGAGTTTTCCTTCCTTCTCTAAGAGGTCCAACTACTAAATGTGAAATGAGTTACCGAAACCATAATTGACTCTAGTTGGAGGTTCCTTAGTTTTCATTTTGGCTTTAATTTTTCCACCAGTATGGCACAAGCTATTGATTTTTAGGCTTGTTATTATTAGTCCCAACAGAATGAAAGGAGGGGAAAAATATTAAAAGACTAAAATGTGTTGCCCAGCGAAGTCAGAGTATCTTCTACAGAAAAGTTTTAATAGGGAAAAAAATTACTGATTGTTTACTTTCTGGCCTAGAGATAGCAGGCAAAATTAATCTTTTCTCCCTTCCTTCCTTCCTTCCTTCCTTCCTTCCTTCCTTCCTTCCTTCCTTCCTCCCTTCCTCCCTTCCTCCCTTCCTCCCTTCCTTCCTTCCTTCCCTTTTTTAAAGTAATTTCTACACTCAGTGTGGGACTTGAACTCACAGCCTGGAGACCAAGAGTTTCATGTTGCACTGACTGAGCCATCCAGGCACCCGCAAATTAATCTTCTTTTTTTTGTTGTTGTTGTTTATTTATTTTGAGAGAGAGAGAGAGAGAGCAAGAGGGGGAGGGGCAGAGAGACAAAGGGAGAGAGAGAATCTCATGTAGGCTCCTTGCTGTCAGCACAGAGCCCCACAGGGGGCTCGATCCCACGAACCACGAGATCATGACCTGAGCTGAAATCAAGAGTTGGACGCTTGACGGACGGAGCCACCCAGGTGCCCCCACATTAATCTTTTCTAAAGCAATCTTCGACAGGCACATTACAAAATGGCACCTCCTGTAGGCGGATGAATTGAGGAAAAAGAAAAAGAGTCCCCTCTCAACACAAGCTTCTGGAAGTACCTGTGCCAGTGGGACTTCCCCCCTTCCCGCACAGCCACCCAAAACCCCTTTGTGCCGGGCGCAGACCGTATAACCTTAAGCAGTGACCTGGGGCGTTGTCCTCCTTATTGCAAATGCTGTCGCTCCTATCTGCGTCTTTTTCATTAGGAATAAGTTAAAATTCAGCTGCGGAAAACACGCAGTCTTGAGTTTCCTTGGCTTGACTCCGGTTTCAACAGGGACGGGAGCCCCAAGGCTCTGCAGTATCCGAGCCACAAACGTGGGCATTTACATTCGCGAATACATGGGCCCATTCCCACCCATTTGCAGACCGCCCTGCCCATCTCTTCTCTCCAGCCCAATCGCACTGATGCTTTAAGGCCTCCTCTTGTCTTTCAAGCCGTCTTTGCTGACTCATTCCAATCCTCACTGACGGGTCCTCCTGCCACCCCCTAAGACTCCTTGTCTGCTGAGGATTCGGCGTGGACTGGCATTTGGTGAGAGAACCCAGCAATGCTTAAATCACTGGGCTGCAGGCATATGACAGTGGCGTGCCTGCACGAGTGGCTTTGGGGCAAGGTGCAAGTCAAACTGGCCACTCTCTAGCAGCCCTTCTGTGGAGTAAGGTAAACTTGGAAGCAAACAAGCCCCCGGCCGCCCGGTGCACCCAGTGCCAGCACATATACCAGCGCTTCTGAAAACGGGACCGATCCGTCTCGATGGCAATTGTAAATAATAATCGACAGTGTGTCTCCGAAGTCAGGGAGGCGAAGCTTTTTAACATCGCCATTACCTTCAACGTGACAAACATCTGTAGCCTATTTAAAACTGGGAAGACAGCGAGAACGCTTCTAAATTAACTGTCACAGTAACGCAGAAATGTGTTCTGGGGCACCCGGGTGGCTCAGCCAGGAAAGCGTCTGATGCTTCCCTTCAGCTCGGGTCGCGATGTCGTGGTTTGTGGCATCAAGCCCCTCTGCGCTGACCCTGAGGAGCCTGCCTGGGATTCTCTCTCCCTCTCTCTCTGCCCCTCCCCCATGCTCTCTCTCGCTCGCTCTCGCTCTGTCTCAAGAATAAATAAACATTAAAGGAAGAAATGTACTTTAATAATATAGCTAATCCCCTAAAACAGTTGCCGGCGCATGCCCCCTTTCTCGAACCAGGTGCATGTTTGAGTTAAGCAGATACGAGCAATTTCAAGTCTCCGTTTTCATCTTCAAAAGCGCTGTGCAGGGCGTGGAAGGACTAACGGTAATTGACGTGACTCCTGCTGATAACTTATCAAATACGCATGCGCGGTTGTTCTTTTCTACTGGTTTGTATCGTGGTGCTCGTGACTGTTACTTTTGAGGTCGCTCTGAAGGAAAGCTTGCCTTTCTGGGAAATAACAAAACAATCAAAAAGTGGGTGGAGGGAGACCATTTTACTTCTCTCTCTATCCCCACACCCATTCCTAAGCTTAACACTTCAATTGAGGAAAGGCCAAACATGCCCATGAAATAACAGGAGAAAAACACATCCTCCTAAGATCCACTGCCTAGATAGGAGTGTGATGGGGGCATTGGGTTGGTGTACGATTCCTAGATGAGCATGCCTTGTGGCTCTTCCCTAGCCACCTGCCCCTGAACAGAACACGGAAGGAAAAGACCTCACTTCACTCAGTTCCTCTATTAACCAGCAGAAAGAGCAACCTCTAAAGGCCATAATTATTCAGGGAGCATTTGAGTATATTCTGTGTAATGCACATATTATAACCTAGGGTGGTCTCTTTTTGTTTTATAAGTGTTTGTCTTGCAATCCCCAGAAAGACTAGGAACTCACTGACTGGGAGCCAGGCCGATATCCACACCACTTCTATTTTCTAAAGGGCTTAACTGAGACACGTACTTAAGTGCTGGGTCAACAGGTACACGATTTAACGTAAAAATAAACCTTGGGTCTTCTGGCTGGCTCAGTCGGTAGAACACGCGACTCTCGATCTTGGGGTCGTGAGTTCAAGCCCCACACCGGGCATAGAGCTCACTTGAAAACACAAAAAGATCATAACAGAGTAAATCTTTATTTTTGAAACTCACCATAACCTGGTTTCATAGATACGAGGCTAACGGTGTGGCATCGTCCGTCTATTCAAAGAAGGTAGAAAAGAGTTAAGAACTGGCGAAAGAGTTTAAAACATCAAGAGTAGTTCCACTGGATGAGAAAAGCATACCCTCAAACCTCCTAATTATAGACGGGGCTCTGTGAGTTAATGACATTTCTTTATAAGACATGTGATTTTTTTTTCCCCCGGCTGGAAGCAACACACAGTCAGGAATTGAGACAAACATCAATAGAACAAAAGCTGTGGCTCAGCTGTTTGGAGGAAATCAATTCAAACAACTCATAATTTGCTGGGTGACACCATGAAACATTAAGCTAAGTGGCGGCACCTGGCTTCAGAAGCATGCTCTTTAGGACAGCTACCAATTTATTCATGCTGAAAAGGAGGGTCCCCCCCCTCCCCACCCCTTTCATGTAAAGCTTATAAACCAAAATAAGAAGGATATCAAAGGGCTCTAAAAAAAACCAAAACAAAACAAAACAGGCTTCCCGACAGACAGTTCTCTCTCTGTCAGTTTACTTCAGCCAACTTTCTCGAACAAAGTGAACAATGAGCTTTGCGAAGGAAATGCTTTGAGACCTACAAGCTGTGAACAGGACTTACGAGGGTTAGTCTGGAAAGGAGGCACGCAGGGTAGCGGAACATCGGTGTAACAGAAGTTCTGCTTCACGACCTGGCGAGGTGGTCAGGGAGGACAGTTTCATTAGTACCTGGGGTGGGAGGAAGGCGGCCCAGCACCTCTGTGCCTTACAAAATAGCAGGCAGAGAAACGGGCCCTGGTTCATCATGACCCGCTACCTAACTGTCTCAGAGAAGCCAATGAAAGTGGAGTTCACAGAAGGGAAAAAAGGGAGGGAAGGCCGATCTTGGGTAGACTGAGAAACATGGCCGATGGGAGCACAGTTTGTGGTGAAGCAAGGTGCTAAGCAACATGGGGAAACTTTGGGGAGTACTCACCACCACATCATCGGCCACAAGTACACACTGAATGAAGACTTACGATATGGCGAGTTTGAGCTAGTTGAGGTGGGGGATAGACAAGAAATGTAGCCGTTTTCCACAAAGAATACATCATCTAATGCAGACAAGATGAACGGTGAACACTGAGTACGTACTATGTGCCGAGTAGCGCTTCATACATGTTATCTTGCAACATAATCCTCACAAAGCCCCTCCCAGTGAAGTGGGTACTATTATTCCCTCCATTGTACAGACGAGGAGACCGAGTTCAAAAGAGGTTACACATTTCATACAGAATCACTCATCTGGTAAGTGACAGAGACAAGACGTAAATCATGGTTTCACTCTAGAATCTACACAATGGCTGGAGCCAACTGTAAGGCGGGAATAAAGATGTTGTCAACCACAGGGTTGTTAGGAGAACAAAGGAGTTCACACCTGAAAACAACAAGGAGAGTGACTGGCACGGAGCCAGTGTTCAAAAATGGTCAGTTATCATCGTCTTTAATGTCAGCAGTGTATCCCTACATCTTAATGCAATAATCTTTTTTACAATATCCTTGACAGGTAATTCCTAGTTCCCCACTCTACGTCTCCTCAGGGGCAGGAAGCTCAGAATGTGAGCAAGCTGTTTCGTTGTGCAATCACTCTTATTGTTTAAAGGGATTTCCTGGGGCGCCTGGGTGGCTCAGTCGGTTAAGCGGCCAACTTCGGCTCAGGTCATGATCTCGCGGTCCGTGAGTTCGAGCCCCGCGTCGGGCTCTGTGCTGACAGCTCAGAGCCTGGAGCCTGTTTCAGATTCTGTGTCCCCCTCTCTCTGACCCTCCTCCGTTCATGCTCTGTCTCTCTCTGTCTCAGAAATAAGTAAAGGTTAAAAAAAAAAAAATAAAGGGATTTCCTTTGATTGGCTGAAATGAACCTGCCTATAACTTTAGCCTACTGGCCCTAGTTCTGCCATTGAGAATAACACGGAATAAGCTGACATCCACTTCCATTTGACATGACAGATTCAAAATGAGAAGAAGTAAAGAATCATTTCAGACTTTTGAGCTGGAGACCAGCATGAGGAAAGGCGGGTCTAGGGAAGATGTGTCTGATGAGAATAAGTAGAGCTGGGTTGGACGGCAGTGAGAATGGAGACAGGGGGACCAGTGAGGCGGATGTGGAAGTGATCCAGATCATATGGACCAGGACAAGAGCCATGGCAGTGAGGACAGAGAAGCAGTACAGATAAAGGAAACCTTTCCTGGGGAAATTTGACAGGGCTTGGGGATTGGCCAGATATGGGGTTCGAGGGGCAGGGGGAGGATAAAGAAAGTCTCATTGACAATCTTAAGTTTTCCAACCTAGCTATTGTGAGAGGAGCCAAGTTTTGTTTGGTTTTGTGTGTTTATTTGATTGTTTGGGAGGTGGGATGCATTTGGAGGGTGGGAAGATGACGAGTTTGGGTTTGAGTTGACAATTAGATATGCCAAAAAGATTTCTAGTAAATAGAGATTGGTGGCTCGCAAGAGATGTCTAAGTAAGAGATAGTACTTTTACAGCCATCAGTCAGAAGGATTACCTGGGTTAAACAAAGTGCTGACTCAGGGCTTCTGATGCTACAGTGAGAATGTGAACGTGGTCCAGTAGGTAAAGTTGGCCCTGTGTGAACCCCTGAAGGACCTGGCATTCCAAAGCCTCTGGCTGCCCTCCCACTCATGGCTGTCCTTTTCTTTCCTTTGGATGGTGCCTGCTTCCATATCACTTGGGTCTCTGATACGCTTACCTCCTTCCACTTGCCTTCTTGTTAATATTGTGATGTAGGCAAAACTAATCTTAGTGGATCAAGGTGGTCACGTGGCAAGAACACAAAGTAGTAGTTGAGAAACCTGGATTCTCATCTCAACTCTATCACTCCTCCTGAATCCCAGAAGGGCCCCAAGGGTCCGGGTAGCTCAAAAAAATCAATGTGTGGGGCACCTGGGTGGCTCAGGGGGTGAAGCGTCTGACTCCTGACTTCGGCTTAGGTCACGATCTCGTGGTGCGTGAGTTCGAGCACCACAATGGGCTGTGCGCTGACAGCTCGGAGCCTGCTTCGGATTCTGTGTTTACTGGGCAATCCCGAAATAATAGTCTTTGGTCTTGAAATGCAGTCTGCTATAGATGTCCAAACACATGCCTTCTAGTACAACCACTCATTCACCTTCTCCTGAACTCAGCTAGATGGGTCACTGCTGGAGTTGGGGAAGGTACAGTGGGCAAAGTGAGACGTTTCATGGAATAGACTTCCCATGGGGAAAACCTAGAGTTATCTATTATATAGAGAGTATGTGAAAATATGCAGGTAAGTATAAAAAGGTCTGGAGGGTTGTAGATGGAATAATTAGCAGAAGTTCCCTCTGGGACCAGAGTAAGATCAGAATGAAAGGGTGAGATTAAAGGGAGGGAGATTTCACACTAGTTGCCCAGTGTGTGAACTTTTGCAATGAAAATGTATTCCTGCATTACTTGTATAATAGGCAAAGAAATAAAAGTGATATTCATTAAAAAAAAAAAAAAAAGACAGTCGTGGGGCGCCTGGGTGGCTCCTTCGGTTAAGCATCCAACTTCGGCTCAGATCATCGGTGCGCAGTTCCTGAGTTCGAGCCCCACGTCGGGCTCTCTGCTGTCAGCGTGGAGCCTGCCTCAGATCCTCTGTCTCCCTCTCTCTGCCACTCCTCTTTCTCTTTCAAAAATAAACATTAAAAAAAAAAGATAGTTGTTGGGGTGCCTGGGGTGCCTGGGTGGTCGGTTGAGCATCTGACTCTTGATTTTGGCTCAGGTCATGATCCCAGGGTTGTGGGATTGAGTTCTGTGTCAGGCTCCACGATGAGTGTGGAGCCTGCTTAAGATTCTCTCTCTCTCTCTCTCTCTCCCCTGCTCGTGCTCTCTCAAAATAAAAAATAAAAATAAAGGGGCGCCTGGGTGGCGCAGTCGGTCGAGCGTCCGACTTCAGCCAGGTCACGATCTCGCGGTCCGGGAGTTCGAGCCCCGCGTCGGGCTCTGGCTGACGGCTCGGAGCCTGGAGCCTGCTTCCGATTCTGTGTCTCCCTCTCTCTCTCTCTGCCCCTCCCCTGTGCATGCTCTGTCTCTCTCCGTCCCCAAAATAAATAAACGTTGAAAAAAAAAAATAAAAAAAATAAAAATAAATAAAAAAGACAATTGTTTATTAAATCTGAGAAGCTGAAAAGTTTAGGGTAGCAAAAGTTTCTGGTATCACCGATGATAGACGACGTCACGTCTTAGGGTGCTTGCAGTTTTTCTCCTCTGTCTTCCCAAGATCACCAGCCTCCCTGGGAAATAGAATCAAGAAAAAGCGTGTTTACGAAGAAGGCAAAGAAGAAATGGAATGCTTCAAGCGGCCTTGGGAAGGATAGCTGATGGGCTACAGTCCCCAAAGGCTAGCCGAGCCGTGTGTCAGCAGAAAACCGGAGGGGCCCCTTTTACCTCCTCCTACCATTTGACAAGCAAACAAGGGAAAATGTGGTGTGAGTCCGCTGCAGAGGCAGGGAGTTCTTTAGCACGGTAGTGACAATGCCCTGCTTCCCTAGATCTGGCACATTTCAGGAGGAGCTGACGTGTTGATGCCTGCTAAAACACGATGTGGGAAGAAGAATAAATGTGGGCAAGCTTGGCTAGCCACTCAGAGGGAAATGATCTCATTTCCCCTGCTGGGCAACCCCCAGTTGATGGTAAATGGAATAAGACAGGGTAGCATTTAAATTCCATCATTATGGCTTTTTTCTTGAAAGCCACAACTTTACAGATGATGGCTTCTATTGTCTCTTAAGCTCTCTATCATAGCTGTCGCCAGAAAAGGAGAAAGATCCAGAAACACTGTGTTGGCCAGAATTTTGTTCTCCTGCTTCTCTCCGAGGGATGTTTTCACTGTCCCCCCCCCCCCCCCGCAAATGTAAAGGGGCGGCCTTTGGCACTTGTTAGGGTCTTATGTGCTGGCTGGTTGGAAGTCGTGAATATTGGAGCCTTTAATCCATAATCTCTCCCAGTACAATTTGTCTATGAGATTCCTTTCCTGTCCTGCCAGAGGGTAGTGGAGTTATAATTCATGATCCTGTGATCTTCAACATGGCTTCTGGCATAGTGAGTAAGTTCTTTGTTCTTTTAGGACAGAACTGTCACTCATCACTAAACAGCCCTTCATTTTTTTCCTGAACACTGACTCATAGAATCATAGATTTCTCAGGGATGGAAGGAAGCCGAGAGGTCGTCCAATCCAACCCCTTATTAGTTGACTCCAGGCAGTGCCTAAGCACGGTGAATTACTTCATGCCCCAAATAAGTGCTAGTTAGTGATACAAAAAGGGTGACTTGGGAGGGTCAGCGATGGAACACCTCCAAAAGCACTCTAAAGAGATGTGAGCTACAAGGTCCGATGTAAGAAAAAGGCATATTTAATAACATCTTTGTTTCTGGGAGGATTAATGAGGTACAAACCCAAATTCAAAGCTGAGAACCTCCTAATTATGTAATAATAGTGATAATGAGGATGATGATGATAATAATTAGAGTGATTGAAATCAGTTAAGATTTTTCCGCACGCTTGCTACGGGTCTGTCACGGAGCGAAGTTACGCATGTGAATTACGTGCTCATCACATCACTCCATGGGCCTGCTGTTATTCCCCATTTCACAGATGAGCACACTACGGCTTTAGGAAGGATGGAGGGGTTTACCCAAGGTCAAACACCTATCAAGTAGCAGATCTAATACTGGAACCCCTCGAAAGAAGACAGCTACTGTAGAAAATAGTTATCTCCCGCATTAGTCCCCAGCTGCCTGGCTGCGAGGGGATATGTTTCATCATCTTTTCCCTAGACCCCCTTGAGATCCTTCTCAGTCTATAAGCCCTCATTTGAGCTGAAGCAGAAATAGTTCTTGCTTCTGTCCCTTCACACAAAGGATGTTTTGGTTTCAGCCAAGAGCAAGAGAAATGCTTTCCTGAGCTTTGGTTAACCCTAGTGCATTTGGAGCAGGTGATAGGTTTAAAGGGATAATAATAGCCTACAGTCCCGGACAGCTGGTTTGAGAGGAATTAAAACCCTACTCTCATCCAAAGAATAAGGATCTTTTATACAAACTCTCTGCCCAGCTAGTCAGAATCCAACAGTCCATCGAAGAGAGTGACGGTTTTGTCTTAAAATGTCTCAGGGAGAAGTTTTCCTGTTAAGTGCATCTCCCTTTGAATACTGCATTTTAAAAAGTTGGGTTCCTGTGCTGTGAGCTAAAGCAGGTAAGAATGCCACAGAAATAACCAGAATCACGGGTGACAAAGGACCCAAGCCTTTGTCGCACATTCATACTTTTCCAAATGCTCTTCCATACTTAATTTTATTTGATTGCCCCAATAGCCCTATGGAGTAGGCAAGACATATTTTCTTTTCTTTTTTTTTTTTATATTTATTTATTTATTTAGGGGCGCCTGGGTGGCTCAGTCGGTTAAGTGTCTGACTTTGGCTCAGGTCATGATCTCACGGTTCGTGAGTTTGAACCCCACGTCGGGCTCTGTGCTAACAGTTGGGAGCCTGGAGCCTGGAGCCTGCTTTGGATTCTCTGTTTCCCTCTCTCTCTCTCTCTCTGCCCCTCCCCTGCTCACGCTCTGTCTCTCTCTGTCTCAAAAATAAATAATAAAACGCGTTAACATTTTTTGTAATGTTTATTTATTTATTTTCAGCGGGGAGGGGCAGAGGGAGAGGGAGAGACAGAATCCCAAGCAGGCCTTATACCCAGCGCAGAGCCCAACATGCGGTAGGATCTTGTGACGGTGAGATCATGACCTGAGCCGAGATCAAGAGTCAGATTCTTAACTGACTGAGCCACCCAGGTGCCCCCAGGTTTACATTTCTTAATCATTATGAAATAGCCCTACAAATTTTATTATTCCCCTTTGGTCTTAGAGGTCTTGGTATTAACAATGTCCCTGTTCTTTGATCTTCATAGGAAATTAGTGCATGTCAAAGCATTCATATATTACGTTGGTGCTGGAATTTCCTGAATCTAATATTTGAAAATTCAGTATGTGGTCATTGTCCTCACCTAAGGTCAGCACAGCAATAATTTTTTTTAGCACAGCATTAATTTTAAGGAGTTTGTAAAAGGGATTGCTTGTACATTTAGAAAGAAGAGGGGAAAAGAACTAATTGAATACTAATTACACACTGGTTCCTTTATGTTCATTATCTCATTTAATGCTCTCAATACCAAAACACGAAAATAACACTATTGTCCCACTTTGCATTTAAGAAATTGACACTTAGAGATGTTAAATAACAGGACCAAGAGCCTGTAGATATCAAATGATGAAGCTGGGACTCAAAGTGACTCCAAAGTCTGGGTTTTTAACAACTGTGCTTTTTAGTAGCTGAAGCTAAATTAATACCAATAGTCATCTTTCTATTTCCTTTTTATTTTTTAAATGTTTATGTTATTATTATTATTATTTTGAGAGACAGAGAGAGCAGGGGAGGAGCAGAGAGAGAGAGGGAGACAGAAAATCCCAAGCAGGCTCCCGAGCTGTCAGTAGAGAGCCCAACGTGGGGCTCGAATCCACAAACTGTGAGATCATGACCTGAACCAAAATCAAGAGTTACATGCTTAACTGACTGAGCCACCCAGGCTCCCCACCAATAACCCATCTTGAGTGTTTATTACTTACCAACCAATGTGCTAATGACTTGGCTCTCCTTATCCCTTTAACTTTTAAAACCTATGAACTAGGTACTTATTATCTCCAATTTATAGGTAAGAAAACTGAGACTAATAATGTTAAGGAATTTAAGTCCTACAGCTAATAAGGGAAGGAACCAAAATGATCACTATACATCTTGGGTTTTCTGGGCAGTATTTAGACAATACAGCCCATGAGTAAGAGAACGGGAGTAAACGATCACTTTGCAGCAATAGTTTGAGTATATGCACAAAATCACATGTCAAAAACTCAAGGCCCATGAGAAACATAACTTCTGTGTTCTCAAGGTTGCTGACCAGTTGGGGCCGGCCGGGGGAGGGGGTGCGTTTTTGATATTGAGAAGCCCTCAGTGAAGACAGAAGCCATTCAATAAATCAGTAAGGTTAAGAACAGAAGTGTCAACTGGGACACAGTTTATCCATTTCTTGGCTGTGGTGATATTAGCCAGTTCATGAACTTGAGCCCTGACATATATAATCTTTTACCTTGTATTTGCTTCAGAAATTTTAGAGATGAAAAAATTAAAAGAATGATGTGATGAATTGCTATGTAATGACACACGAGCTATGTGGTCAAGGCATCTAAGAGATAAAGTATACACCGATAGAGGCATCAACTGGGATCCCAATTCTGCTGCTTCCTAGCCGTGTGATCCTGGCCAAGATACATAACTTCTCTGAGCCTCAGTCTACTGTCTTTAAAATGAGGCAATCAGGGGCGCCTGGGTGGCTCAGTCGGTTAAGCATCCAACTTCGGCTCAGGTCATGATCTCGCGGTCTGTGAGTTCGAGCCCCGCGTCGGGCTCTGTGCTGACAGCTCAGAGCCTGGAGCCTATTTCGGATTCTGTGTCTCCCTCTCTCTCTGACCCTCCCCTGTTCATGCTCCGTCTCTCTCTGTCTCAAAAATAAATAAACGTTAAAAAAATTAAAAAAAAATAAAATAAAATGAGGCAATCAGGGGCCCCTGCCTGGCTCAGTAGGAGGAGCTTGTGACTCTCGATCTCAGGGTCTTAAGTTTGAGTCCCACTTAGGGTGTAGAGATTACTAAAAAAAAATAAAATAAAATAAACTTAAAAAATAAATAAAATGAAGCAATTGTACCTACCCCACAGGATTGCTGTGGGTCTCTAATGAGTTTAAACATGCAAAACACTTTGTCCTTTATTTGGCACATAGCAAGAACTCAATATTTTATCACTGGCCTTTGTCTTTCCCTCGAGAATCATTACTTAAAATTAGTCACCATGTAGAAGCAACTGGGTGGCTCAGTCTGTTAAGCATCCGACTTTGGCTCAGGTCTGATCTCGGGGTTCCCTGAGTTCGAGCCCCGCATCGGGCTCTGTGCTGACAGCTCAGAGCCCGGAGCCTGCTTCGGATTCCGTGTCTCCCTCTCTCTCTGCCCCTCCCCTGCTCGCGCGCTGTCTCTGTCTCTCTCTCAAAAATAAATAAACTTTAAAAAATAAGATTAATCTCCATACAGCCAGGACTTTTTCAGATCTGAAAAATAGACACGTCTACATGCATTTATGAGTAGCAGTCGTTTTGTATTATCTCACCATTTCTACCTCGTTAGGCAGTTGTGGCTACCCCGGATCGTACGCTTCCTCACAGCACACGCAAAAACTGACTCGCACAAAAAAATGGATGAGTTTGTGGCTGACTTACTAAGATTTGCACAAAATTATTGCTGCGTTTTAATTTGTTTGTTCCTTCCCCCCCCCCCCCCTTATTGCTTGGCAGAACTGCCTAAGTAGCACTTAGCCAACCAGAAATACATGGGAAAGGAAAGTTATCCAAGCAGACACTCAGCATTGTTTGGCAGACTTGACAACCACTGGCAAATTAACCTTCACACACTCTGATAATACTGCAGAGTTACAGACGCCGCCCTATGTGCCTCCATGCAGCTGTCTGGTTTGCTGATGCTTGTTCCTAAAATAAAAATTAAAAAAAAAAAAAGAAAGAAACAAACACACACACACACACACACACATGCACGCGCGCGCGCGCTCCTTGTCTTTTTCCTCGCAACAATCCCACGACTCAGCCCTTCTCCCTGAAGCCATGAAAGCTTGAAGCTCATTTCCAGACACACCATGTGGACCAAGAAGCGTCCGGAGATGGGAGGATGGAGAAAGCTTGTATTGTTTATTGACTATCAGAGGACGTTTCCTCCGAGCGACCTCAGGCATGTGTGAGTGCTATCATAAGAGCCACATTTTAAAGGGGTGAAGTCATCGCACACGCTGCCTTAGAAGAGTATGCGAGTGCCGAAGACTGTCCTCAACAGCATTTCCAGATCTGCTGTTTTTAAAAACCCAGAGATTTCTTTCTTTCTTTCTTTTTTTTTTTTTTTTTAAACACATAAATCAAGAGCGAGCACGGCAAAGGTTCAGCAGTCCGCTTCCGCGCGTGGCTACCCTTAGGTCTTGGAACTCCATTTCTTAGCCAGGTGGCCTTTGGGGGCTGAAAGAAGGGAACGCAGAGATGGGGGGAGGGGAGGAGACAGACCGCGCCAAGAATCCAATAAAGGGACAAGCTGCAGAAACATAGAAGGATCCGTAACCCCAAGCAAGAGAAAGCAGCGGAGAAAGTGAAGGGGAAGAAAATCCGAGGAACTGAAGGGGGAAGAAAAGTTGGGTTAAGTTGAGATACAGCCAAAAAATTAAAAAAAAAATAAATAAATAAATAAAATAAAAATTAAAAAGTAACTTCCATTTTCCTGATGAATGCCCTTTTAGTCTAGAATCCGAATTCTATACAGTCAAAGAGCCACCATTAATTCCCTGGGAGGCTCCAATTTCAACCTGCTTTGGCCTTAACAATAAAAAAAAAAAAAATTGTGTGCCAATTTGGAAAGCAGCACTCAAAACAATCAAGGAATGTAAAAGCCTCTCCTGGGTGATGGGGTGGTCGTGCCTGAAGGGGAAGTGAAAATCTTTTCATGCAAATGCCTTTCCCTCCAAATTCTATTAATCCTGACGTTTTATGTTTTGAAAGACATTAAGTGTAGATTAAATAAAAATAAAATCATGGGGCCTTGGCTTTTGGAGAAAGGACAGGCCAATCAGGAATGCTTGTTATTGGTAAGAATTGTTCAGGTGAATTATGGCGCTTGGTAATTGTTTGGACAAGAGAGTGGGCATAAGCTTTCTCTCCTACCATGAGGCTGTGTGCACACTTTGTTCTCCAAGAACAAAAAAATCTCTACATATTAAATAAAGGAGATGTATTTACGTTGGACTTTAGTGGGAGTCTGGTCAAAAGAGATCTGTCCCTTTGTGGAAATATGAACAACTCCCAGCGTGGAAAGTACATAAACACACCCACAGACATCATGGCCCCTCACTCTCCTTTTGTCTCCAAACGTCAGAGACCATATGCCATCTTCCCTTCCCGAGTCCCTGTTTGATGCTCTGGAATTTCAGGTTTATCCTGGCAAATCCCATATTTATTTCTTTTAATATTTTTAAAAATACTTGTTTATTTTGAAAGAGAGAGCATGAGTGTATGCACGTGTGCACATGCATGAGCAGGGGAAGAGCAGAGAGGGAGAGAAAGAGAGAGAGAGAGAAAAAGAGAGAGAGAGAGAGAGAGAAAGAGAGAGAGAGAATCCCAAGTAGGCTCCACATTGTCAGCGTGGAGACCGATGCAGGACTTGAACCCATAAACTGTGGGACCATGACCTGAGCTGAAGTCAAGACTCAGACGCTCAACTGACTCAGCCACCCAGATGCCCCACAAAGTCCATATTTAATATTATAGATTAAAATCAGAGAAAGTTAGAGCTGAAAATTATCATATATATAATATACATATATATGTATATTATATATATATACACACACAAACATAGTTCAGCCAGTCAGCCATTTGCCTGAACCACTCATACCCTCCCGTCCTTTAGATGAGAGGCAATGTTGTCACAATTAAAATAGTTTAACTGGCAAATCAAATTTCCCCCTTATTTTCAGGAAAAAAAATCTACTATGTAAAATTTGGTCGGATTCTATACAGTATTTGTACCTTAGCTATAATCTAGCCAATTCATTTTAGTGATCTTTCATGGAAATGTGTCATTCCAAGTCCTGCTAGGCATTTGGAGACGAATTGAAAATATTTCTTTCTTTTCTTCTTTCTCTTTCTTTCTTTCTTTCTTTCTTTCTGTTTCTTCTTTCTTTCTTTCTTTCTTTCTTTCTTTCTGTTTCTTCTTTCTTTCTTTCTTTCTTTCTGTTTCTTCTTTCTTTCTTTCTTTCTTTCTTTCTGTTTCTTCTTTCTTTCTTTCTTTCTTTCTTTCTGTTTCTTCTTTCTTTCTTTCTTTCTTTCTTTCTTTCTGTTTCTTCTTTCTTTCTTTCTTTCTTTCTCTCTTTCTCTCTTTCTTTCTTCCTTTCTTTTGAGGGAGAATGAGAGAGCCCAAGCCATGTCAACACAGAGAGAGCACAAGAGAGAGCACGAGCTGTGACAGCATGGAACCCGATGCGGGGCCCGATCCCACGACCCCAGGGTCATGACCTGAGCTGAAATCAAGAGTCAGATGCTCAGCCGTCTGAGTCACTCAGGAGCCCCGAAAATACCTATTTTTTAATTTATTTCTCCTCTATTTCTTATGATTCTTTCTAGCTCCCATACACATATACCTGAGAACGTGAATGGGAAAATCGGAAAGCAAAGAAGGTGTTGCAGCTACAATCACACATTTCCCTTGGGGTCAATCTTCCTAGTGTCTGAATTTCCCCAGATTAAGAGTGAGAATTGGGATTGACCCGAACAATGATGCAGAATGCATAATACTCAGTGGAGTTCAAAGCTATTTCCAGGGATGAAAGAGTGCAAAAACCCACCCACACAATTAAGGGTAAAACAAAATACAGTAATGTCACACTTATCCAACCATTTAGCATACAGCCATGTACTGAAAGGCCCATAATTTCTCTCAGGAGTAAAAAGTGTGTTACCTTAAACACTCCATGGCTAGATGACTGTGTGCAGAGTAAAAAGATTACAAGGGGGGGGGGGGCGTCTGGGGGCACCTGGGTGGCTCGGTGGGTTGAGCGACCGACTTCGGTTCAGGTCATGATCTCACGGTTCATGGGTTCGAGCCCCGCGTCGGGCTCTGTGCTGACAGCTCGGAGCCTGGAGCCTGCTTCCGATTGTCTCCGGCACTCTCTGCCCCTCTTCCACTCATGCACTGTCTCTCTCTTTCTCTCAAATATACATAAACATTAATAAAAAAAAAAAAAAAGAAGGGGCATGTCTGGGTGGCTCAAACAGTGAAGCTACTGACTCTTGGTTTCAGCTCAGGTCCTGATCTCATGGCTCGTGGGTTTGAGCCCCACATGGGGCTGACGCTTCTGAAAGCAAGAAGCCTGCTTGGGATTCTCTCTCTCTCTGCCCCTCCCCTGCTTGCGCGCTCTCTCAAAATACATAAATAAATTAAAAAAAAAAAAAAAAGCTGATGAGAAGGGATGCATCCAGGCATGAAAGTGGATGCTAACAGTTTCAGAGGAAAATGCACAAATGCCAGGGTCCAAGCTTAGCATCCAACACTGAACTATGGAGAGAGCAGTGCTGGTTAGTCCTCAAGAGCCCCATGTAATGCACGATGTGATCATTACATTTAGAAACTGCTTCTGTCCTTTCAGGGATCATACTCGCTCCTGGCCAGTTACCCTCCTGCTGTTGCGTGCCCTCCCCTCCGCTGGCTCCAAGTTTCAAGGGAGCATATGAACTAAAATATCTTCCCTTCGCTAAGGCCCGTGTTCACTCTCAGGCAGGTTTCCGTGCCCAGCCGGCCCCTCAGAAACAGGTTAGGTTACAGGGTGCCAGGGTAGCTCGGGCAGTTGAGCGCCCAACTTCGGCTCAGGTTCATGAGTTCAAGCCCAGGGGTGGGGGGCCCCTGGGTGGCTCAGTCGGTTGAGCGTCCAACTTCGGCTCCGGCCATGATCTCATGGTTCGTAAGTTCAAGCCCCGCGTCGGGCTCTGTGCTGACAGCTCAGCGCCTGGAGCCTGCTTCGGATTCCGTGCCTCCGTCTCTCTGCCCCTCCCCAACTCATGTGCGAGCAAGCACTCTCTCTCTCTCCCTCTCTCAAAAATAAATAAACATTAAAAAAAGAAACAGGTTAGGTCCCTTCTTACATGTTCTCGTCACACCCTGCAGTTTCATCAAAACCGTAATTAGGTATTGGTGTCATTATTTCATTAGCCTATGGGTTCATTCCTTTGACACATATTTATTGCTCATCTACATGAGCCGTTCACTGCGCTCGGCACGGGGGCACCATAGTGGGCTGAACGTGGGCCTTGCTCTCTTGAAGCATCAAAGGAGACAGACTAATTGCACGTCTCATGTACGAATTCCTGACACCAACTGTCATGACTTTGGGCGCATTCACTAGTCCTTTGTGACACTATAAACACATAGAGGAAGAACGCTTTTTCGTCTCGCTCAGTCGTACAGTGTTCTCCGTGAGAAGCAGGTTAGAAAGCTTTTGCTTCAGTGTGAAGCATCCCTCGGGTTTCTGTAGTAGGCAGCAAGGCTCGCTGCTCCTATGGGTTCTCAGAAGGCAACGTGCCGGGCTCCCCTCTGGCCAAGGGAGTCAGCCTCCCGAGTTCTAGAGGTTCACTGTGTCGGGACCTCACATCAAGCTAGATCAGTGAGGGTTCTGGCAAGGGGAACTGTACTCAGAATTAGGAATTTACTGGCCCCCTGACTTTGCTGTACTGCTAAATCGTCAGGGTTGACCTAAGAGGTCCGGGGGATTTAACAGAAATGGTTTTGCAGGATTTCAGGGTCTCAGGAAAGGAGCACTCAACAGCCACACATACAGAGTTCAGAAAGAAGAAGTGTGGGTGTCCAAGAAAAGAAAAGGAACCTGGTATAAATCCCCAGGCGTGTTGAGGCTTGGATTCTGAGGTTCACCAGGAATGGCTTTCTTTTCTCGGCCATTCTTTCATTACCTAGCAGGTCAAGTGGGGAACTGTCATTGTTGATCATGCAAAAACAGTCCCTGCTTTGAATCGCAGGTAAGCTTAAATGTGTCACAAGAATATTACTAGCTGTGCCAGGATGCAGTGGAAAGTTCCAAGACCATGAACCGTCCATTTACATCCTAGCCACAGGTAGTTCTTGGGCTATATATGGTGTTTTTTTGTTTTTGTTTTTGTTTTTTTTTCAATTCAAGAAGAGTGGGGCACTTGGGTGGCTGAGTCGGTTAAGCATCTGACTCTTGGTTTCTGCTGCTCGGGTCAAAATCTCACGGTTCTGAGTTCCCGGTTCTGAGCCCCGCATCGGGCTTTGTGCTAACAGCACGGGG
The DNA here is from genome assembly GCF_027475565.1 of Acinonyx jubatus. NCBI lineage: Eukaryota > Metazoa > Chordata > Mammalia > Carnivora > Felidae > Acinonyx > Acinonyx jubatus. The sequence continues at coordinate 91,770,607 of NC_069389.1, forward strand.
TCTGCTTGGAATTCTCTGTCTCCCTCACTCTCTGCCCCTCCCCTCCTCTCTCTCTCTCTCTCTCTCAAAATAAATAAACAAACTTTAACAAAAAAAGAATTTAAGGGGCGCCTGGGTGGCTCAGTCGGTTAGGCATTCAACCTCGGCTCAGGTCATGATCTCATGGTTCGTGAGTTCAAGCCCCCATGGGGCTCTGGGCTGACAACTTGGAGCCTGGAGCCCGCTTCGGATTCTGTGTCTCCCTCTCTCTCTCTGCCCCTCCCCCCTGCTCATGTCCCTCTCTCTCAAAATAAATAAACATTAAAAATTTTTTAAAAAGAAAGACTTCAAGAATATTTCTTATTATAAAGATAATACATGTGCCTCTAGAGTCTCTGTGAAATACATTAAAAAATTGTGAGAAAGAAAACAGAAGTCCTACCTCCCAGAGATAATCACTATTCACATCTCTGTATATATCCTTCCATTCTCCCTATGGATATAGCGCATAGCGCAACAGGGTCAGTAGGCTGTCAAAACCAAGGTGCCGGTAACTTTCCTGTTGCCAAGGAATGTGTGAAACCCTGAGAGAGACTTCCAACAAAAGACCTGAGCCAGAGAGATCATTCTAGGAGTCACCAGCCCAAGATGGCAGGAAAGGCATTTGGAAGTAATACTACCATTTACTACTGACAGCTTACTGTGTCAGGTGCTGTTCCAAAGTGACATTAAATACATTCTCTCCAATCCTCAGAAGAATCAGCCTCACCCCCTTTTACATACGAGGAAGCTGAACTCCAGAACAAACAACAGGTGACGTGTTACTTTTCTACTGCCGCCGCTAATAATCCCCACGCACTTAGTGGCCGCAAACGTGACCCACGTATCAGCTCTCTCCCTTTCTGGAGGCCGTGGGTGTGAATTTGCTTCGAAGCTCCTTCGCGACGTGGGCAGAATTCCATTCCTCCCGATTGCAGGGCTGAGGTCCCACTTTCTTTTCTTCGCTGGCCGTCAGCTGAGGGCTTTCCTCAATTTCTAGAGGCTGCTCTTCCTCGTGGAGCCCCTGTACAGCCAGACCGGGATTGGGGTTTGGTTAAATAACCAGGGGATGGGAAGGTGGAATTTTGCCAACCGCAGGTGATTTTTGCCAAGGTCACACAGCTAATTAAGCAGTAGACCTGGGATTAGAATGTAGGTTTTCTGCATCCAAAAGAGTTTGCTCTGTGTAAGTCCTAATTCTTTGTTGTTGTCGTTGTTGTTAATTAATAAAAGGGAAGCTGGGTGATATTTCAAGAAAGACTATATAAAGAGCAGAGGGCCAGGGCTATGACATTGGGAACACCAGGCAGGAGACTGTGGGAAGTAAGTCCAAAAATACTTATTTTATTCAGCTACACATCACGTGTGGGAGTCACTGCCTTCGGCAATCACCCTTCCGCGTTGCTTGTCTGTTGTTGTTGTTTTTTTTTTTTTTAAACCAGGCTAGTTCTGGAATCAAAAAAAAGCCAAGCATGGGGCGCCTAGGTGGCTCAGTCGGTTGAGCATCCATCCAACTCTTGATCTCAGCTCGGGTTGTGAGTTCAGGCCCCTGGTTGGCCTCCGCGCGGGGTGTGAAGTCTACTTAAAGCAAAAACAAAAACAAAAGCCCGCCGAAACCCTACAGACAGAGAGTAGAATGGTGGCTGAGGGTTGTGGGAAAGGAGGAAATGTTGGTCAAAGGATACAAACTTCTAAGTTGGAAAAGAAATAAGTTCTGGGGATCCAATATACAGCATGGTGATTAGAGTTAATACTAAAATTTGGAGCGCCTGGGTGGCTCATTGGGTTGAGCGTTTGGCTCTTGGTTTCGGCTCAGGTCATGACCTCACGGTTCATGGGTTCAAGTCCTGCGAGGGGCTCTGCACTGACAGCAAGGAGCTTGCTTGGGATTCTCTGTCTGTCTCTCTCTCTCTCTCTGCCTCTCCCTTGCTTGTGCTCTCTCTCTCTGTCTCAAAATAAACACTTTAAAAAATAATATTGCTAAAAGTTTCTAAGAGAGTAGTTATTAAGTATTCTCACCACACACACACACACACACACACACAAAGAACAGGTAATTATGCAACATGATGGAGGTATTAACTAATGTTATGGTGGTAATCAGTTTGGAGTATCTAAGGATATCAAATCAACACAGTTTACCTCAAACTTACACAACGGTAATAGGTCAATTACATCTCAATAAACCTGGGGGCGGGGGGAGAAAACAATTCTGAATATTCTTGGGTAGTTCACCTCCCAATAAAATTTGGAGTCTGTTTACCAGATCCTCTGTCTCCCTCTCTCTCTGCGCCTCCCCCACTTGCTCTCTCTCTCTCTTCCTCAAAAATAAATAAACGTGAAAAAATAACATTATTCTAAATGATCTGTACATGCCTACAGCTCTAGTCAGCCATGTTTCTGTGCTTACAGTCTCCTAAGCACGTGATTCTGTCAACACCTGGGACAGGCAAGGGGTCAGTGTCACATCTCCGTCTGACTTCTATGGTGGCGAGGGGCCCTCTCTGCCTCCATCTGGCTTTGGGGCAAAGCTTGTCACATTTGATCAGATTAAGATTTCATCACGTGCCTAGGTATTTCTGAGAAATGCCATGGGTTAGCCTTTTGACCTCTGATTTGGGATGGATTGGAATCTGTAAATGGGAGAGCCCAGGGCCAGGTGGACACGAGCGGACGGCACAGGATGAAAAAAAAGAGTTCGAGAACTGGAGGCGTAAAATCAGTATAGGCTCAGAGAGATTGGGCCATTTTTCTCTTACTTTGGAATAAAAATCAACTAAAACTCCTCTAATAAATTCAATCCCTTCCTTTGCCTCCTCTATACCACCACCTTCCCAAACCCCAGCCCTGCCCCCCAATGCATTCACATGTACATATATCCATATACTCACGCACACATAGGTGCACAGAGGACTGCAGGAATAAGCTTGTTGGGATGAAGCAAAGGGAGGAGTCCAGAATTCCAAAGGTGGTGAAGACCCTTTGAGAGACTCAGACGAACCCTTAAAGCCGTCTGGTAGGCAACGGAATCTTGACCGGTCCCCGTCATCCGGTAGAAATAACTGAGCTTCACAAGGTTCCTGGTTTTTTTATTTTCATTTTTTTAAACAACAACAACAACAAAATGTTTGTTTGTTTGTTTGTTTTGAGGGGGCGAGAGAGCGAAGGAGGGGCAGAGAGAGAGAATCCCAAGCAGGCTCCACGCTGCCAGTGCAGAGTCCGATGTGGGGCTCCAGCTCACAAACCGCGAGATCACGACCTGAGCCGAAAGCAAGAGTCGACACTCAACCGACCGGAGCCACCAAAGTTTCTGTTTTAAAGTCAAAGACTGTGCATGCCCTTAACTTTGCTGGGTTCAACATCACCGTTTACCCAGACCTATAAAGCCTTTATTTCCCTAAGAAATTCCGTCAGTTAAAAAACCAAATACTTGGCCCTTATTAGATCCAGACCTGCATCTATATTTTCAAGGACCTGTCTGCATGTTTGGATTTGGTTTGCTAAGACCTGGTCTGACTTCAGATGGGAATGAAAGGGCTATAAATACAGGAAACAGTCCATTTATTCATTTTCTGCCTCTGTTTATGGGGCAGATGGGGATAAGTCCACAGCACAATTCTTTAAAGCTAATGATTCTCTGAGGCAAGTGCCTCAGTGTCTCAAAAGCAGATGCTCAAATATTGTTTGAATCAAACTGCTGTCAGCTACTTTTATCAGTTAAGAAGACAGATGATTAGAAAATATCTTCATCTCTCTGGCTGGCATCTGCACAGTTGGAAAAGAATCACTCTTCATTCCCAGAAATGAATATATATCTGCTGATCAGGATTCTGGAGTGGAAAAAAAAAGTTGCAGCTCAGGCCAGATTAATAGGTGAAGTTTGTTTGACCTCCGTTGATTATTTAGTGTCCGCTTTATGCTGTCCCCTCCCTTTAGTGCATAAAGAGCAACATTAACGCACTCCTCTCTGCCAAGCTGGATGGGTGAGGCAATAGAAGTAAAAAAATAAACCTTGAAAATTGAAACTCAGTGGAATTGATTCATAATAGGTGACTCTGGCCTCCTTGGAAGGGGTTTTCTTAGGAAGAAACCCTGTAAAAGTGTCATAGATAGGAAAAGTGTCACTGGAATCTTGTCAGAAAGGCTTGAGTCTTTGAGGGGCACCTGGGTGGCTCAGTCAGTTAAGCATCCGACTTCTGCTCAGGTCGTGATCTCCCCGTTCGTGAGTTCGAGCCCTGCATCAGCCCTGTGCTGACAGCTTGGAGCCTGGAGCTTGCTTCGGATTCTGTGTCTCCCTCTCTTTCGGCCCCTCCCCTGCTCTCATTCTCTCTCTCTCTCTCTCTCTCTCAAAACTAAATAAAAATTTAAAAAATTTTAAGAAAGACTTGTGTCTTTGGGGTGCCTGGGTGGCTCAGTCGGTTGAGCGTTGGACTCTTGATTTTGGCTCAGGTTGTGACCTCACTGTCGTGAGACTGAGCCCCATGCCAAGCTCTGTGCTGGGCGTGGAACCTGCTTAAGATTCTCTCTCTCCCTCTCCCTCTGCCCCTCCCCCACTCGCTCCCACCCACTTGTGTGCTCGCTCTCAAAAAAATTTGTTTAAAAGTTAGAAAAAATAAAGGCGTCAGTCTTCTTCAAGCTCAGTGAAGAAACAGGACTGACTGGAATGAGAGTGCTGGAAAACACTGTGATCTTTTCAACTGCATTGGAACTTCCTTGGTATGGCATGAGATCAGGGTGAAAAATATAAAACGGGGATGGGAATAACAAACGAGGAATGAACGAAGTGGGAGGAAATGGAAGTTAAAATGTGGGGAGCACCTGGCTGGCTCAGTCGGTAAAACACATGACCTCTGATCTCAGGGTTCTGAGTCCAATCCCCGGGTTGGGCTTAGAGCTCACTTAAAAAAAAGGGGGGGCTGGGGCGCCTGGGTGGCTCAGTCGGTTAAGCGGCCGACTTCGGCTCAGGTCATGATCTCGCGGTCCGTGAGTTCGAGCCCCGCGTCGGGCTCTGTGCTGACAGCTCAGAGCCTGAAGCCTGTTTCAGATTCTTTGTCTCCCTCTCTCTGACCCTCCCCCGTTCATGCTTTGTCTCTCTCTATCTCAAAAATAAATAAAACGTTAAAAAAAAATTAAAAATAAATAAATAAATAAAGGGGGGGGGAATTAAAATGGGAATAATTTGCCAGTTTTCAGAGAAGAGTGGGCTCTCGCCCTTGCTATGAGTTACTGAGAGAAAATAGCCTTGTGGTAGAGAAGGATATTCATCTCGTTATGTTTATTGGAAGAAAATTAAACTATAGAACTCCAGACCAACCCCTTCCGTTTGTTCAAACCGTGCCCTCCGAGCAATCTTCCCATGTGTAATTTGGTTCTCCGAGTGACATGCCCATCCGGAGGGAATGCCCTGGGCAGATGACAAATGTGTATTATCCCACTAGATCCACCTGTAAATTAATAAATGACTCCCTGGTTTCTATGTCTGCCTTTTTCAAGTGCAGCTAGTGTAAAGCAGTCCCCACAGGGCCTGACCCCTAAATAAACTGCGTTTCTGGATCTGCAAAGCTGACGCCTGACCTCGAACCCATGAGGAATTTGCAAGCAGCCTGCCCATTAAACTTTGATAAAAGCGGCGCGTTAAGCATTTTCATTGTTATTCTACAGAAGAGCTACACTCTCACATGGCCTATAGATCTCGTGTACATTCTGCTGGAAATCAAATGCAAAAAGCCAAGATGGTGGGGGGATCGATGTGGGAGAAGAAGAAAGGGCTTTAACGTCTTAAGACCTGAATGTGGACACGATACCCATGTTCCTTCTCTCTATGTTCTCATTTGGAAATGGGGTTACTAATACTTACCTACGTCTGGAAGGTTTCTTGCGAGATTAAATGAGGAAACACACATATGTATAGATGGCAAATGGAGGGTGTTCCGTAAGAGGAGGTTTATTACTGCCATCGCTGCCTGAACTTACATCTTAAACATACGTTAGAGTTAACCCAAAAGGCATTAAGGTCTTGGGGAGTCATTTTGGACCCGAGCCAAGAAGTGGAGTGGCAAAAGAATTTGGCGGACGGAGGCCCATCAGGATCTTTGGAAATTACAGTCCAGTGGCCCCTAAAACGAGGTCTTCTAGTCCACTAAACACACGCAAGGAGGAAGTGATTATGGAACTGTTATTGACATACATTTTGAGTGACTGCGTGCTTTGTAGAGACATACTACTCCCCCCAAGATGCAAACAAGATACCTTCTACTCGCATCCAGGGAAACCTTGCTGAGCAGGCAATGAAGATAATAATTGCTAGCATTAGTTCATTAGCCCTGGCTTTTGTTAACACAACTTTTGTCAACGCAGTCGCAAGCACAAAGTCTTTCCAGAATTTTTTTTCATATGCGTTTGTTTATCTCAGTAAGTATCTCCTGTAGGTGATGCTGCTGAACGGGTAACATGTCCTGATTCGTTCCCAGGAGCCAGGCAATAAACGAAAGTGCTTGTCCATGCTTTATCTCATTCACTTCCGTTGATAAACTGATTCACTAGGTCTTAGTATTATCCCGATTTTACAGATGGAGGCCTTGGGGCTTAAACGTTAGGTCATTTGACTTAGGTCATACAGCTATAAATGGCTGAGTATAGAGTCAAGCCAGCTTGGTAATTCCAGAAGCCATTCTACTCCCATTCTCCTATCTCCAATTTGCCTTTACCATTTATTCCAGGCAAGCTATTTAATGTTTTTGTTTTGTTTTGTTTAGAAAGAGAGAGAGAGAGAGAGAGAGAGAGCGAGCGTGCACAGAAGCAGGGTAGAGGGGCAGAGGGAGACAGAAAGAGAATCTTAAACAGGCTCCCCATTCAGAGCAGAGCCTGATGCGGGGCTGGGGCTCGATCCCATGACCCTGGGATCATGACCTGAGCCAAAGTCAAGAGTCGGAGGTTCAACTGACTGAGCCACCCAGGCGCCCCACTATTCAAACTGAAAGAGCAATTTCCACTCTCACCCATTTGGAACATGGTGAATTTGTCATTTTGGCCCTGAGAATGACAAAGCCCATAATAAAGACCACTCCGTAGAGTAGTCCTGGAAGATCTAATTTCATAATTTCTCCTGGATTAAATAACAAATAGATATAAAACTTTCCTGTTTTACCCGTCATAATAACTATGACGGATTAAAAAAATCACAAAACGAAGCTGAAAAAGAGGGCGATGGCCCTATTTGATTAGAAACTTATTATAGATGAAAAACTAAGAATCACATCTTTTCGCTGAGAAAACTGCAAAAATTGACCTGAGGAATTAGCCTTGGTAGAAGTTATCACAACAAAGGAAACAAAATGGAAAATGGATGAAAACACACTCAGAAAAATACATCATTAACTGCAAACTGAATAGAGAATCTTGCAAAAATATAAATCTATAAAATGATCCAGGCGGGGCACCTGGGTGGCTCAGTCGGTTAAGCGTCCGACTTCGGCTTAGGTCATGATCTCAGAGTTTGTGAGTTCGAGCCCCGTGTTGGGCTCTGTGCTGACAGCTCGGAGCCTGGAGCCTGCTTCGGATTCTGTGTCTGTCCCTCTCTCAGCCCCTCTCATGTTCATGCTCTGTCTCTCTCTCTCTCTCTCTCTCTCTCAATAATAAACATTAAAAAAAATTAAAATGATCCAGGCAAATTGGACTATGTAAATGGTCACAAAAGTAAAACTATATATATACACATATTATATTAATATTATTATATTAATTGATAATATATTATATTAATATATTATTATAATATATAATACATATAATATTATATTTTTTATATAAAGTAAAACAATATATATGTATGTGTGTGTGCTTGTGTGTGTGTCTCATTATGACCTTTATAAAGACTGATTCCGATAAAATAATTTAAGGAAAATTCAAAGTGAAAGTGGAAAAATTTTGCATATTTCAACTTCCATGCATAGCAGAATTGATAAAAGAAATAGAAGGGCTGAATGCTGTTGTCTCCAGAAAATACTGAAATGAAGAAAATTCATCCATGTCATAATTAAGAATCACTATCTTGAAAAAAAAAAAAGAATAACTATAGCAAAATGTTTTTTTTTAATGTTTATTTATTTTTGAGACAGAAAGAGACAGAGCATGAATGGGGGAGGGTCAGAGAGAGAGGGAGACACAGAATCCGAAGCAGGCTCCAAGCTCTGAGCAGTCAGCACAGAGCCCGACGCGGGGCTTGAACTCATGGACGGTGAGATCATGACCTGAGCCAAAGTCGGATGCTTAACCGACTGAGCCACCCAGGCGCCCCTATAGCAAAATGTTTTTAAAAAGCATGGGCTCTGGAGCCAGACTACCTGGGTTCGAATTCCAGTGCTATCACTGAACTGTAATCCTCAGTTGGTGGCTTCACCCCTTGGCACCCCAATGACGTCATCTGTAACTCGGGGATTAAAATAGCAAGTACCTCATTAGGTTCTTGTGAGGAGTAAATAAGATGATATACATAACGCACTTAAAACAGTGCCTGGCCCGTTGTAAGTGCTACATAAACATTAGCTATGTATATAAATATGGAATATTTGTAATCATTGCATGACAAGGTACTAGAAAGTCATGATGATCTTCCCATCGTTGAAAGAACATGTGACCATTGATCAAAAGTGCCAGGCTTGATAAGCAAGTTTCAGGTTGCTTCAATCGCCACAACTTAAAGTTGCAATGATTACAGAAAGGAGGTTAGAAGTGTTTCAAGAGTCTCCTGCATTGCTCAAATGTACTATTTTGTTATCTATTGTTGGAGAGGTATGTGGAGAGTGTCTGTAGATAGAAATTGGTCTTCGTAAAAACAGATACGTGATTTAGACGCATACGTATTTGGGCTATAAAGTTGCCCTTTGGGGCGCCTGAGTGGCTCGGTCGGTTGAGCGTCTAACTCTTGATTTCCACTCAGGTCATAATCCCAGGGTCGTGCGATCGAGCCCTGTGCTGGGCTTGGCAGTGAGCGCCGAGCCTATTTAAGATTCTCTCTCACTCCCTGGGCCCCTCTGCCCCACAGGTGGTCTCTTTCTCTCTCTCTGAAAAACAGAAAAGAAAAGGAAAGGAAAGGAAAGAAAAGAAGAAAAGGAAAAAAAAAAGAAAAGAAAAAAGGTTGCCCTTTGATTCAAAGATGCCGAGGTCATATTTCTACTAGGTATTTCCATATTTTGTTCAAATTGATCTCTTTGTTAAGTATGCGTCTCCCTCATTGATGCATTCTGGTCCATTTTCCATCTCCTCCTCCTTTCACTAATCAAGACACTCTCTTCTCTGAATTCACATTGCATTCCCGATCAGGACCATGGAACTTCAGACCTCATTATTTGTAGTGGTCTCTGTGCCCCAGATGCTTTTAGTCCAGAGTTCTCGACCACAGCCGCCCAGTAGAATTACCTGGGGAGCTTTAAAAACACTGACACCCAGGCGGCCCGCTAGATGTTCTTATTAAGTCGGGTTTAGCTGCAGCCTGGAGATGGGGATTTTGAAAAGCTCCCCAGGAGATCTTAATGTGCAGCCAGGGTTGAGAACCGCCATTTCAGCCCTTTGCGAAGGTAAGCTCTTTTATAATAGAAAATGTTTTCCATTAGCAACCCTCGAATTTGTTCGGATGCTGGTATACCTGCATTTGATTGATTCATATAAATGAAGAACCATTTTAGCGACAAAGAAACTACTGCAGTTCGAGTGTAAAATATAAAGGCGCAGCCGTGAGCACCTTTAACCGAAACAGGCTTTTGAACTTGACATGAATGGCTGATTCCCAGTTTCCCCCTAATATTCTTTGGCTTCTTGTTCGGACATCTGTTAGCATTCACTAGCAGTCTGGCAGTAACAGGTATCAAAGTATTAAACAAAAATTACGAGCCCCCCAAAAGTGATTGAATTCCATCTTTTTGCTTTCTTTTTCTTGCAGAGTGAGACAAGCCTACTGTTATTCGATTTCTGCTCTTGGAATTCTTCCATTCAGGCAGCAGAACACCCAACACAATCACGATTGCCGACATTTATGAAACTCTTACTGCCTAGCAGATGCCCTGATTTAAATACATTCTTTGGAACGTCTGTACTTTATAAAGATGTAAATTATTTTGTAAGGATAGTTTTTGTCAAAAGGGCTGAAGGCTATGCAAAAAGTATCTTATTTAGAAGTAACTTGCTAGGGGCGCCTGGGTGGCTCGGTTGCTTGAGCGGTGGACTCTTGATTTCAGCTCAGGTTGATTGATTTCATGATCTCACGGTTCGTGTGTTCAAGCCCTATGTCGGGCTCTGTGCTACCAGCACGTGGGATTCTCTCCCTCTCTCTCTGTCCCTTCCCTGCTCGTGTGCTCTCTCTCTCTCTCAAAATAAATACATAAACATTTAAAAAGAGAAAAAGAAATAACTTGTCTGAAGAAGGCCCCTTAGATCTCATTATGAAATGATTTTCTGTTTTATTAGTAACAATGGCATGGGCACGAATTTGTAAACGGTACCAGTTATGCATGTAAGTTATTTTACTTAAATACAATCTCCGGAGGCCTCCACACTTGGTTAGTAGTCTGAGGCCTACGGGTCGTAAACTAAATGTTGAACTGCAAATTTGGAGTCTGTGGTCCGCTGCATAATGCCCACCCCCCCAAATTAACCAGGTCCTAATCTCTGGAACCTGTGAATGTTACCTTGTAGGGCATAAGAGACCGGGTGGGTGTCTAAATTAAGGCTCTTGAGATGGTAAGATTAATCTGGATTATCCACGTGGGCCCTAGATGCAGTCACACGTATCCTTATAAAAGGAAGCAAAAAGAAGGGCGCCTGGGTGATTCACTCGGATGAGGGTCCGCCTTCAGCTCGGGTCCTTATCTCAGTTTGTGAGTTCAAGCCCCGTGTCGGTCTCTGTGCTGACAGCTCAGAGCCTGGAACCTGCTTCGGATTCTGTGTCTCCCTCTCTCTCTTCCCCTCCCGTGCTCGTGCTCTGTCTCTCTCTCTCTCAAAAATTAACAAACATTAAAAATAAGTAAGTTAAATGAAGCAAAAGGAGATTTGACAGAGAAAGAAAAGGTTATGTGACAATCGGAGCAGAGAGTGGGGGTGGGGGAGAGGAGAGAGAGTGAGTGAGAGATGAAATGCTATGTTACAGTCATTATAGATGGAGGAAAGGGACACAAACCAAGGAATGCAGCTCTAGAAGCTGGAAAAGGCAAGAAAACATCGTCCCCCTAGAGCTTCCAGGGAACAAGGCCCCACTGATGTCTTGATTTCAGCCCAGTGAAACTGATTTTGGATTTCTGGCTTCCAAAACTGCAGAAGAATAAATGTGCATTGTTTTAAGCCACCAAGTTTGGGATAATTTGTTACAGCTGCCATAGGAAATTAATACAGGGTTGTTCCCCACTTAGATATTGTCAGCAAAAATGAAGGTCATGATTTTAGGCCTAGGTCATTACCACCCTTATTAACAAAATGGAGGGACACTTCAAAACCAAGGAAATATTGACTGAACCTATTGCTTTGTTTTTAAATTGATGTGGTATGCAATGGAAAACTGGGCTTATTGCTAATGTAGAAACTACTTTAATTGAACAGTCTTTGAAGAAATTTGGCTCTATTTTTGGCTTGGGTCCACCCAGCCTGAGATGTGCCAAACCAACGCCATCTGTGTGGTTTACATCAGGAAGTGTTCTTTTTTAAAAGGATGTTTTGGGGAAAAAATGAATCCTTACATGGTAGTTAAATTGCAACTTGAAATTCTTTTTTAAAAAATGTGTATTTATTTATTTTGGGGGGGGGGAGAGAGAGAGAGAGAGAGAGAGAATCCCAAGCAGGCTCCACACTGTCAGCCCAGAGCCCGATGGGGGGCTCGAGCTCACGAATGGTGAGGGCATGACCTGAGTGGAAATCAAGAGTCGGACGCTTAACCGACTGAGCCACCCTGGCGCCCCTCAACTTGAATTTCTTTATAAAAAAAAAAAGTGGAAAGCAACAAATGAGATACGGGTTATCAGTTGTATCGAATTAGTTAAAGAACAAGGCCATTAGACTGAGCTGGTTCTGATACCTTAGCAGCGGACATGAAACAAACCAAATCCTAAACCCTGTAAATGCCTCAGGATTAAGAAATCAAAACCTAAAGACAACCAGTTACAACCAGCCACCTAGGTTTTTCCAGCGAAGGCAAATGCTTAAGCTGTAGCCAATCAAATAATTTCCTTGCTTTGCTTCCGCTTTTTCTCTATCGAAGGCTTTCCCCTGGCTCCTATCTGTGGAGAGCTCCTAACCACTTCCAGCGTGGCACTGACTAATTTGAATCAGTTTTTGCTTACATAAACCTCCTAAAAAATTTTAATATGCTTCAGTTTATCTTCGGATAGTTCTTTGCTTATAAATGTGTTTATGGATCAGATAGGCTATCGATGCCTCCGTGACTCAGAATGTCATCAGATTAACCATTGCAACAGGAATTTGGGTTTTTTTCTCCCCCCGCTAAAGACACTATATAAACAAGCTAAAAGAGTACACTCACATCTTGGTAATAACAGGATCGCATCCTCCTCACATATTTGGCTTTACTTAAATTTTCTGGAAAGTCAACTCGCTTTATCTAGAAGTCAACATGGATGTTTGTGGGTTGTCAGTAATTAAAAAAGGGGGGAGTCCAAATAAAGAATACAAAATGAAACATCTTTTAATGAAACAGGTGTTCCCTGGGCAAGGGTTGTGGGGGTTGGGATGGGGAGTGAAACTATTTTTCGAAAAGGTTGGATAATCCACAAATGACTGGCCCCACGAAGGGTCAGTGTAATGGCCACTAGAGAAGGCTAATAAAAATAAACAACTATCCCTACAAGTACTAAGCCATAAATTCTTAGTCGGTGAGTCTGTTTTGCAAAAAAAGAAAAAAAAAATACCTGTGGATTTTTGGTTTTGAAGTCTTTTGGTTTTGTTTTATCAAACACAATAATATGCGCCCTGGAATCTAGTTCTCTGCCTTTCATTTCCTGGTCACAAATGACTTCTAAGCTTCATCTTTGTTTTAATATCCATTTTGTAGCCTATATTTCTTTCTTTTTAAGTCTATTTATTTATTTTGAGAGAGACAGAGAGAGAGTGGGGGAGGGGCATAGAGAGAGGGAGAGAGAGAGAATCCCAAGCTCTGTGCTGTCAGCGCAGAGCCCAATGCGGGGCTCAGTCCTACAAACCGGAAGATCCTGACCTGAGCGGAAATCAAGAGTGGTGGTACTGAGCCGCCCAGGCGCCCCTGCAGCCTATATTTCTATCTTTTAGCCATGGATACAGATATTAGGATAAGGACATATAAACATTCTATAAGCAGGAAGGATGTAAAGCAATTTGCAACGTATATACCCAATGTGTAAGTCATGTCAAGCATCTCATGCTTCTAAAAGCAAATTGTTTGCCTTTCCTAGGTCCACGAAAAAATCACTTGCACTGAAGTGATCTTAAGAGTAGCATGGCTACTGAATTAGATACTGCTGAATTGTAAGTTTATCCTCCCCCAAAGAGTATTTAGTAACTCAGCACATCTGCAATTTCTAAATTACTGCTCTTATAAACAAAGACAGAGATAACTGGAGGCTACAGTCTAATAGCTCTCTAGACACTTGCCTATTCCTGTTCATCACTGGGTGATATTCTTATGGGGATTCTTTATATCAGAAAATCTGGATCAGTGTTCATGGCTAGGAGTCCTATTCAAATTAATACTCATCAGATCTCTTGGGGATAAAACAGGAGATGACTTACACAAAGGAGTGGGACATTAGTTGCTCCGACCGTGGGGAATGTAGCGAGCAGTGGCCGAGAATAACCTGGGAACCCCAAAGTTGAATAGGGTGGAGGGGCCTTGTCACTGACATGGGTTTCGATTGCAGGAATGTTTTCCAGTAAAACGCAGGTGGCTATCACTCAGATGCTCATGCAGGGGTCGGCAAGTTGTTTCTGTAAATGGCCAGGGAGTGAACATTTAGAGCATTGGGTGCCAAGAGGTAAAATCTAGGATATTATGTAGGTGTTTCTGTAACAAATTTCCGCACGTTTAGTGCTCAATAACAGTGATGACAGGCGGACCTTCTCATTCAGAAAAAAATTCCAGTCTTCACGCTGGGCTCAAAAGATCTCAGCAAAACGTTAGCCACTGCAAAGCCATCAAACTTCAGGATCATAAGGCAAGTCAGGATATTCAGTTCCTATCCTTGAAAAACACAAAAATCCACAGAACCGTCAAGGGCTAAGTCCGGGAGAGTGTATGAAGTTCACCACCGACACTACTCATTCAATGCCACACGAGAGACTCAGATATTTTCGGCAAAGTACCTGCTGATGAATAATGCCATGAATAACCATAGGCTATAAACATCTTTCCTTCTCAAAAGGTTTGTAAATGTGTTCACCTGTGCCTTTTTCTGTTCCACACAGATTTTTACCATCAGTTGTAACATATCTTTGCATATTCTACTTCAAGTTGTACTGAATTACTATATTCTCAGCTTTGGGAAAATACTCTCGGGGCGCCTGGGTGACTCAGTTGGTGGAGCGTCCGGCTCTTGATCTCGGCTCGGGTCATGATCTCATGGTTCGTGGGTTCGAGCCCCGCACCAGCCTCTGCCCTGGCAGTGCAGAGCCTGCTTTGCATTCTGTCTCTCCCTCTCTCTGCCCCTCCCCTTCTTGTGTTTTCTCTCTCTCTCAAAATAAATAAATAAAAATTAAAAAAAAAAAAAACAGAAAATACACTATCGTGTAGCTGTTGCTCACAGACTAGTCATGAGACTAATTCCTCAATCACTTCAAACTTAGCATGGCCTCATCAAATAAACATTTAAGTGGCATTGATAAGCTCTGTCAACCCATCAAGACCCAAGCAAAACCACTCAAAATCATTTGCTTGTTTTTATTCGACTGCTGGTGTTGCACTCACTATCCTCAACTCTTTGAACAACTGTTATCCCCAAAAGGCTAATAGTTTTAAACAAATTTATTTTCTCTAGACACATTTATTTAACTGCTGCCATAAAACACGGTTTAATTAACCCACCCTCAGTAAACGGCTCTCTTTGCTTGGCTAAGAAATGAGCCACTTGGAAACTTCCTTTGGTGGCAGGCTCGTTTTGATTGTTTAGTTTTGTCAAGAAATTCTGCTGCGATGAGATATTCCATTTTAAATGTTCCAATTTTTCTGACCATTGCTTTCCTGTGGGTTGGGAATATTGTGATGAGTGCTCAGTCTGGTAATGTTGACGTTATGTTGTATTTTTTTTTTTTTTTAGTGTTTATTTAGTTTTGAGAGACAGAGACAGAACGGGGGTGGGGGGGGAGGAGCAGAGAGAGAGGGAGACACAGAATCATGAACAGGCTCCAGGCTCCGAGCTGTCAGCACAGAGCCCGATACAGGGCTCGAACCCGCAAACCAAGAGATTGTGACCCGAGCCGAAGTCGGACGCTTAACCAACTGAGCCACCCAGGTGCCCCAACATACATTGTATTCTTTTAACACAGCTCTAGTGTCAATGCACGAGGGACGCAATACTTTGCTATTTTCTATGGACTGTCACGTTGCTCCCAGACTCATATGTTGAAGCTCTACCCCTAATGTGATTGTATTTGGAGACGGGGCTTTTAGGACGCAATTAAGGTTAAATGAGGTCATAAAGGTGAGGTCCTAGTTCTATACGATTGGTGGCCGTATAAGGAGAGTGAGAGCTCTTTCTCCCCACATGCACACCCATAGGAAAGGCCATGTGAGGACAAAGGGAGAAGGCGACCAGAACTGTGAGAAATGAATTTCTGTTGTTTAAGTCACATAGCCTGTGGTATTTTGTTACGGCAGCCTGCACTGACTCATACACCATCTAATTTGATAACTAAATAATCCACACTCCAGTGCACCTTAAAAGCACGACAATCAAAATCCACTTTCCTTTTCTTGGTTTGACGTAATGGGTATGCACTGGTAATTAAAAAAAAAAAAAAAAGAGGTGCAGTATGGAGCTATGCATGACACTTTAAATGTGGCAGAGTTATAAATGTGCTGCTGTGATTTATAGTACACTAAGCAGTAATGTGAAGAAATGAGAGGATGATCTTTGGTCTCCGTTGCAACTACTCAACTCTGCTGTTACAGCTCAAAAGCAACCATAAATGATGTATAAATGAGTGAGTTTGGCTGTGTTCTAGTAAAACTTTGTTTATGGGCATTGAAATCTGAATTCCAGGGGCGCCTGGCTGGCTCAGTCGATTGAGTGTCCAACTTCAGCTCAGGTCATGATCTCGTGGGTTCGAGCCCCACACCGGGCTCTGTGCTGACAGCTCAGAGCCTGGAGCCTCCTTTGGATTCTGTCTGTCTCTCTCTCTCTCTCCCTCTCTCTTTCTCTCTGCCCCTCTCCCGCTTGTACTCTCTCTTGAAAACAAATAAACATTTAAAAAATTTGAATTCCAAATGATTTTCGCATGTCAGGAAATATTTCTCTTATTTTCATTTTTCCCGCAATCATTAAAAAATATTAAAAAACCTTACTAGAAGAAAATATAGGGGGAAAACTTCATGACATTGGAATTGATGGTGATTTCTTGGATATGAAACCAAAAGCACAGGCAACAAAAGAAAAAATGGACAAATGGGATTGCATCAAACTAAAAAAATTTCTGTACGGGGCACCTGGGTGGCTCAGTCAGTTAAGCATCTGACTCTTGGTTTCAGCTCAGGTCATGATCTCGAGATTCATGGGTTTGGACCCTGAGTCGGGATCTGCAGTGCAGACCCTGGTTGGGATTCTCTCTCTCCCTCTCTCTCTCCTCTCCCCTGCTTGCATGCACTCTCTGTCTCTCTCTCTCTCTCTCTCTCTAAAAATGAATAAATAAACTTAAAAAAAATAAAAAAATTTCTGTACATCACAGTGCACAATCAACAAAATGAAAAGGCAACCTATGAAATGGGAGGGAACATTTCTAAGTCACTATATCTGATAAGGGGTTAATAGCCAGACTATGTAAAGAGCTCCAACAATTAAACAACATCAAAAGCAAAATAGCCTCGTTTTAAAAATGGTCAAGGCACTTGAGCAGACATTTCTCCCGAGATGATGTACGAATGGCCAACAAGCAGATAAAAAGATGCGTAACATCACTAACCTTTAGATAAAAGCAAATCAAAAGCACAATGAGATGTCATCTCACGCCTATTAGGATGGACACTGTTAAAAAAAAAAAAACAACCAGAAAATAACAAATGTTCACGAGGACGTGGAGAAATTGGATCCCTCATGCACTGTGGATGAGATTGCAAAATGGTACAACCACTATGGAAAACAGTATGTGGTTCCTCCAAAATTTAAAAACAGAACTACCATATGAAGCAAGCCCAATGTCTGTGGATAGATGAATGGATAATTAACATGTGGTATGTACCCACAATGGAATATTATCCAGCCTTTGAAAGGAAGGAACTTTTGTCACGTGCTGCAGCATGGATGAAACTTGAAGACATTGACATTATGCTAGGTGAAATAAACGAGTCACAGAAAGGCAGTTTATGATTCCACGTATATGAGGTATGTAAAGTAGCCAAATTCATACGCAGAGACAGTAGAATGGGGCACCTGGTGGCTCAGTTGGTTAAGCATCCAACTCTTGATCTCAGCTCAGGTCTTGATCTCAGGGTCAGGAGTTCAAGCCCTGCGTTGGGTGTGGATCCTACTTTAAAAAAAAGAGAGAGAGAGAGAGAAAACAAAAGAAAAAAAGACACAAAGTAGAATGGTCGTTACCAGGAGCTAAAGGAACGGGGAAATGGAGAGTGGTTGTGTAATGGGTATAGAGTTCAGTTTTTCAAGATGAAAAAATTCTGGAGATCTGGAGCACAGCGGCATAAAATACTTAATACTATTGAACTGTACCCTTACAAATGGTTGGGATGGTAAATTTTAGGTCATGTGTTTTTACCACAAAAAAAAAGAAAATATTTTTAGATCATGCGCTGTACAAAAACAGACAGCAGGCCAGACTTGGCCCACAAGTTGTAGCTTGTCCACCCTTCCTCTTTGGCCCAGCCTCAGGAAAAGTTCTCCCAGGTGCCATGCCCGAGAGAGCTCTAAACTGGAAGAATCATGTGGCTTTGGAGAACGCGATAAAACACCCGCAACACCAGTGGGCAAAAGACCCCTTTTCTTCTTTGAAAACTTGACAGTGGATACAGTGGTGGAAAGACTAGCAGAGTTGGAATGTGAGCCACGGAGAAGAGACCGGCTAGTGGTGGAAGGAGAATGTGTGAATGGCGGGGAATATGAGAGCCTGCTTGGGGTAGAAGAGGGTATGTGGACGTTGACAATCCATGGCTCACTTTCTCCCCCACCCCTACCCCCCATCCCTGATGGTACCATTTACTTGAGCAAGAGTTCGTTCATTTATTCACTGTGTAAATTTAGAGGAGTCAATTCCCCTTGCCTTACCCTTAAAAGGGGGAGGGTTGGACAAGATCCCTCAAGACCCTCCTAGACTTAAAAACCATGAAACTCTAGTGACGCCTGGGTGGCTCAGTTGATTGAGCATTGGACTCTTGATTTTGGCTCAAGTCATGATCTCGAGTTACTTGGGATTGAGCCCCACGTTGGGCTCTGCGCTGACAGTGCAGAACCTGCTTGGGATTCTCTCCCTCTCTCTCTGCCCATCCCCCAGTCTTGCTCAGGGACTGTCTCTCTCAAAATAAATAAATACACTTAAAAAAAAAAAACCTATGAAACTCTACCTGACAAAGCTGATGAGGTGCCAATGTCTTTATCCCTTCATTTGAACAGCTTTAAAGACAGGAGGCCTTCCATGCCTTCTATGGGGTTGATATGTTTTTGTTGACTCTAGTAAGTAGAGATAAAAAAAACTACGGCCCATGGGGTCCTGACTAACTCTATTTCCCCAGCTGGACCTTCTCTTGATTCCTCAAGCTCTTCTTCCCCTGGGACACTGAAGAAATAGGGTAGACAAGGAAGGGAATTGGGAGCCATTGTTAATTCATCTCTCCATCACACATAAGAAATCTCCTTCTGTTAAAAATCTCTGATGTCTCGGGACACCTGGGCGGCTCAGTCAGTTGAGCGTCTCTTGATTTCGGCTCCAGTCATGATCTCAGGATCATGGGATTGAGCCCTGAGTTGGGCTCTGAACTGTGCATGGAGCCTGCTTAGGTCTCTCTCTCTCTCTCTCTCTCTCTCTCTCTTTCTCTCTCTCTCTCCCCCTCTGCCCCTCCCCACCACTGGGGTGCTCTCTCTCTCTCTCAAATAAAAAAAAAACTTTTTAAAATCTCTGATGTCTCTTCCGGTTCTTAAACAAGAATGGCTGGGGAATGGGTCTTGTTTATGAGAAGAACGCAAATCTCAGTGTTCGTTTTGAAAAACTACCATTCTGGGTGACGGGCTTGTCAACAACAAGCAGCAGCCACATTCCTTTAGGTTTTGCAAAGCCTCCTCTCCTCCTCCACCAGTGGCTACGAGGGGAAAAGCAGGCATTCAAAGGGACTCACGGAGCCTCCTCCTTCCTGTTGTTCACCAGGCACCGTCTTCCAAGAAGGAGGGCGCTTCCTCACTCCTGGCCTCCAGGGCGCTCGAGGAGAGGGCCCCTTAGGAGTCGGGTGATTTCAGGAGCTGCCTCTTTCGCTTTCCGGTTTGCAGCTGTCCCGTGATATATGTTTATTTGAATCTCCGGCTCCGAACCGACTTGCCTTTGGGTCTGGCCCAAGGAAGCTGTCATCAGAACAGGAAAGTTCAGCCACCCTGTTCAAGTTACACACGCTGAAGAGGGGAAAACAGGAGCGAGTGGCAAGACGGTGGGACCAGGTCAGGCTTTTCAAAGTAAATGCCTTTTCCGCCCCCCGTGGTGTGCTTTTGTTTACTTCTGGGGCTGGTTGTCGTGTGAACCTCATGTCTGCTCAGAAACTTTCCGGGGGTGATTTCATTGCCATGATGTTTTGTCCAAGAAAGAGGCAACTAAACATTCATTGGCTCTCTCTGTGTATTTGTTGACATGTTATACTCATTGGGGCTTTAATCATAAAAATAAAGAAATAAATGATTAATAATACATTAGTAATGCTTGAAGATCCAAGGGTTGGCTAAACAACACTTGCACATCCGTGCTTTTTTTAAAAAAAAATGTTTATTTATTTTTGAAGGAGAGAGAGACCGAGTGTGAGTGGGGGACAGGCAGAGAGAGAGGGAGACACAGAATCCGAAGCGGGCTCCAGGTTCCAAGCTGTCACACAGAGCCCGAGGCGGGGCTTGAACCCACGAGCTGTGAGATCACGACCTGAGCCAAAGTCAGACACTTAACCGACTGTGCCACTCAGGCACCCCAGCACATCTGGGCTTTTGTTTCACACCAGTTCTGTAAGGTAGACAGAGTATGAGTTGTATCCCCACTTTACCAATAATGGAAGTGAACCCGAAAGAAGTTAAATAATCTGCCCAAGGTAGTGGTTAAGCCAAGACTTAACAGACATTGCAGAACATCGCACTGCCAACCTCTTTTCAGAAAAGCAGAGATGTTGGGGCGCCCGGGTGGCTCACTTGGTGAAGAGTCCGACTTTGGCTCAGGTCATGAACTCACGGTTTATGGGTTCGAGCCCCGCGTCGGGCTCTGTGCTGACAGCTCGGAACCTGGAGCCCGCTTTGGATCCTGTGTCTCCCTCTCTCTCTCTTTCTCTCTCTGCCCCTCCTCGGCTCATGCTCTGTCTCCCTGTCTCTCAAAAATAAGCATTAAAAACATTAAAAACCAAAATCAGAGATGTTGCCTACGTTGGAGCTTAATGTTCAGCCTGGAGGCAAGAGGAGTCATTCAAAGCGTGAACTATTTACGCACAGGTTGTTAAAAAGCTGCTGCTTTGAGCCCTTTGGGTGGCTGCCTGGTCCAGAGTTGAGATAACATCAGCTGGACGGGAAATGGCACCCCTAGCGGGAGCTCTGGCTCCTTCCAGGGCACCTGAGCCCTTGCCGTCTGAGCCGGCCCCACCAGCCAGCCCGGGTGCCCATGGCATGCCAGCCTGCCCCCACCTTGAGTGCCTCCATCTAGCCAGTGATGAGAAAGTCAGCCTCCAGGACATGGCCCACCACTTCTGAAATACTCTTAATATCATTCAGACTTAGAGTCAGGAGGAACCCACAGCAGAACTACGAAGTAGATCCCTATCGCTTGTCTTTTCCCCACGGTGGGCGCCCTCCATTCACTTCGGGGTCATATACGGGCTGGATGTTCTCAGGTTTTTCCTCTCTTCCTTACATCACACCGACCTGGCTAAGCTGTCAGAGCCTGACTTTTGAGAGTGTACGTGACTGGGGAGGGTTACGTATAATGTCTTTTAAAGACACCAGGTGTGGGCGGTGGGACAGGAGTTCCTTTTTTTTTTTCTTTAATGTTTATTTATTTTTGAGAGAGAGAGAGAGCACGCGCAGGAGACGGGCAGAGAGAGAGGAAGACAGAGAATCTGAAGCGGGGGCTCTGTGCTGACAGCAGAGAGCCTGACGCGGGGCTCGAACTCACAAACCATGAGATCATGACCTGAGCCGAAGTCACACACTTAACCCACTGAGCCTCCCAGGCGCCCCAGGAGTTACCTTTTAAGAGTTGGGTTTTTTTTTTCTGCCCTCAAGCCACATAACTTAATAAACATGTACGAAACAAAGCGGTTTTTTGATTGTGCAGTGTTTTCCAATGAATATTGAAACACTTCTAAGACCCGCTGTTAATGTTTGATTACCTCCTATTCTACAGGAAAATAGGGAGTCATATTTAAATACAAGAAATATGTTTGGGAGGAAGGCATTCCCTCCCCAGGCATAACTTTTAAAATGGAAATAAGATGCTATCTTATGTGGTTAAGAGCACAGGCTTTCAATTTCTTTTTACAAGTGGCAAGAAAAAAAAAAAGAGAGGAGAAATCCATAGATGAAAAGAGACTTCAGAGACCTATTAACGAAATGCTATTCTATGATCTGGATCTTGTTTGAATCATTAAACTGCAAAAAAAAAAAAAAAAAGAAAAAGAAAAAGAAAAAGAAAAGAAAAGAAAAGAAAAGAAAAGAAAAAGAAAGAAAGAAAGCAAAAGAAAAACAACCATGAGACAATCGGGGAAATATGAACATCAACTGGATGGTTGATGATATTAAGAAATGATTAATTATTATAGGTGTTGTTATATGTTTTAAAAGAGTCTTGGGGCGGGGTGCCTGGGTGGCTCGGTCGGTTAAGCGTTGGTCTTCGGCTCAGGTCATGATCTCGAGGTCCGTGAGTTCGAGCTCCGAGTCGGGCTCTGTGCTGACAGCTCAGAGCCTGAAACCTGTTTCAGACTCTGTGTCTCCCTCTCTCTGACCCTCCCCCCGTTCATGCTCTGTCTCTCTCTGTCTCAAAAAAAAATAAATAAACATTAAAAAAAAAAAGAGTCTTGGGGCGCCTGGGTGGTTCAGTCGGTTGAGCATCTGACTCTTGATTTTGGCTCAGGTCATGATCCCAGGGTCATGGGATCGAGCCCCGCATCAGGCTCTGCACCGAGCATGGACCCTGTTTAATACTCTCTCTCTCCCTCTCCCTTTGCCCTTCCCTGACTCATGCACATGCACATGTCCACGCACACACTTTCTCTCTCTGAAATAAAAAAATATTTTTAAATATTAAAAAAATAAGAGTCCGATTCTTTTGAAGACATACATCGAAATATTTACAAATGAAAATACAAAATTCCGTGTGTGTGTGTGTGTGTGTGTGTGTGTGTGTGTGTGTGTTGGATGGGGGCTGGATGGGGTATGGATGAAACAAGGCTGTCCATGAACTGCTAAATGTTGAGGCTGGCTGATGCACACATGGGATTCATTATGCTATCTTATCGACTTTTGTTTCTGTCTCAACATTTTACTAATAACAAAGACTGCAAAAATAAAGCGTGGGGTTGAGGTCAGACCTCCGTGAACGTGAACCTTGGCTCCACCTCCTAGCCATGGGATGTCCTCAGAGAAGTCCCCTCTCCGAGCCTAACTGTCTTCATCTGTAAAGTGGTGATAATGTGGAGATTGGATGAAATAATATATATAAAATATTTAGCATGGGGCCTGGCACATAGTGAGCAGTGAGACATAGTAGATTTTATTATAGTCAGTTATTTTGTCTGGTTTTCTGAACTTATAATTGCGGACACTGAGAGAATTTATGCCCTAAGAAGTTCTTGCCACTAAGGTAGAAAAGTTTAGTAATACACAAGATGTTTACTGCAGCGCAAGTGGAAATAATGGCAAAGAATCAGACAACTGATCCTAAGAAATCAGAAAGTCCTGCTTGGCAGCTCTAAGCCTTTAAAAGCATCTTCCAGGGGCGCCTGGGCGGCTCAGTCAGTTGAGCGGCTCACCCCTGACTTTGGCTCACTCAGGTCATGATCTCACGGTTTGTGAGATCGAGCCCCACGCCAGGCTCCTCACTGACAGCGTGGAGCCGGCTTGGGATTCTCTCTCTCCCCCTCCATCTCTGCCCTCCCCCCCCCCACTAGTGCTCGCTTTCTCTCACTTAAAATAAATAAAGAAATAAACTCACAAAATAAATAAATAAAAGCGTCTTTAAGAACACACAGCCCCTCTTTTTGTATCGGCTTCCTCCTCTCCTTCCCACCCTCACGCTGCCCCGAAGTGAATGTTGCCTGACTAGTCAGTTCTTCTCAGAGCTGTTCAGGAATCACATGGGAGAAAGCCTGGTGGCCCCCAAAGCAGCCTAGGAGTCCGTTCTGCACATGGGCCTTGGGCTTCTTCACATACGACTAGAGAAGTCTGTAATGGTACGTTAATTCTATTAACCAAAACTTACCAAATGCTTCCTGTGTGCTGTGAGACACTTTTCACATATAATATCTCAGTATCCACCCCAACCCCACAGTAGACATGAGCAGACTGAGGTTTGGAGAGAAGAAGTGACCTGCCTAGAGATATACAGCTAGTGAGCGACAAAGCTGTCATTCTTTTTGTTTTTTTAATGTTTTATTTATTTTTGAGAGAGAGAGAAAGCATGAACAGGGCAGGAGCAGAGAAAGAGGGGGACAGAGGATCCGCAGCGGGCTCTACCCTGACAGGAGCGATCCCAATGAGGGGCTCGAACGCACAAACCGTGAGATCATGACCTGAGCCAAAGCTGGACACTGAAGCGACTTAGCCACCCAGGCGCTCCTGATATTCTGAATGGAGAGCTATTGGACTCAGAAACCATGTTCCCTTAATTAGCTTGACTATAGTAATCACTTCCCTATGTATACGTGTACCAAAACATCATGCCACAGACCTTAAATATACACAACTTTTTTTGAGAGAGAGAGAGTGGGAGAGAAGGTGCAAGTGAGAGAAGGGCAGAGAGAGCGAGCCCGAGAGAGAGACAGAGAAGCGGGGCGCACCCAAAGCAGGGCTCACGTGGAGTGGGGCTTGAGCTCACCCGATGCGGGACTCGAACTCATGAACCGTGAGATCATGACCTGAGCCAAAGTCGGCCGCTTAACCAACTGAGCCACCCAGGCGCCCTACAACTTTTGTTAAAATAATAATAAACTGGGGCACTTGGGTGGCTCAGCCGGTTAAGCGTCCGACTTTGGCTCAGGTCATGATCTCACAGTTCGGGGGTTCGAGCCTGGAGCCTGCTTTGGATTCTGCGGCTCCCTCTCTCTTTCCGCCCCTGCCCCCGCTCGTGCGTGCTCTGTCTCTCAAATATAAACAAACGTTAAAATAATAATAATAAAGAAACGACGTCGTTTACTTCTATATCTTTACTGGAACTTCATACCCATTACCAGAAAGGGGAGTAGGAACAGACGTGCTCACGATAATATTTTTTCTGTCTCTGAGCTTCATTAACATCTCAAGGATTTTCTGGCCAGTGGGGTTGATTTATGCAGTTAAAGCCGCGATATGCGAATAGAAAGGCAGTTTTAGACAGGCGGGGTGCTGCATTGGTTTCCACGAACTTTAAAGAGACACAGAACCAAAGCCTTGTTTTGCTGTCGGGGCATCACTGCTTCCTAAGGCCACGTGGCCTACGTAGCAGAGAAAGTTGGAGAACAAAGAGGCCCTTCATGCGTAGGCTCAATACTGAGCCCGCCGCTGTACATGACGGTCCGGGGTGAGGGAGCGACACGGAATCCATTGAGCTCGGCTGTAAGGGAGAGGTGGGCCGCCAGACAGGCCCCTTGCCAGCTCTGAGTCATTGCAGGCTTCCTGAGCCCGGCCAATTTACCTGCTTTTCAATAAGATCTTTATTTGTCCTTCCATTCTCGTCAAAAGCTGTTGTCATTTCCTTTTCTGTCTGGACACACTGGGAGCTGCCTCCAGGCAGTGGGACCACGCGGGCCCCTGGTGCGACCCCCAACTCGCCCAGATGAAACGTATCTTAGAAATTCCTCCCCTTGTTTGGTCCTTTCTTCCTTCTTGGGCAGAAAGCATCCTGTTTCTCAGATTTCCAGGACTTTGGCTATTCCGATTCTTTATGGGATCAGCAACCCCTCGAATGTTGGGGTAAATGAAAAGTGCTGTCCCGGGGGGGCTCTGGAGTCATTAAGTGGTTGCTTTGGGAGACCTGTGGATTTGTAGGATCAAAACCTCATAGCCTGCACGGCCCTGAGACACTGCAGAACTGGGGGCCAGACTGGACCGATCGCAACTCAGTTGTGAAAGCTTTCTTTGGTTCATTCAATCCTTCCTTTATTCTTTTATTCCAGAAACCCTTCTTTGTAAACATTTTTAAAAATGCTTATTTATTTTCGACACAGAGAGAGACAGAGCATGAGCGGGGGAGGGGCAGAGAGAGAGAGGGAGACACAGGATCCGAAGCAGGCTCCAGGCTCTGAGCTGTTAGCACAGAGCCTGACATGGGACTTGAACCCATGAACTGTGAGATCACAACCTGAGCCAACGTTGGATGCTTAACCAACTGAGCCACCCAGGCGCCCCTATTCCAGAGGCACTTCTTAAATGCCTATTAGATACCAATGCCTTGACCCCACCCTCAGGAAACTCTCATCCTGAGGGAGGGGGGTCGACAGATGAGTAAACAGACAGTCATAATACAGTGTGGCCAGTTCTGTGAAGGAGGGGCAGTGTCAGCAGTTTAGAAAGTACATTTTCTTTAAGTTTATTTATTTATTTTGAGACAGTCAGAGACAGTGCAGGTGGGGTAAGGCAGAGAGAGAGACAGAGAGAGGGAGAGAGAGGATCCCAAGCAGGCTTTGAGCTACAAGCACAGAGCCTGACGCAGGGCTTGAACCTACAAAGCCGTGAGATGGTGACCAGAGCCGAAACCAAGAGTCGGACGCTTAACCGACTGAGCCACCCAAGCGCCCCTAGCAAGTACATTTTAAAACCAACAATCCTGGCTTAAACCCCAGCCTTGCCACTTATTTCTTGTGTTGAGTTGTGAAACTTCCTAAGTTGCCTCTAGAGCATGGGGTAATGGATGTATGTAGGTGTATAACATGATAGCCGCACAAATGGCCAGCAGAAAATCTCTGTCTGACCGCTGGGGTTCCAGAAAGCCAAGATGTGATAAGCTAGCAAGATAGAATCTTATCCTTAAGCTATCCACTGGTGGGGCGCCAGGGTGGCTCAGTCGGTCGAGGGCCGGACTTCAGCTCAGGTCGTGATCTCACGGTCCGTAGGTTCGAGCCCCGCGTCGGGCTCTGTGCTGCCAGCTCGGAGCCTGGAGCCTGCTTCGGATTCTGTGTCTCCCTCTCTCTCTGCCCCTCCCCCAGTCTCTCTCTCTCTCTGTCTCTCTCTCTCCCTCTCTCTCTCAAAACTAAATAAATATTAAAAAGAATTTAAAAAAGAAGTGTCCTCTGGTGAGGGCAGGCAACAAGCAGGTGGACGGCTGGGGTTGCCCCTTGGGATTGAGGAGCTAGCCATGAGGGCACCGGTTCGGGGTCAGATACCCAATCCATAAAAGGACCTGGAGAGCAAAGGAGACCTCAGTCCCAGAGGAAATACGTGGCTGAGTTTGCAAGGAAGGGCATAAAGTAAGACTGGGAGAAAAGGGATGGAGTGAAAACAACATATGGGTATACCACCTATACTCAAGATAGTGACTGGAATACGGGGAAGACACAAAGCAGGACCGGAACCTTCCTGACATACCTGGGCGGGCAGATATGGCCGCCGTCGGAATGCGCTTCTCAGATCTCTGACGACTGGGAGGCTGACCGAGCTGTTGCTGTGCTCTGAAATCATCACCGCACGTGCATGGAGGCCACCCTTCCTACGGGCTGCTCCTGGGCCGGGTATGAGCACAGCAGGGATAGTAGACAGACCTGTTTGGGGGAGACACTGGGCTCCTTTGACTGCTGACTTTGTCTCAAAGATGCCATGATGGCCACGCTAACCTTTTCTTAGAGCAGCATGCAGGCTAAAACACTTTGCTCTGACCTTCCTACGTTCCTTCCTCCCTCCCTCCCTTCCTTCTTTCTCTCCTTCCTTCCTCCTTCCTTCCATCCTCCTGCCTTCCCTCCTCCCTTCCTCCCCTCCTCCCTTCCTTTCCTCCTCCCCTCCTTCCTTCCTCCCTTCCTTCCCCCCTCCCTCCTTCCTTCCCTCCCTCCTTCCTTCCTTCCTTCCCTCCTCCCTTCCTTCCCTCCTCCTTTCCTTCCCTCCCTCCCTCCTTCCCTCCCTCCTTCCCTCCCTCCTTCCCTCCTTCCTTCCTTCCTTCCTTCCTTCCTTCCTTCCTTCCTTCCTTCTCTCCTTCACTCAGGGTCACACTTGCTTTGCATTGCACTACATATTGGTAGCTCTCCCAGACTCTCCCCCTGCCCTCCATTTTCTATCACGGGGGTTGCCCCTAATAAATTTCTTATGCTTTTAATTCTATCTTTTCGCCAGCTTCTTGAAGCACCTGGACCAACATATGTGTGGTTTAGGCGACCTCAACTGAAAGGAGGGTTGCACTAAGATTTCATTGGACCGTTAGCCTAATGGTTTTCACATTTCATTCCATGAGGGATGTAGATTCATCGGGCAGGCCTCAGGAGCCAGGCACAGTGCCAGGCTCTAGGAAGACGGTAATGAACAAGATCAACAAGATGCCCTCACGAAATTGACGGGCAAAGACAGCAGAGGTTCACTAAGCAATCAAGAGAACATTCGTGTTGCTTTTTAAGTTTTAAATCTGGTGATATAGCCCAACCCCCTGACCATGGCTTGCAGGTGTTCGTGATCTGGCTCCTGCCTATCTCTCCGTCCTCTGTTCTCACCACGTCCATACAGCACTCTGTGCCAGCTAGAGGGATATGACTGTGTTTCCCGGAGCTCTCCTTCTCTCACCTCTAGGCTTTTGCCCAAGATAGCCTTCACCCACCAGCCTGAGACCAAGTCCATCCACCAAGCTTAGGGCCATCTTCCCCGAGCGACCAAACGTGTGCCTTGTACGCCCCTAGCATCCTGCTCCCTTATCACTGATTTCATTACAGGCGAGTAAGTGGAAAACGACAGAAAAGAAAACATGATGCCAGGCACAAGAAGTACGGAATCCTTCTTTCCCGATCAGTTGGCTCATATTTCAGAAAGGGTATCTCCACCCTTCATGCTCAAGCCAAACTCGATTTCTGTTCTGTTGCAGAAACTGCTAACTGCCTACCCGATATCCGCTCTTCCCTACTCCTTCCCTATAACACTTGCCCAGCTAAAGACGCCTGTGCTTCTCAGTCTCTTGCAAATCGAGGTGGACGATGAGATACGAGCAGAAGTCATGGGGTGGGGCTTCTGGGAAGCCCTTTTTGCCTTTGACCGTCCCTTCTACCCACTGCCTGGTATTTGAATGTGATGCTTAAGGTTCCAGCAGACCTCTTGGGACCATGAGGGAAAGGTCAAGAGAATTACAAACAGCCCCGACATTCTTGAGCTGCTAAACAAACACCAGCAACCGCCTACCTTTGGACTTCTCATTACATGAGACAAATAAACCCTCATGTGTTTCAGCCACTGCGATCCAAAAAAAAAATTTTTTTTTTCTCACAGATTAATGCAATGCTGAACTGACCCACCTCAATAAGTTCTGTCCCCTTCTCCTTAGCTGTGCTCATGCTTGGATTGTCTCCCTTCCTGTCATCCTTTCCCCTAAATCCCGGCCACCAAATCTTCTCCACCACTGAAGACTCAATTCAAAAGACTTTATTGTATTTTGTTAAATGTTTCTTTATTTTTCAGAGAGAGAGGGAGACAGACAGAATGCCAGCGGGGGAGGGGCAGAGAGAAAGGGAGACACCGAATCCGAAGCAGGCTCCAGGCTCCGAGCTGCGAACTGCCAGCACAGAGCCTGACCGGGGGCTCGATCTCACGAGCTGGGAGATCATGACCTGAGCCGAAGTCGGCCGCTTAACCCACTGAGCCACCCAGCTTCCCCAATCCAGGGGTGCTTCTTAAATACCTATTAGATATCAGTGCCTTGGCCCCACCCTCAGGAAACTCTCATCTTGCGGGAGGGGGTGGACAGAAGAGTAAACCCGGTCATAATACAGTGTGGTCAGTTCTGTGAAGGAGGGGGCAGTGTCAGTGGTTTAGAAAGTACCTCTTGTTTATTTTCTTAAGTTTATTTATTTATTTTGAGAGAGACAGACACAGCGCAAGTGGGAGAGGGGCAGAAAGAGAGGGAGAGAGAGAATCCCCAAGCAGGCTCCGAGATGCCAGTGCAGAGCCAGATGTGGGGCTTGAACCCATGAAGCGGTGAGATCGTGACCAGAGGGGAAACCAAGAGTGAGATGCTTAACGGACTGAGCCACCCAGGCGTCCCTATAGGATTTTATTTTGTCCTCTCCCAATCTAGAGGTGCTATTTCCCTCTTTTGACTCATTCCTATCATACGTTATCTGGACCTCTTTTGTGGAATAAATATATGTATAATTCTGCCTGTACTTGTATTGTATATTTCTTTGTATTTTTTCCCAACAAATAGCAGAGACACATAGTAGAGATTTAGTAAATCTTTGTTAAATTACACATAAACTTGCAGTAAGAGCACAACTTCTCTTTATTTTTTATTTATTTCTTTTTTGAGAGAGAGAGAAAGAGAGAGTGACCGGGAGAAAGAGAGAGAGAGAGAGAATCTAACACAGCCTTTGTACTTAGCATGGAGCCCAACATGGGGCTTGATCTCCCAACCCTGAGATTGTGACCTGAGCCAAAATCACGAGTCAGATGCTGAACCGACGGAGCCACCCAGGCGCCCCCATAATTTCTCTTTAAATACACACATTTAACCATCGACCACAGTGTTTCTTGGCAGCAACGAGATGGATAAAATATGCCTTCAAGTGATACATTCTTTCATTGATTTGGAAAATGGAGTTATTCACATGATAATGTGGGATATACTTCTGTTTAAGTTTGTACTGAGCATTCTTTCACTTCAACTCTTATTTATTGAATGTCTCCACTATAAAGCCATAGCAAATGAGGGTTTATTTTTTTTTTCCTTTATTTTAAAAAAAAATTTTTTTTTCAACGTTTATTTATTTGTGGGACAGAGAGAGACAGAGCGTGCACGGGGGAGGGGCAGAGAGAGAGGGAGACACAGAATCGGAAACAGCCTCCAGGCTCCGAGCCGTCCGCCCAGAGCCCGACGGCGGGGCTCGAATTCCCGGACCGCGAGAGCGTGACCTGGCTGAAGTCGGACGCTTAACCGACTGCGCCACCCAGGCGCCCCAGCAAACGAGGGTTTAAACAGGCAACATCGTGATCAGAGCGGAAATACGGTGATTGCAAAAAGCCGAGGTGAATGCGGTTAAGACCGTGAACTAAGGTGAGGGCAGGGAGAATAGAAAGGAGAAACAAACCTGTGCTATTTGACCCAGACTCTCAGGTAAGTACATGTTCTTTGAGGAACTGCCATTCATGCTCACACCAGATAGTGGAATGTTCTTGAAAATGACATGCCCCCAAATGATGTAGACCAATAAGGAGAAAGAGCTGACAATATGTGTTTAAGGGAATATTCTGACGAATGTCCCTCTTTGCTTTCCTGACACGGGATGCAGTTCGTTCTTCTTTTCGCTTTTCTTGGCTGATTCCTCTGCCTTCCAACTGCCCTTCCAGTTCTTTGGGATAGTGATATCCACCCCCCCCTTTTCGTTTTTATTAAATATCAAAAACTTATTACCACGTTTTCTCCTTGAGTAGATCATTCTTTTTAGCATTCTTTCTAATCTTGCCTTCTGAAACTTCATTAAGATGGAGTTCAGATGTTTTGCCATCTTCGAGGACTCTTAACCTCTTTCAGATATCTTTCCTATCTTCGTCTCCATGTGATTTAGACTACGTAATATCCTCTGACCTGTTTTCCAATCCGCACATTCTTTTTGGCTCTGGTTAATCCATCAAGGGAGGTTCTGTTGTGCACTTAAATGATCCTATTTTTTGTTTCTCGGAGTTCTATTTAGTTCATTTTTTCAAGACTGTTGCCCGGTTTTCACAGTTTATTTCTTTTTTTAAAAACGGTTTCATTTTAATTCCAGTTGGTTAACATACAGCGTCAGGTGTCAGCAGCGCCATCCATCACCCAGGGTTCATCAGGACGAGTGCCCTCCTTGATCCCCATCTCCCAAGTCACCCATCACCCCGCCCCCCACCTCACCTCTGGTAACCATCGGTTTGCTCTCTATATTTAACAGTCTGTGTCTTTCGATTTTTTTTTTATTTCAGCTGGTTAACATACAGTTTCAGGTGTACAATATACTGATTGAACAATTCCGTACAATTCCAGCTCATCTCAACAAGTGCCCTCCTTAATCCCCATCACCTCTTTCACCCCATCGGTTCTGTATAGTTAAGGGTCTGTTGCTTGGTTTGTCTTAGTCTCTCTTTCTTCCCCCTTTGCTCATTTGTTTCATTTCTTGAATTCCACATGAGTGCAATCGTATGGTATTTGTCTTTCCTCTGACTGACTTATTTCGCTTAGCATTATACGCTCTAGCTCCATCCATGTCCTTGCAAATGGCAAGATTTCATTCTTTCTTTATGGCCAAATAATATTCTATTATGTACACATATCACCTCTTCTTTACCCATTCATCAATCTCATCGATCGATGGACACTTGAGCTGCTTCCATACCTTGGCTATTGAAAACAATGCTGCTAGAAACATAGGGGTGCATGTAATCCTTTGATTTAGTGTTCTTGTATTCTTTGGGTAAATACTAGTAGTGCCACTGTTGTGTCGTAGGGTAGTTCTATTTTTAACTTTTTCAGGAGACTCTGAACCGTTTCCCAGACTGGCTGCACCAGTTTGCATTCCCACCAACAGGGTTCCCCTTTCTCCGCATCCTCGCCAATACCTGTTGGTTCTTGTGTTGTTGATTTCAGCCCTTCTGACGGGTGTGAGGTCATTGTAGTTTTGATTTGCATTTCCCTCATGTTAAGTGATGGTGAACATCTTTTCGTGTGTCCGTTGGCCATCTGGATGGCTTCTTTGGAGAAATGTCCGTTCATGTCTTCTGCCCGTTTTTAAAATTGGACTATTCATTTTTCGGGTGTTGAGTTTTATAAGTTCTTTATATATTTTAGATACTAACCCTTTATTGGATATATCATTTGCAATGATCTTCTTCCGTTCTGTAGGTTGCCTTTTAGTTGTGTTGAGCGTTTCCTTTGCTATGCAAAAGCTTTTTTTATTTTGATGAGGTCCCAATAGTTCATTTTTGCTTTTCTTTCCCTTGCCTCAGGAGACATATCTAGAAAGAAATTGCTATGGCTGGTGTCAAAGAACATTGCCGGTGTTCTCTTCTAGGATTTTCATGGTCTCTGGTCTGGCATCTAGGCCTTTAATCCGTTTTGAATTTACTTCTGTGTACACTGTAAGCAAGTGGTCCGGTTTCTTTCTTTTGCATGTTGCTGTCCAGTTTTCTCAACACCATTTGTTGAGGACACTGTCTTTTTTCCCCCATAGGATATTCTTTCCATGGTCGGTGAATTATTGACTATATAGTTTGGGATTCGTTTCAGGTGTCTATTTTTGTGCCAGGACCATACTATTTTGACCACTGCAACCTTGTAATACAACTGGAAGTGTGGAGTTGTGCCTCCAGCTTTGCTTTGCTTTTTTTTAAGATTGCTTT
Organism: Acinonyx jubatus; assembly: GCF_027475565.1. Lineage (NCBI taxonomy): Eukaryota > Metazoa > Chordata > Mammalia > Carnivora > Felidae > Acinonyx > Acinonyx jubatus. The sequence goes on from NC_069389.1 coordinate 91,803,723, forward strand.
GGCTTTTCGGGGTCTTTTGTGGTTCCAGACGAAGTTTGGAATTGCTCGTTCCAGTTCCGTGAAAAATGTTGTTGGCATTTTGATAGGAATTGCATTAAATGTGCAGATTGCTTTGGGTGGTATTGACATTTTAACAATATTTGTTCTTCCTATCCTGGAGCATGGAATGTCTATTTCTTTGAGTCATCTTTAATTTCTTTCATCTTGTTTTATTGTTTTCAGAGCACAGGTCTTTCACCTCTTTGGTTAGGTTTATTCCTAGGCATCTTATTATTTTTTGGTGCAGTTGTAAATGGATTATTTTCTTAATTTCTCTTTCTGTTGCTTCATTATTAGTGTATAGAAATGCAACCGATTTCTGTACGTTGATTTTGTATCCTGCGACTTTACTAAATTTGTTTATCAGTTTTAGTGGGGTTTTTTTGGTTTTTTTTTGGTCGAGTCCTTAGGGTTTTCTACCTAGGGTACCATGTCATCTGCAAATAGTGACAGTTTGACTTCTTCGTTGCCAATTCGGATGCCTTTTATTTCTCTTGGTTGTCTGATTGCTGTGGCTAGGGCTTCTACTTGAATAAAAGTGGAGAAAAGTGGACACCCTCGTCTTGCTCCTGACCATAGGGGAAAAACTCTCACTTTCCCCCCATTGAGGATGATGTTAGCTGTGAGGTTTTTTTTAATATATGGACTTTATTACGTTGGGGTATGTTCCCTCTAACCCTACTTTGTTAAGAGTGTTTATAATGAACGGCTCTTGTATTTGTACAATGTTGTACATTGTCAAATGCTTTTCCTGCATCTCATAGTTTATTTCCTAATCATTTAAAAATTCTTTCTTTCACTTAGCATACCAAACGTGCTTATTTTATATTCAATATCTGATATTTTTTATATCCTCAGTCTTTGTAAGTCTGTTTCTGTAGACTCCCACTCATAATGGCTTGCTGCTTTGTAGGTTGAGTGATATTTTTTTTCATTGTGAGCTCATGCTCTTTGGAACTTTATCTGTGGGAATTCTTTGAGGCCACTTTAAAATCATTCCGGAGAAAATTTGCATTTACCACAGCAATGTGCCCGGAGGCATCATCAACCAAAGACCACTATAAGCTAATGTTTCTGTTCAGTGGTTTTGAAGACGCAGCCATAGTATTCTGCTCCCAAAAAGTGCTTGAGGGTGAGCATGTGGCTAGGAATTCTCAGGAGAAATAACTTTTCTCCAAACTTTGTGCCTAATCCCTAGGTAGGTAAGTATCTTTTACGTAGAGAGGGGGGATTTTCTAGATAACTCACTGAGGGAGTCACCCCTAGCGGATTTTAGCTTTATGGCAGGGTCTCCAGTCAGCCCAGCTACCTTGCTTGGGTCTCACACTTTTATATCCTGTCCCTGGTCCTACCACACAAGCCGTTAATACCAACTCTGACCACCAAAGGTAAACAGATGTATCCCAAGGCAAATTCTGGCTTGATTACTTCTAGAAAATCAGGCTGTTGTTTCCTGTTTCCTTTCTTTAACTTCAGCTCAGCTTCACTTTAAAAGCAATGTGTAAAACATTTTATCAAGATTTTTAGGCACTCTGTTTTTTCTACCTTGTGCTGTGTCAGGTGCTGCTCTAAGCAGGCATCTTTTTTTAATGTTTATTTTTTTTTTAACGTTTTTATTTATTTTTGTGACAGAGAGAGAGCATGAATGGGGGAGGGTCAGAGAGAGAGGGAGACATAGAATCTGAAACAGGCTCCAGGCTCTGAGCTATCAGCACAGAGCCCGATGTAGGGCTCGAACTCACGGACTGCGAGATCATGACCTGAGCCGAAGTCGGACGCTCAACCGACTTAGCCACCCAGGCGCCCCAATGTTTATTTATTTTTGAGAGAGAGTGCAAGTCGGGGCGAGGCAGAGGGAGAGGGAGAGGGAGAGGGAGAGAGAATCCCAAGCAGGCTCAACTCTGTCAGCTCAGAGCCCAATATGGGGCTCGAACTCACGAACCTTGAGATCGTGATGAGAGCATGACCTGAGCGGAAGTCGGACGCTTAACCGACTGAGCCACCCAGGTGGTTTTATAAAGCATAAAGTATCTAATGCATGTAAAGCCATTAGCACAGTGCCTGGCACAAAGTGACTATTTAATAAATATTAGCTCTTATTATTAAAGAAGAGGCTACCTCCTGGTCACATTTTTCCCTCTCCAACATTTCCTATAATGTCTCCTCTTCCCTCCTCCCCACTTCCTGTCCCAGGGCTTCGCCCAGTACCTTGCACAGACGAAATATCCAGGAAATTCTTCTTGAGTGAAGGCTGAAGACATCCCACAGTTTTTATAGAAATCATTCGATTCAGTCCGGTTACAGACAGTTGACATTTGTATGAGAGACCATCAGACGAGTGCTTCTGGGCTGTCCCAGCAAGACGTATCAATGGAACATCCTGTCTGAGCACCAAAGGGCGGCCCCTTTCAGTATTGTCTCAACAAGGCGGCTTGGCTTTGCTAGGAATGGTGAAAGAGAAGGTTTCATATCCTAGGGAAGTGTGGGAAACGTAATGAGAAGCGTAGGCTGAGAAAATGACGCTGTTCTTTGAAAACTAAACAAGGCTACTAAATGTGAGGCTTGCACACGGCCTAGGCCGTGTGCGTGAGCAACCAGGGCCAGAAATTTGCAAAATCTTTTCCCTGGCCGGGGGTGCGCTTTGAATCAGAGCCACTCAGCATTTTACACTCTATAGACACAGCACATTTTTTCTCTAAATCCTCACTCTCAGCAGGCTTCCTAACCAACATTCCTGATGAAACCAATGAAACCAAATGGGGCTAGATAACGAAGCTGGTCTCCCTGTTTCTTCTTCCAGCACCAAAATGGTTTATGCTATGACTTTGCATTCCTTAAAACTACCAATATTCCAGAAGGATCACTCGGAGTCCTTTTTTTTTTTTTTCGGTTTTATCTCAAAGACACACACACCGTACTTCATGACATAGCTGCTCTAATGTTCGCAGGAAGATTGCTGTAAGGGTGAAACATGGTACAATCCAACTTTTATTCTTTAACTCTTCCTGAATTATGTCTTGCGTAGCTGCAAATCCATCAACGTGCTTGAGTGATGCTGTGTGTGTTTCCAATTTTGTTTTATACATTTGAGAAAGAGTAAGGCTTTTGCTGCTTTACGCTAACGATTTTGGGAAAGTTGGCCTTTATCATTTAGAGATGAGAAAAATGGAACTTTTCGTTAACAGCTCAGAAAACTCAATGGTATTCCTGAGGTCCGATGATTGCCCCTCGGGTAAAGAGGTATGGCAGAACTCAATTACAGCATAATTTAAGGTGACCCGTTCCCCCAGCACAAACACACGCACATGAAATTCAATTAAATGACTTTGTTCTTGAAAAGCAAGGGTTATACACGGCTGCCTGACTGATCTCTTCATTCCTAACCTGACTCTTCCATTGGAAAAATCAATGGCTCAGGATACAGTCAACATTATTCAATTTCATCCTCTAAAGAGTTTTCTTTTGTACTATCTTCCGCCACCTCCTTAAGACCTATCTTGCTCTCAGCTAGCTGTCAGGTAATTCCTGGCAAGGTCTAGGCTGATAAGGTTTAAATCTGGGGTTTCCAACAGTTTTGTGTGTAAGTGTAAGTGTGTGTGAGGGAGAGAGAGAGAGACAGAGAAACAGAGAGAGACAGAGAGGGAAATGGAAAGGGGAAAGAGAGACAAAAGGAAGTGAGGACGTAGAAAGTGGAAAATAGTGGGGTATGGCTGAGGCAACCATTTTAGAGATTTAGAGAATGAAGCTAAGATAACACTTTCTGACTAGGAATTTCTAGTGTAAGATGTTAACTTTTTTAGTGAACAAGAATTTCTTTAATTTTTTAAAGCTTATTTATTTATTTTGAGAGAGAGAGAGAGAGAGAGAGAGAGAGAATGAGTGGGGGAGGGGCAGAGAGAGAGGGAGAGAGAATCCCAAGCAGGCTCTGCACTGTCAGCACAGAGCTTGATGTGGGGATTGATCCCATGAACTGTGAGATCATGACCTGAGTCAAAATCAAGAGTTGGGCACTTAACTGACTGAGCCACCCATGCACTCCAAGAACTTCTTTAATACTAACAAGTTTTCAGTACTTGAAGGAATGTGTTTCTCATGGCAGGATTTCAGGCACCTTGACAACGTTTGGGGAAGGCACTTTGGGGATAGCTTTACAATCCAAAGCCCAGAAAGAATCCGTCTCATGATGGAGACATAGAATGGAATTTGAAAAGGGATCTGCAATTGGCCATTACAAGAAAATTTTTCAACTGGAACATGTTGAGGAGACGACTTCTTCTTCCTCTCCTCCTCTTTCTTCTTCTCCTTCTTCTTCTTCTTCCTTTCCTCCTCCTCTTCCTCCTCCTCCTCCTCCTCCTCCTCCTCCTCCTCCTTCTTCTTCTTCTTCTTCCTCCTCTCCTCCTCTTCCTTAAAACTTGTCATGTTGGTATATACACGTCTGATATGCCTGACTCAAGTCTGTTTTCTATAGGACAAAGCTGTTCTGTTATTCTCAGGTGGAAATGGTTTAGAGTTGAGGGATAGGTCCTTGGGAAACTTAGGAGAAATGCAGATTTTAGTGTACTAACAAATGCATTTTTAGGAAAAATTATTCATAAAGGATATAAGGGTTATGTGGTAGTCTGTGTGTCTTGAATACAAAGTGTCCATGTATATAGTGGTTTACAATTTGACTTTGGGGGCACCTGGGTGGCTCAGTCATTTAAGCGTCTGACTCCCGCTCAGGTCATGATCTCACGGTTCATGAGTTCAAGCCCCACATCGGGCTCTCTGCTGTCAGCGCAGAGCCCGCTTTGGATCCTCTGTCTCCCTCTCTCTCTGCTTCTCTCCCTCTTGCACTCTCTGTCTCTAGATATCAAAAATAAATAATCATTTAAAAAAGTAAAAAATAAAATTTAACTTGGGAATCAGGCAGATGGGTTCCAAATCTGGTTCTTCTTCAGACTTGTGATGCACCTTGGGCAAGTTGTTCACCATGCCAATTTTCCATTTCATTATATACATATCAGAGAGACTTATACCTATTATCTTGTGTAATCCTGACTACAATCCAACAAGGGAAGTATAGTTCTATCCCATGGCGATGGGTTTCTCCACCTTGGCACTGTTAACATTTTGGGTGGCTTAATGCTTTATTGTGGGAGCCTGTCCTGTGCTTTGTAGAATTATGTAGCAACATTGTGGGCGTCTCTACCTACAACTGCCCCTCCAAGTTGTGACAACCAAAGGTATCTTCAGACATTGCCTAAAGTCCAGGGTAGGGGCTGGTGGTGGTGGGAATATGAGTTGAGAGTCACCGAATGTAAAGGGACGAGTGTCAGACCTGGAATATAGTGGGCACTTACTAAGTATTAATAACTATTAAGTATTGTTAGTTAATAACGTATTAAGTATTAATAACTAATAAGTATTAATAACTATCATAATAAGTATTTATAACTACTATAATTGTTAGTACTGTATCAAAATTAGAAATTTTATTATTGATGCTAACCCTTAAAGCTATGCCAGCATATTTAAGTCGATCTAAGAAGAGCCTCTCAGACTTATTATTTTAGACTCTGTAAACCAGTCTTATTCTGCTAAGAGAAATAACAGAAAATATTGCTTTTAAGCCTTGTATCTCCTGCACATTCTAGTCCTGCAAATATCACGTGTTTTAGATTTACTGATGGGGGCACCTGGGTAGCTCAGTCAGTTAGGCATCCAACTCTTGATCTCGGTTCAGGCCATGACTTCACAGTTTGTGGTATCGAGCCCCTCATTGGGCTCCACACTAACAGCACAGAGCATGCTTGGGATTCTTTCTCCCTCCCTCTCTCTCTCTGCCCCTCCCCCACATTCTTTCTCTCTCTCTCTCTCTCTCTCTTTCAAAAATAAACTTAAAAAGAAATGTGCTAGACCATATATTTAAAAAAAAAATTTACTGATGGTTTGTGCAACCATTTAAATATCCACAAAGTACGTAAAAGTAGCTAACTTATAAGTGGATGTTTGTCAGGAATAGTGTAATTTGCAACTTGAAGGCATTTAAGGCACAATCTTTTCTTCCATCTAATTTATTTTCCCTCTCCTGACATGCGTGCTCTGCAGAAACCTCAAGTCCGAATTCCCTAATAAATTTTGGTGATCTGGTGTGAGCTTCCTTTGCTACCAATAGCCTATGTCCTTTCTCTACACTGTTACTTCTATCATTCTTGTTCTTATTAAAGGAAGAAGAGTCAGTTAACATACAGTGCAATATTGGTTTCTGGAGTGGAATTCAGTGATTCATCACTTACATACAACACCGGTGAGTTAAATAAAAATTAAAAAAGAGGAAGAAGAAGAAGAAGAAGAAGAAGAAGAAGAAGGAGGAAAAGGAGGAGGAAAGGAAGAAGAAGAAGAAGGAGAAGAAAGAGGAAGAGAGGAAGAAGTCATCTCCTCGATGAGTCTTCACTCCTCCACTACCCTATTTCTAGAAAGACCTTGCTGTAGCATTTCTCCATTTCTTTTTTTTTTATTTTAAAATGCTTATTTATTTTTGAGAATGAGAGAGAGAGAGACAGAGTATGAGCAGGGGAGGGGCAGAGCGAGAGGGAGACACAGAATCCAAAGCAGTCTCCAGGCACTGAGCTGTCAGCACAGAGCCCCACATAGGACTTGAACTCACGAACCATGAGATCATGACTTGAGCTGAAGTTGGGCGTTCAACCAACTGAGCCACCCAGGCACCCTGCATTTCTCCGTTCCTTAGCCACATCTTCACTTTATTCCTCTCCAGTGGCTTTTACCCCCTCTACCATCAGATGAGATAGGTTTCCTCCATTTGCTATTGACTTCTGAAATTGCCATCTTATTTCTTTGCTGAGTCCCACACACTTCCCTCCCAGTTTGTTTGTTGAAACCTCTTTGCCCAGCCTTTACATGTTTGTATTGCTTAGTGTTCTGTCCTCAGGCATCTCAGCTTCTCACTCAACACCAACCTACTCTACCCTCACCCAGGGATATCTCATTTTCTCTCAAGAATTCAATTACCAACTATTCGCTCTTGTCTCCCAAATCTCTATCTCTGAATTAAATCTCTCCTGAACTTAAGATACATTTAGCCAACTGCCTACTATATACCACCACTGGGATGTCCACCTTAAAATCAACATGTTCAACACTGAACTCATCACATTCTATTCTCAAAACTACTCCTCATCCAATGTTTCCTATACCAGTATCCACTCAGTTATCCAACTGACGCCAAAAATATTGGCGTCATTCATGGTTCTTTTCTCTCTCCAAATCTCCCACACCAACCAGTCACCACGAACCATCAGTGCTACCTTCTACATATTTATTGAGTCTGTCCATTCCTCCCCCTTTCTACTGACACCCTCGTCTCTCTCCTAAACTGCTACAATAGTCTCATTATTGGTCAACCTGACCTTGATTTTGCCCCAGTGCACATTCAGTCAGAGGCATCTTTCTGAAGCACAAATTGATTATATCATTCTCCTGTTTAAACCCTTCAGCAGCTTCCCAATACCAATTTGGATTAAATTCAAAGTCAGTTGTCTGAGTGGTCATACTTCCTTTTCTCGCTGGAATAACCACATCGGGTGTTTCCTGCTTAGCTCACCCCTTTCTCCTCGTTTAACTAATTCCAACTCATTCTGTAGGTCCTGGTTTAAGCATTGCTTCCTCCAAAAAAAGCCTTCCAGACCCTTCCAGTCTGGGATAGTTGGCCCTCCTTATATGCTACATTGGTAGCACATATGTCCACCTATGTTGACTATGTCATATATCTCCCTATGTTGAATTTAACAAATTGTAATTGACAGTTTACTTGTGTTTCTTCTTCTAGACTATAATCTCCATGAGGGTGTTTTCAGGCGTCTGATGCTAAGCACATAGTAGATGTGCAAGAAATATTAGTGGGCTGGACTTGGATTCAGTGTCACCAAGGATCCTTACAAATGCAAAGCTTTTATTCTCACTTTTAATTTTTCTGAACACTCAAATTAGTTGATCCTCCCCTGTGTTCCTAAAATTAGTCTTTGTTTTCAGAGATAGCATTGTGTGTAAATTCCCTTTCTACATTTTTGAGAATTTCTAGTCCTTCTTGCTTGCTGACCCCTGAACTTTGGACTTTTGCCCAAGACTCTTCTTCACACTTCTATCTTTTTTCTTCACATTCATTGGAACATAAAAGGCATTCAAAAAGCATTTGTTTCTTTCCTCCCCTCATCGCTCAGAAACTCATTTATTTCATTTCATTTTATTTTTTTAATGTTTTATTTATTTGTGTGTGCGAGAGAGAGACAGAGTGTGAGCAGGGGAGGAGCAGAGAGAGAGGGAGACACAGAATCTGAAGCAGGCTCCAGGCTCCGAGCTGTCAGCACAGACCCCGACGCGGGGCTCGAACCCACAAACCACGAGATCATGACCTGAGCTGAAGTCAGACGCTTAACCGATGGAGCCACCCAGGCCCCCCCCCCCCCTCAGAAACTCATTTAATCTCATGGCTTCAAATATCTTAAAGATCCATGTTTCAATCTGAGTAATCCAATGGAGTACTGGTCAGCTGAAATTTCAAATGAACTATAAATAAACACCATGGCCCTCCATCGCCCCGATTCAGTCAATTCTTGCTATGTACTTTCTGTGTTTGCCAGCTGAAGCTGAGTCTCCTAGTCCCTGGGACTCTCTGCATCAGGCATCTCTAGCTCCCGCCTCTATTTTATACCATGCATGCAATTAGCCTTTGAAGTGCGTCTCATAGATTGATTCCTTTCTCTCTTTTCCCCTTCCGTTCTTCTGCTCTCCTCTCTTTTACCCCCAGATTGCTAGAACAGACGTCTTCCTAGTTGACCTTCCTGACCTCAATATCACCCACTTTCAGATCTGTCCTGTAAACTGTTGCCAAGCTAATTACTCATACGCACTCCTTTCGTGGCCTGGGGCTTTTCATACAGTAGATTCAATAAATATGAGAACGCCAATTCACTCCCCCTCAAGAACTTACAGTGACTGCAAATCATCTGCTAAGTCCAAATTCCTCTTTCTGATGTTTTTCCTTCCCTCTGGCCCTAACCAATTTTTTCAGCTTTAACACAACCCTATAATGTTCTTCTGTGCATCTATGACTTGCGAAGCTTCTAGCCTTTCCCCAAACACATCCTACTTCATTCCGTTGTACATGTTGGTCCCCCTACCTTGACCAAACACACTCCTCTGTGTGTGCTAAAGGCCCAATATTTTTAATATTGAATTAAAAAGTCACTTTTTCAGGGCCCCTGGGTGGCTCAGTCTGTCGAGCGTCCGGCTTTGGCTCAGGTCATGATCTCGAGGTTCATGAGTTTGAGCCCCACATCGGGCTCGCTGCTGTCAGCCCAGAGCCCCCTTCGGATCCCCTCTCCTCCTCTCTCTGCCCCTCCCCCGCTTGCACTCTTACAAAAATGAATGAATAAATAAATATATATATTTTTAAAGTCACTGTTTCTCTTACCCTGATAGAATTAATGCTTATTCTCTGCCTCTTTTGTTCCTTGTTTGTACTTAAAACATTCATTACTTTCTTCCTGGTGTCATTGTAAAATGCTTGCCTGGACTGTAAACTCCGTGAGATAAGGGACTCTCGTTCATCTTTGTAACCCCCGAAGCGTCGGAACCAACGCCCGGAATGCATGTAGCAGACGCTTGTTAATTATCCTTTGAATTGAATTGGCCACATCTGCAAGTTCCTTATCCACCCTGTTCCCTCTATCCCTACTCTTTGTTTTTACTTCTTTAGCAGTCAGGCAGCTCTCTCTGAATGAAATCCAGCTGGACACACCTGGCTCTGGTGAGACTCTCCCCATTTCGGCAGAAGCAGCTTCTGGATGCCTGCCTAATTTCCAAGACTCATCGTAATCTGGCCATCTAATTTATACAGCCTTGCCTCTCATTTGTTTATTCCACATCACGTTAAATCTTTCAGCTCAGTCGTTCACACTGTTGGCCCTTCCAAAAATACTCTTCCCTTATTCTGATCAAATCCTCCCCAAACTTCAGACCCGGCTTAAATCTTATTTTCTCCACGATGTCATCTTTAACTATTTGAGCCCGTGCTTATCTCTCCTGTGTCTGAATGCCTTTGGCAGACATAATAAAATGTATTAAGGTATTCTCGAATTCCATGATGCATGTGTCTTGCTTTTCTCAGCAAGAGTATTAGCTCTTCTGGGCAAGGATCACATCTTAATCTCTGTTGGTAATAGTGCGGCAGATTATTAAACTGGTAAGTCAACAGAACTATTTTCATCCTTATTACTAATTTCTCCAACGGTGAAAAAACTTAGGCCCCCATACCCTACTTTTGCCTGTAAAAGGACCACAATACCAGGTTTGTGAGAAAGCCTAAAGATCAGTCAATATTACTCAAAGTGATAGATTTTTAAAAACCTACTTTTTTGGCAACCAAGTCAGAGTTTCTTTGCAGTTAGTCTAGCTGGCTGTCTTGCGACAGGTTACGGCAGCTGGGAGAAAGAGTGAATTAAAAATGATTGACTTTTGTGGCTACTAGAGAAACAGGGCTGAACAAGGCCCCAATAAATTAAACTGATTATCATTTTTTTCATTGTGGGCAAAATAATAAAGCCTAAATTCCTGATGATTAGGTTATTCTAGCCCTAAAAATCTACGTGGACGATATTTGGACTCCCAACATAGATTTAATCCGTTCAGGCATTTAAGGGGTTGCTTAAAAGGCCTGAATTGGGGCACCTGGGTGATTCAGTCGGTTGAATGTCTGACTCTTGATTTCGGCTCAGGTCATGATCTCCCTCACGATCCGTGAGATCGAGCCTGCATCAGGCTCATCGCTGATGGCATGGAGCCTGCTTGGGATTCTCTCTCTTCTCTCTGCCCTTCCCCCACTCGTTCTCTCTCCCTCCCTCTCTCTCTCTCTGCCCCCCCCCCCAAAATAAATAAATAAACTTAAAAAAGAGACCTGAATTACTAGGCCTGCTTTGAGCTGGAGAAGCATACGTCGGTTCCACATACGACACAAGGAAGAACTAAAGGGCAGAGTTGAACAAAAGGCACAGTGTAGCTTAGGCTTTGTGTGAACTGAACTCTGTACCTCGACGATGTGCAGGGAGAAAAAAAGAACAGCATTTCTGCCATCATTTCTGTATTTTTAGATTCATTTCTCATTCTAGGGAATCTGTTTCCTCTTAAGCATTTTGACATGTTTCTAACACAACGAACTGTTTAGCTGCATTTGACTTTTCCTACAATTGTTTTAAAAGTACAATAATAAACCATGCCATTGACCATGTCAGAAGGCAGATGAGATCAGACACTTTATGGAGGTCTGGTTTGCTTCTTACAGTCACTCATTTTTATATTTTTTCTATTAATAAGGATAAAACGTTGCATTCTTTCTTTGGTCTCTGTTCTGTCGTTTCCAGCTGCCACAGAATGTGAACTGTTCTATCATCAAAGTTCCTCTGGAAGCCTTCAACCATCACCAGTCACCGGCCACCGCTTCAATGGGTCACTTCAGTCATCATTTTTTTTTTTTTTGTGGACCACCAAAGGCTAGTTACAAAAGTATTTAATTAAAAATGCTCCCTCAATTTAGTAAAGGTTTCTAGTTAAAAAAAACACACTTAGAAACAATGTCCATACAGAGACTTGAAGATGAATGTTCAAAGTAGCATTAGGTATAATAGTCAAAAAATGGAAGCAGCCCAAGTGTCCATCGACTGACGAATGGGTAAACAAAATGTGATATAGCCACACAATGGAGCATTACTTGGCACTAAAAAGAATAAAGTACTGAGAGATGTTACTCTATAGACGAACCTTGAAAACACTAAGTGAAAGAAGCTGGACAGAAAGAACACATTATTGTATGATCCCATTTGCCTGAAAGGCAAATCTCTAGAGACAGAAAGTAGATTAGAGTTTGCCAAGGCCTGGGGGGAAGAGGTGAATAAAGAGTGATACTTGGGGCTACTGGGTGGCCCAGTCAGTTAAATATCTGACTCTTGATTTCGGCTCAGGTCACGATCTCACGGTTGGTGAGTTGGAGCCCCGTGTCGGGCTTTGTGCTGCCAGCACGGAGCCTGCTTGGGATTCTCTCTCCGCCTCTCTGCCCTCCCCCACTCTCACTCTCTTGCTCTCTCTCAAAATTAAACATTAAAACAATTTTTTTAAGAAGTGTGATCCTAATAAGTATGGGTATTCTTTTGAGGTTATGAAGATACTCAAATTAATTGTGATGATGGTTGTACAACAGTGTGAATATGCTGAAGAACTTGGAATTGTGCATTTCAAATGGGTGAATTCGAATGGTATGTGGATTATATCTCAATCTAAGAAAAAACTTAGAAACCCCACTTGAGGATGGAATTAGATACCAATTTCAAATACTGGTTTTGTATCAGAATCTCCAGAGGTTGGGTTGGAGGGCAGTGCCTGGGTGGCTCAGTCAGTTAAACATCTGACTCTTGATTTCAGCTCAGGTGATGATCTCACCATCTGTGAGTTCGAGCCCCGAGTCAGGCTCTGCGCTCATTCTCTCTCCCTCTTTCTCTCTGCCTCCCCCCACCACTTTCTCTCTCTCTCAAAAATAAATAAGCACTAAAAAAATTTTTTAATAAGTTAAAGGGGTGCTTGGCTGGCTCAGTCGGTTGAGTGTCTGACTTCAGCCCGGGTCATGATCTTGTGGTTCACAAGTTCGAGCCCAGTGTTGGGCTCTGTGCTGACAGCTCGGAGCCTGGAGCCCATTTCGGATTCTGTGTCTCCCTCTCTCTCCGCCCTTCCCCCACTAATGAGCCGTGGGCGTGCTCTCTGTCTCTCTCTCTCTCTCCAAAATAAATAAACATTAAAAAAAAAAAGTTGAAAAAAAGGAATCTCCAGAGGTGGGGACTCTGAAATCTGCATTATGGCAAATTCCTGAGTGATTATTACGTACAGCTAAAGTTCAAGGATTTCTGAATTAAAAGGTGCAGACTTTCTCACAGACTTATAGGTTATATCTTCGTGAGATATAACCTCAAGGGTCTCCACTCAGGGAGAGGTTATAGCCACCCTTTAAAAAAATTTTTTTTTAAATGTTTATTTATTTTGGAGAGAGAGAGAGAGAGAGCGCAAGTAGGGGAGGAGCAGAGAGAGAGAGAGGGAGACACAGAATCTGGGGCAAGCTCTAAGCTCTGAGCTGTTATCACGGATCCCGACACGGGGCTCGGGCTCAGGAGCTGTCACATCATGACCTGAGCTTCAGTCCGACGTTTAACCCACTGAGCCACCCAGGCGCCCCGGGTTGTAGCCACTCTTAAGAGAATAATACTCACCTTCTTGGATCTTTTTCTGTTATTGTTGTAATGAGTGTCTAGGTTTTGGTGGATCTTTCTTGGTGCCTCTACTTTCAATTTGCAAACCATTTCTTTTATTCCTGTGACAGATGGTGAACACACAGGAGTCACTACTACTGGGCTCCCTGCTGAAGCCCGAGAGTTATCACTTTCACTTATGAAGGCATTAGTGGAAAAAATAACTCAACTTTTCCTTCCTCCCACAGCTAAGCAGAGGAAAAACAAGATTCACATCATGCAGCAAGTTAGAACCCAGTGAAGTGAGAACTTCCAAGTCTATGTCTTAAGTGCCGTTTTCTCCACTGTCATCAAAGTTTTGAATCGTACATCCATCTGTGGTATTGATTTCCTAAATGATATGCAATGAGAACCATATACCACATTCTAGCTCTATAAAGAAACATCTCTTCTTCTTATGCCATTTTAGGAACTGAAGTTCTCTCTCATGCCATGCGTATGCAAAAAAGGAATGCTGTACAATGTTCAAAGCCCTGGGTGGCTCCGTAGGTTAAGCGTCCCACTCTTCATTTCGGCTCAGGTCGTGGTCTCACATTTGTGAGTTCAAGCCCCGCATCGGGCTCTGTGCTGACGGTGCGGAGCCTGCTTGGGATTCTCTCTCTCCTTCTCTCTCTGCCCCTCCCCGACTTGTGCTGTCTCTGTCTCTTACAAGAAATAAATAAACATTTAAAAAATATTCGAAGCAGTGGATTAATAAATACTATTGGTCAGAATTGAAGGGCTGGATGAATCCTCTGGATATCATTATGCAAAAATCCTTTTCGTGTCAACCATTCCAGCTGATCTTGGTAATCTTATTATCAGAAGTAATTGAACAAATTGGATTGACATTTGATGGGTGACTGGCAATGTACCAATCTTAATAATCAGAACCAGTGTAGGGAAGGTAAATATTTATATTTATAGAATTTCTAAATCCTATATATGTTTCATATTGACAGAGTTCCTGTGCTGATAGCTATGTAACGATTCATGTGGTAAAAATGTTAGGACACTTCACCATCATAATTGTTTCTCAAATAAAAAAAAAAAAAGGATATCCACAGAAGGTTTACTCATATATGAGAAAACCATTTCTTGTTTCCTGAAAATCTAAACAAAGCACATGAAATTTAACTGAACAAAGGGTTTAAAGAAGTGTAATTATTTGAAACCTGATTTTCCCATGTGAATGATTAGCAGTTGATGTTCATATAGTCAATAAAATTTAATATATATTCATTGATCGCCTCTGGTAATGCCGGGACATACATTAAGTAGGCATTGTGCTGTTGGATGAATAAGAGATGATTCTTGACCTTGAGGAGTTCAGCAGAGGAAGTAGCCAGTCTTACTGATTCATAAATTATATCTGTAGTAATATATTGACTATGTATGGTTCTAGGTACTGGGAAAAAAAAACCCTGGGAACAAAATATGTGGTTAGGCATTTGAACTTGGCAAGAGCTAACAATCTCTTTCACAAAAGTCCCAATGATATGTAGGCCATGACAATAGCATGAAATGCCAAATGCTATGTGGTAAATAACATTGAGTTTTGGATAAACTACGTCCTATAATTTTAATAGTTGGACATACAGATTGGCCACGTCCTGTTATAATCTTAGCACTTTGTTATTACAGTGCTTGACATTTAATTCCTGAAACATGAAAAGAGAAGAAATAAGAACACCCGCAAATGTTAAAATCCTCAATAACGTTTACATTTCAGTAATTCGAGGAATAGCTGCTAAAAAAAAAAAAACCCAAAAGCCTTGAGTCTATTTTTGTCCTATTGGCAATAACTCGGTTCTGCAAGGCCATTCTGCTCTTTGCTTTGTGAATGGAATTTTGCATATAGCAGAAATACTAACTACTCTTGCCAGTAAGTCTAGCAGACTGAAGACTGAAGTTTCTTTCATTAGGGCTCTTTTCTTCCCTTCCTGCATCACAGAACTTTCTAGCTCTTGATACTGGACTTAAGTGAATTTATCATTACTCTCGTGTGTATTGCAAAAACAGTCGACTAGAAGCTTTTATTTTTTCCAGGTCTCCACTGCTGGTAGCAAGGGAGGAATGTTCCAAGTCAGATTTTCTGAATCTGATCAGAAGCTCAATTTCAGAAACCTTTCGTGGAATCAGGCCCTGAGCTGGGGAAAATATGTCACACGACAACGTTTGTCATCTTGACGCACGCAGTACTCTTCACAGGAGAAATCCAGTTTCCTCCAAGATATTTCAGAATAAAGGCGACCTGGCTATTTTTTGCAATCCAAAATTCTATTTCCAGCGACTCATCTTCTTTTTAAAAGACTGTTTTAAGGAGTATTTTTGGGTTCACAGCCAAAGGGAACAGAGAGGACAGAGAGTTCCCATGTATCCCCGGCCCACATGCACACATGGCCTCCCCCACCACCAACATCCTGCACCGTTTGTCACAGTTGATGACTCTACACTGGCATATCTTTATCACCCGAAGTCCGGAGTTTACGTTAAGATTCACTGTTGATATTGCACATTCTTTGGGCTTTGACAGATGTATGGGGACATGTATCCATCTCCCCTAAAACTCCTCTGTGCTTTACGTATTCATCTTTCCTTATCCACTTTTAAAAAGCCAAATTGCTCCACATCTCTTATCTGCCTAATCCAGGGTTTCTCAACCTTGGACTCTTAACATTTTGGACCAGATAGTTCTTTTTTTAAGGGGACATCAAGAACAATCTGGTTTTTTAAGGGGACCAGAACTATCTGGTCCAAAATGTTAAGAGTCCAAGGTTGAGTGGCATCCCTGTGGCATCTCTTGGGTAGAGGTCACTCTCTGTTGTGACAACCCCCTCCAGACATTGCCAAATGCCCCCTGGAACGGGCAACAAAATCGTCCCCTGCCTAATCTAAGGCACACTCCGCTTTTAAGACAACATCTGAGCTGTTCTGTTACGACTTGTACAGTTAGGCATTAAACTCCAGGCAGCAAATATTTATTCTGACTATGATGTGTTTGCCCGTAGCCAGCCAAGAGCTACTGAATGTTTTATATATTAGAATTGTTAGGGCAGGGGCAGCTGGGTGGCTCAGTCAGTTAAGGGTCTGACTCTTGATTTCAGCTCAAGCCATGATCTCATGATTGTGAGACTGAGCCCCATGTTCGGTTCCGTGATTCAGAGATTCTCTCTGGCCCTTCCCTGCTCACATGCATGTGCGTGCTCTCTCTCTCTCTCTCTCTGTCTCTCTCTCTCAAACAAACAAACAAACAAACCAACAAGAAGTGTTAGGTCAGAGGAAGAGCTGTTGCAGTAAATCTAAAAAATACACATCTATGCATGGTAGCTACATTGAAACTCTAGGCATGATAATCAAATCAGTTCAGCCATCTTCATAATCTTGTGACCATTCACAGCAGCATGAACCCAGAGGGAAAATGCATTGCTAGATCTTTAAGATTGCTTAACTGATTGGAAGTGGTATGCTGTGGTCTGGTTCAGCAACCACACACGAGGTAAGGACGGTGCCCCACAGGGAAATAGTTCTGAATAATGAGCCAGGGGAGGGCGATTCTACCCAAATCTCCACTCCCACGCCACCTCCCCCACTACCTTCCTGTGATAACACAGGACTTTTGCCTCGATTTCCATGGGCAATTGCCAATAAGCACTGAGGTTCTCCTTTCGTTTAGCCTCTGTAGGTAGAGACAGAACTGATGATAAGCTGGAATCCTTTCTCATTTGGTCAGTACCTGTGCTGTTCTGGCTGCTAAATTGGAATGTAACTGAGCAAGTACAATGGGCGATTTTATTTGGAGACTTTCCCTGTCAAGATTTAGGCCTTACAGGAGTCAGTTCATGAGATAAATGACGGAAATGAAAAACGGAATCAAAGTGGGATATCTTAGCAAAAGTAATCCTATTTGCATATGGCTTCAAATGTTGGGTTTCCTTCTCTTACTCCTCCTTTTTTGGGGGGACAGACGTGTGACAATCATTTTGATATCTCCTCACTTTGGTTTATTTGTTTTTTTTTTTTAATGTTTATTTATTTATTTTGGGAGAGAGAGAGAGCGTGCACGTGCACGCAAGCAGGTTAGATGCAGAAAGGGACAGCATCCCAAGCAGGCTCTGTGCTGACAGTGCGGCCATGTGGCTTGATTTCACAAACCATGAGATCATGACCTGAGCTGAAATCAAGGGTCGGACACTGAATTGACTGAGCCACCCAGGCGCCCCTTATTGGGCTTTCTTTTTTTTTTTTAAATGATTAATCAAAAATAAATAAATGCAGTTGATGGACATTTGGACTCTTTCCATAATTTGACTATTGTTGATAATGCTGCTATAAATGTTGGGGTGCATGTGCCCCTTCAAATCAGCATTTTTGTATTCTTTGGATAAATAACTAATAGTGTAATTGCTGGGTCATAGGGTAGGTCTGTTTTTGATTTTTTCAGGAACCTCCATACCATCTTCCAGAGTGGCTGTGAATGGATAAAGAAGATATATATATTATTATCTATCTATCTATTTATCTATATCTATGATACAGATCTATCTATCTATATCTATGAGATATATATTATTATATAAAGAAGATATATATTATATATATAATGGAATATTACTCAGCGATGGAAAAGAATGAAATCTTGCCATTTACAACAAAGTGGATGGAACTAGAATGTATTATGCTAAGCAAAATAAGTCAGTCAGAGAAGGATAAATATCATGAATTCACTCATATATGGAATTTAAGAAACAAAACAGGTGAACACAGGGGAAGGGAAGGAAAATTAAGATAAATAAAAACAAAGAGGGAGGCAAACCATAAGAGACTCTTACATACAGAGAACAAACTGAGGGTTGTTGGAGGGGTGTTGGGTGGGAGAATGGGCCAAATGGGTGATGGGCATTAAGGAGGGCACTTGTTCGGATGAGCACTGGGTGTTATACGTAAGCGATGAATCACTGAATTCTACTCCTGAAATCATGAACTAAATAAATAAATAAATAAATAAATTCAGAATTGACTCACTAAAGACAATTTGCTACATCTGTGGTGCCTGGATGTCTCAGTCAGTTAAGCATCTGACTCTTGGTTTCCACTCAGGTCATGATCTCACAGTTGGAGAGATTGAGTCCCACGTCAGGGTCTGCACTGACCGTGAGTAGAGACTGCTTGGGATTCTCTCTCTCTCCCTCTCTCTCTTTCTCTCTCTCTCTCTCTCTCTTCCTCTCAATATAAATAAATAAACTTTAAAAAAGAAAAAAAAAGACAATTTACTACGTTTAATTTAGTTTTCATTTCCAAAGCACTTCCTGGAGGCTATGGGGCTATTCATTCCTTAGTTCTTAGACTGAACTGATATGTATATTCCCTTCTGTGGACATGCTAATTGGTCTTCTCATCTGTAAGTAAATTGTAAGATTCCTTCCAGGTCTAATGGTCTATGATCTGTTAGCTGTTATAATTAACATAGACTGGACCATGATGCATGCTGGGACCTCAGCACAAGGAAGAAGAGAGAAGGGGCAGGAAAGAATCTTGGGAAAGGCCTGACTGAAATTCTATGGACTCACTCAGTCGTAAGACTGTACCTTCAAGACTGCGGTTAGCACATCAAATCAGAGTTCGAAGGATGAGGTAAACTTGACCTGTATTCAAAGGATGACCAGGTCCTGGAATTGGGGTAAGGGACAGCAATGGGACCAAACATTTGAGGGTAAGACCTGGTATCAGATGGTCTCTTGGGATCAGGGCAAGATGCCGGCTCAAAGAGGAAGCTATTCAGGGCCGAATCCAGCTCCCAGGGACCATGAGAGTAGAAGGGATTTCGTAGAACATCAGAGCACTGGCCAATCAGGCCAGAACTCAGAGAAAGGTCTAGCCTCAAGGTGAGAATGACAGCCCTAGTCAGAAGACCAAGGCAAAAAGCTAGTCACAGAGGTCAGCCCAACACTGCTGCCTCAAAGAAGAGAATGTAGTTCAGCGCGTGCCCACCAGACGTAGAGGAATTTGGAGAGCAATGTCAATTCTATCACTCATACTGGCAGGATGGAATGCCTGACATCCTGCTCTCTTAGGTAGTATTTGGCTCACTAGAGGTAGGAGGTAGAATTAGCCTCTGTCGGTGCAGGGTAAGGAAAGGCAGAGATGAACAGAAGGCGACCTCCTCTACCTTGTGTCATTCAACTCCTCTATTTGCCAGTGCTTAAAGAGTCACAGAAACATCATACTTGTTGATCGCTAGCTTCTCTCTGCCACTTCTAGCAGAATTGGGTGCAACTTCTTAGGGAATTAAACATGATTAGGCCCTAATATTCGGGCTCGGCGATTTCTGCGTATCCGTGGAGTTTATAGACTAAACTAGCGTTGGCAAACTTTCCTAGAAAGGCCCAGATGGTAAATGTTTGAGGCTTTGCAGGCCATGCGGAATCTGTCACAAGCATTCAACTCTGTCGTTGTAGCATGAAAGCGGCCTTAGACAATACGTAAACAAATGGGTGTGATTCTGTTCCAATAAATCTTCATTTACGGGCCTTGGAATTTGGTTGTTTTTTTTTTTTAATTTTTTTTTTCACGTTTATTTACTTTTGAGACAGAGAGAGAGACAGCATGAACGGGGGAGGGTCAGAGAGAGGGAGACACAGAATCTGAAACAGGCTCCAGGCTCTGAGCTGTCAGCACAGAGCCCGACGTGGGGCTCAAACTCACGGACCGCGAGATCATGACCTGAGCCGAAGTTGGCCACTTAACCCACTGAGCCACCCAGGCGCCCCAGGAATGTGAATTTCATACATGTTCATGGGTCACTAAAATGTTATTCTTCTTTTGGGGCGCCTGGGTGGCTCAATCGGTTGGGCCACCGACTTCAGCTCAGGTCATGATCTCATGGTCTGTGGGTTCGAGCCCCGCATCGGGTTCTGTGCTGACGGCTCAGAGCCTGGAGCCTGCTTCGGATTCTGTCTCCCTCTCTCTCTCTGACCCTCCCCCAGTCATGCTCTGCCTCTCTCGCTCTCAAAAATAAACATCAAAAAAAAATTTTTTTTAATGTTGTTCTTTTGATTTCTTTCAGCTTAAAAATGTCAAAATCGTTCTTAGCTTGTGGACCATACAGAAACAGGCAGGAGGCCATCGTTTGCAACTCCTGTATCGGAAGAAATGACTTATTTCGTGAGCAGCGATTTAACTAATGCTCATCTCCAATACCACAGTCAGGGCCACAATATCCTACTGATAGGATTAACCTGGCTCCAAGCTCTGGTAAAAACCAGGCCACAAGACAGAAGCCCTGTGACAATCTCTACCCATTATCCACTCGTAGAACCAGCGGTTCTGCTCTATTTCTACACTTCGTTCTGGTAATAGCGCTCTGATACGGTTGTTATTGATAAAGCCACTTGCGTTGCACGCCAGTTCCTGTCAATATACTTTCTTGGGTGTCTGAGTTTTGCTTGGCCCCTAGTTCCTGCAGACCTCGAGTCTCACCGTGACTCCTACCCCAAAGTGCTCCTTGAAGGGGCAGTATTGTATTTCTTTTAACTTTTGAAAACTTTCAAACTGATATATATTCGATATGTTATGTTAGTTTCAGGCGTACTGCATAATGATTGAACAT
This sequence comes from Acinonyx jubatus, assembly GCF_027475565.1. NCBI lineage: Eukaryota > Metazoa > Chordata > Mammalia > Carnivora > Felidae > Acinonyx > Acinonyx jubatus. Next base: position 91,824,699 of record NC_069389.1, read on the forward strand.
GTTGTGAGATGGTCACCACAGGAAGTCTAGTTAGCATCCATCACCGTACATGGTCACAAATTTTTTTTCCTGGTGATGAAAACATTTAAGGTCTATGCTCTTACACTTACTCTCATTCTACTCCGGAAACCGTTATTACACTATATGTTAACTGAGTTGGATTTAAATAAAAGTAAATTAAATTAGGGGCGCCTGGGTGGCTCAATTGGTTAAGCGTTTGACTTCAGCGCAGGTCATGATCTCGCGCGGTCAGTGGGTTCGAGCCCCGCGTCGGGCCCTGTGCTGACAGCCCAGAGCCTGGAGCTGCTTCTGATTCTGTGTCTCCCTGTCTCTCTGCACCCCCTGCTCTCACGCTCTCTCGCTCTCTCTCTCTCACTCACTCAAAAATAAACATTAAAAAAATTAAAATTAAATTAAATTAAAAAGGAGGTGTACTCTCTTAGCCACTTTCAACTATATAATACAGGATTATTAACTATAGTCAACATACTGTATATTACAGCCCCATGATGGAAGTTTGTACCTTTTGGCCTCCCTGATCCATTTTGCCTACTTTCCATCTTCTGACTCTGGTGACCACCAATCTGTTCTCTGTATGTATGAGGGGTTTTTTTTGTTTTTTTTGGTTTGTTTGTTTGTTTGTTTTAAGATTCCATTAACAGAAGTCCATGGGGGAGGGGAAGAAAAAAAAAAGAGGTTAGAGAGGGAGAGAGCCAAAGCATAAGAGACTCTTAAAAACTGAGAACAAACTGAGGGTTGATGGGGGGTGGGGGGTAGGTGATGGGTATTGAGGAAGGCACCTTTTGGGATGAGCACTGGGTGTTGTATGGAAACCAATTTGACAAGAAATTTCATATTTAAAAAAATAAATAAAATACTTACTCATTAAAAAACAATAATAAAAATAAAAACTTAATAAGAAAATATTCCACATGTAAGTGAGAACACACATTATTTGTGTTTGTCTGCATTATTTCATCATTATGCTAATAATGCCCTCAAGGTCCATCCATTTTGTTGCTGATGGTGAGATTTCCTTCTTTTTATGACTGATAGTATTCCAGAGAGAGAGAGAGAGAGGGAGAGGGAGAGGAGTGTGTGTGCCCGTGCGCGCCACATTTCCTTTATCCTTTCATCCATCCGTAAATGTTTAGCTTTGTGGGAGTGCTGTATATTAACCTTAGTGCCTATGGCCAATGGCCAGGTTCCTGCGATCTCCCTGATATTAACTCTCTACCTGCCTGAATCATCCTCCTGTGGTTGGTGCAGTTCTAGGTCTTGCTGACCTGACCAATCTCATCAAGCCTGAATGAGGCATTTATCACCATATAAATAGAGAAACGTGCAGGAAAAGAAAATACACAGTAATAATACACATCCGAAGAGTGTCTTTCGATAACTTTTGTTATAACCCAAAACCCAAATGCTACAATCTCTTTGTCTTGTTCTATCCTTTAAGAAGCATGAGTATTGAGAGCAGACATGTCTTGCCACAATGGCTGCTCAACAGGAGGTAAAAATTTTATATATACCCGGTAAAACTCAGTAACTACACCAAGGCACAGTAAAAAGTATTTGATTTTGGCCTTTGCAGTCCTCTAACTGTCAAGTTTCTGAGTTCATTTTTCATGGTTTTAGCTCATTCTTGATTAATTAAGACTGTTTCAAAATTTTATGGAATATGCAAAGTGATTCAGTCATGTGGTTTAGTATTTTCAATAATTCTCTCTCCCATGTACTGAATTCTACACCATGGTAGATAGATTTCTCCAACTGCCAATGTGCAAACTACTTCTTCAAGAGGAAACCATACATTATAATATAGGTGATGCATTTCACTTCTCATCAACATATCATACATCCTTTGCAAAGACAATAGGAAAAAAACTGTATCACAGCTCCCCATTTTGAGTTCATGTGTTTCCTGGGAAGAAGTCTCAGGATCTGTATTTCCAACCAAAGGGTTAGACCCGATCATTCAACAGGAATATAGGCCAGCTGCTCTGTGCCAGGATTTTCAAATGTGGCTAATTATGAACACTATATGTTGCCTGCATTTCAGCGACACTAGAGGCTGCAGACTGCATGACCTGAAGATTCAGATTGTCTATTATTAACGACCTAACTTGGATGTAATTCCAAGAGCCAAATATCCAGCCCACACTTTTGATTTCCAAGTGGAAGTATGGATGTACAGTTACCTGTTATTCTCCACAACCACTGCTGCCATCCAGTTGGTCCTTTTTGACTACTTGGGTTATGTTTACTCAGCTATCTTACTTGGCACAGACTAACAGATTGACGCTTTGGGAACCATTCCAAGGTTTTTGTCCTGCAAATATTACCTCAGAGCAACATGCAAAGACTCCTTAGCGAATATATTGGTCACATGGGAAAATGGGTCTAATTATTTTACAGTCCTACGACCCGCACAATTCTTTTTTAAATTTTATTTTATTTTAAATTCCAGCATAGTTAACATGCAGTGTTATATTACATTAGCTTACTTTCAGGTGTGCGATATAGTGATTCAACAATTCCATTCATCACCCAGTGCTCATTACAACAAGAGCACTCCTTAATCCCCATCACCTAGTTCACCCATCCCCCTACCCACCTCTCCTCTGATGACCATCAGTTTGTCCTCTGTAGCTAAGAGTCTGTCTGTCTCTCTCTTTCCGTCTCTCTCTTTCACTCCCCTTTGCTTGTTTTTATTTGTTTGTTTCTTAAATTCCACATATGAGTGAAGTCATATGGTGTTTGTCTTTCTCTGTTACACTCTCTAGTTCCATCAGTGTCATTGCAAATGGCAAGATTTCATTAATTCTTATGGCTGAATAATATTCCATTGTGTGTGTGTGTGTGTGTGTGTGTGTGTATCACATCTTCTTTACCCATTTATCAGTCAATGTACATTTGGGCTGTTTCCATATGATGGCTATGGCAGGTAATGCTGCTATAAACATAGGGATGTACATATCCCTTTGAATTAGTATTTTTGTATTCTTTGGCTAAATACCCAGTAGTATGATTGCTAGATTATAGGATAGATCCGTTTTTAACATTTTGAGGAATCTCCATACTGTTTTCCACAGGGGCTGCACCAGTTTGCATTCCCAGCTATGGGGCACGAGGGTTCCCCTTTCTTCACATCCTCACCAACACCTGTTTTTTCTTGTGTTGTTGATTTTAGCCATTCTGACAGGTGTGAGGTGATATCTCCTTGTAGTTTTGATTTGAACTTCCCTGATGATGAGTGGTGGTGATGTCGAGCATCTTTTCATGTGTCTGTTGGCCATCTGTATATCTTCCTTGGAGAACTATCTGTTCATGTCTCCTGTTGTTTTTTTAATTGATTGATTTGCCTTTTGGGTATTGAGTTATATCAGTTCTTTAGATATTTTGGAGACTAACCCTGTATCAGATATGTCATTTGCAAAAATATCTTCTCCCATTCAGTGAGTTGCCTTTTAGTTTTGTTGATTGTTTCCTTCGCTGTGCAGAAGCTTTTTATTTTGATATAGTTCCAATAGTTTATTCCTGCTTTTATTTCCATTGCCTTGGGAGACATATCTAGAGAAATGTTCTTGTGGCTGATACCAGAAAAATTACTGCCTGTGTTCTCTTCTAGAATTTTCATGGCTTCAGGTCTCACATTTAGGTCTTTAATCCGTTTTGAATTTACTGTTGTGTATGGTGTAAGAAAGTGGTCCAGTTTCATTCTTTTCCATGTTGTATCCAGTTTTCCCAGTACCATTTGTTGAAGAGACTGTCTTTTCCCCACTGGATATTCTTTTTTTAAAGTTTATTTATTTATTTTGAGAGGGAGAAAGAGCATGCAAGCAGGGAGAGGGGCAGAGAGAGAGGAGAGAGAGAGAATCCCAAGCGGGATCTGTGTTGACAGTGTAGAGTGCAACGCGGGGCTCAGTCTCACAAACCATGAGATCATGACCTGAGCCAAAATCAAGAGACTGATGCTTAATTGCTTAACCAGCTGAGCCACCCAGGTGCCCTTCCCATTGGATATTCTTTCCTACTTTGTTTGAAGATTAGTCGACCATATCATTGTGGATTGATTTCTGGGTTTTCTATTCTGTTCCATTGGTCTATGTGTTTATTTTTATGCCAGCGCTATACTGTTTTGATTACTACTGCTTTGTAATACAATTTGAAGTCTGGAATTGTGATGCCTCCAGTTTTGTTCTTTTTCTTTTTTTTTTTTCAGATTGCTTTGGCTATTCCGGGTCTTTCGTGGTTCCACACAAATTTTAGGATTGTTTGTTCCAGCTCTGTGAAAAATGCCGTTGGTATTTTGATAAGGATTGCATTAAATGTGTATGTTGCTTTGGGTAGTATAGACATTGTAACAATATTTGTTCTTCGAATCCATGAGCATCTTCAATTTCTGTCATCAGTGTTTTATAGTTTTCAGAGTACAGATATTTTTACCTCTTTGGTTAGGTTTATTTCTAGGCATCTCATTACTTTTCGTGCAATTGTAAATGGAATTGTTTTCTTAATTTCTCTATTTGGTTCTTCATTATTAGTGTGTAGAAATGCAACAATTTCTGTACATTGATCTTGTATCCTGAAACCTTACTGAATTCACTTATCAGTTCTAGCAGTTTTTTGGTAGAGTCTTTTGGGTTTTCTATAAAGAGTATCATGTCATCTGCACATAGTGAGTGTTTGACTGCTTCATGGCCAATTTGGATTCCTTTTCTTTCTTTTTATTGTCTGATTGCTGTAGCTAGGACTTCTGTACTATGTTGAAGAAAAGTGGTGAGAGTGGGCATGCTTGTCTTCTTCCTGACCTTGGGGGGAAAGCTCTCAGTTTCTCCCCATTGAGTTTGATGTTCACTGTGAACTACACGATTCTTAATCACAGGGCAAAGGAAAGACACCTTGAGCCGCAAAAGAAACGTGGGAAAATACAGAAGAAATCAAGGATGGTCCTAATCGAACCAGCTTCACCTTCCAACTTTGACACTGCTTTCACTGGTGTCAAATCATAGCCCTGATTCTCTGTTCACTGCTTGGAGCTTGGAGCTTGGAATTACAACAAAGAAGCAGGAAGTCTTTCCTTTATTCTGTTCGTCGGTTTAGATAGCATGAACTTTTTAGTCTAAAATTCACACCGAAGACTACGAGGGTTTTGCTTAACCTCATTTGTCTTAGATTTATCTCATGGCCGTACCATTTTTCGCCCATACTGAACAATACGGTGATGTGGAGGGACCTGCAGGGTCCCAGCAGTGTTTATTAAGATGTGAGACACTGGAGTATAAATGTTGATGGGAAGGAGCCAGAAGATCACAGGAAAATAAAAATAAAAGAAGATGATAGTGTAAGATCCCTGGTAAAGTGAGAATAGGGGCACTTCACCTGTAACATCACCAGGCAACAAATAGTACATGGGTCCGGGAATCATGCAAAGTCTTTATCATGTGGATAGCTCCCTTTCCTGGATCCCGTGGGAAACGTAGGTTTTTCCTTATTTTGATCTTGTCATGGCCATTTAGGCTTAGGAGGGAGTATCATATGTCAGTCGTCTGCTGTGCACGGCAGAAGCAGATTTAGGAATAGAACCGGCTTGGATTCCGAGGCCAATGTTCTTCCTACACACCATATTGCTGTTGAATACAGTGTTGTTTTCAAAAATTGCTTTCATTAGTTTTTGATGGCTGCTTAAGAATTTTCTCTGCGTTTCAGTACATTCTGTTTGATTCGAAGCTGGTTCTGCATATGAAATGAATCGGAGGGACAGGATCGTCCCCTGCCTAGGTGTCTAGAGGAGGCCCCCGGCTCCCGCTGTCCCCTTAGGTCCCTAGAAAAATACGGAAGAAACTGACAATGTTCATATAACCAGCTTCACCTCACCACTTTGACAAATTTCTGCCATCCTTTATTCACTGCGTAGAGCTGTGATTCAAGAACAGGCCGCTTTGCCTTTATTCTACACATTTCTAGTCCCAAATTCTGCACCGGCAAGCTCAATTATAAGCCCATAGAGAGTATTTATAAATTCCTTATGAAGTCAGTACTCCGCAGTACTCACGATGATCCTTTGACTAATTCGTCTACCGCTTTTCTAGGACGTGAGTCACCCATTCAGGTGCTCGGCTCTTTCATCCCTCAAGTTGTGATTATTTTTTGTTCTTGACCCTCATAACTTCACTCTGTTTTAACAGGACCCCATAAATTCTTTATGGCCATTAGCTCGCTCTGTATTTTTTTTTCCTCTCATAACATTGGCTGAAAGGTTCTTGCGTGACATTTTCTGAGCCTGTGTTGCTACGTGGGCTAGTGGGTTGGAAGCTAGTCTCCAATTACTATCCTTTGCTTTCTTAACGTGAAAGCACTAAAACTCAAAAGCGTTGACTAATTCTGTATTGAGTGTGTCCAACCTTTCTTTCTCTGGTTGCAGTCTGCCTTTTGACTGTAATTCCTTTTTTTTTTCAATAAAATGGTTTTTTTATTATGTATTTTTCAGAGGGAGAGAGAGAGAGAGAGAGCATGAGAGGGGGAGGGGCATAGAGGGGGGACAGAGGATCTGAAGCAGGCTCTGTGCTGACAGCAGGAAGCCCATGTGGGGCTCGAACTCATGAACCCTGAGATCACGAGCTGAGCCAAAGTCGGACGCTCAACCGACTGAGTCACCCAGGTGCCCCCTTACTATAATTTCTGAGGGTCGTGCCAAACGTTGCTACGGGCAGGCCTAACACTGGATGCTAAAGGACTCTCATTTTCTGATGGCTTTGTTCCCAGGAACCAGAGTCCTTTAGCATCATCCCCCCCCCCCCCCGCCCCAAACAATAGTCAAGAACTGTGCCTGGCTCTTTTTCCACCTTTTCGTCTTACACAGGGACACCTCTCCCTTGAACCACCATGTTTACAGCTTTATTCTGTTTCACCGATGTTGGCTCCTGCCTGGTAAGCCTGTTCTTCATGTGCTTTGAGCCCATGTTGCTTTGCTTCTGTTGTTTTTGCCAATGTGATATCACACATTAGCTGTGCCTGGAGTGACTGGCCGTGGCGGGATGTGACCCAAGGAGGCCCACGTGAGGACCAAAATGGGAAACTCCCAGATCCTCGAGTACTGGCACAGCAAAGTAGACGTTGCCCCAGTGCTGGCCCAGCAAGAAGTCCAAGACCTCAGCACAGAAATTGGGCCTGGGTTATATGACTACCAGAGTAGGGGAATTATCACCTGCTATCACAGTGATGAGCTGTCTCCAGGTGCCAAACATGGGGGCAAAAAGGGTGCAAAATATAGCAAACCCAATGTTCACACTTCCCCACACCTGATGGGTATTTCCCTCTGAGTGGGATGGCGAGTCTACAAAACTTACTGTGGACCCTGCCACGGCTTGAAGAGAATGTTATGATTTGCTGAGATCAAATGGCTAGTGTTCATTCACCTAGGATAAATATTCTTTCTACACCTTTCCATGGGTGTTTTCTGTGATATCTTAGCCCAGCCTCTACCAGTCATCTTCTGTATGAGGCATGCTGCTACAAGTTCATGAAATCCATGGTCAGTAAAGCCAATGAATGGTATTCAGTTTCTGACATCCCTTGTCTTCCTTTTGAAAACATTGCTGTTATACCCAATGATGATAATATGAGCCATCATCTATTGAGTGCCTGCCATGTGCCATATGCTTTTATAGATGTTACCTAATTTCATCACCCAACCACCCTATGGACGACATATTATTATCCCCCTTTCTACAGATGAAAATACTAAGGCTTATGAACGATGACCACCTTGCCTTGTGTTATATAGCTAGTGAGTGGCAGAACTAGGCTTTAGACCTATGCCTGTGTCAAAACCTCCTCCCCTTTCACCATACTGTGCTGCCAGTCTCCCTAGAGTAGGTTGTTTCCTCCAAAATAAGGTGTCATAGACCTGAGCCTTGGAACCATCATCTTTTTTTAAAGTATATTTACTTATTGTGTGTATGTGTGAGAGACAGAAAGAGAGAGAGAGAGAGAGAGAGAGAGAGAGAGAGAGAACCCCAAGCAGGATCCATGCTATCAGTGCAGAGCCCAACACAGGCCTCTATCCCATGAACCATGAAATCATGACCTGAGCTGAAATCAAGAGTTCGATGCTTAATTGACTGAACCGACCAGGTGCCCCCTGGAACCATCTTTTGAGAGTGTATCTTTTGAGAGCTTTCACTTTTATGGTAGATCTTGTCACGATCAGCCATCTTAGAAGGTAACAAACCTTCACTTTCCTTGATCTTTTCTGTAGCCATAGAATGTCTTTTCTGTAGAAATGCTCTCTATTCTAATAAGACTTTATTTACCCTTCCTACATCCACGTCAAATGTTTTGTCTTTTGAGAAAATAATTTCAGCTATTATACGAGCAGGATCAAAAAAATCAGTATATGGGGCGCCTGGGTGGCCCAGTCGGTTAAGCATCCGACCTTGGCTCAGGTCCTGATATCACGGTTCATGAGTTCCAGGCCCATGTCAGTCTCTGTGCTGACAGCTCAGAGCCTGGAGCCTGCTTGGGATTCTGTATCATGCTTTAAAAAAATTTTTTTTGTCAATGTATAATTATTCTGAAATAAAAAGCTTTTAAAATATTAAAATATAGGGAGATATTTTAAACCAAAAAATCCCAACTTATTGACATTTCTTTGGTTTTTATCATAAACGTTGGATCCTGCCCAGTGTGAGAAAACTTAAATTGATAAGGTGGTTTAAGGTCACCTCTCCAATCGGTGTGCAGGTAGTTACAGCTTCTTCAATGATGGAAAGGTCACAAGTTGGAAGGGGAGCTCAGTGGACAGTAGAAATAAAACTGGTGAAGTAAACCAGAAGTCATGGTCATCCCTGAGAGGGTGCTGATTAAGTTTGAAGATATTCAGAATTAATAGAAAGAAGTAAATAAGGAACTAAAGAGGCAACCGCAAATAATCAAAGCTTAATACAGAAAGTACTAAATAATGCATCAATGTTGGCATTTCATCAAAATTCTGCCTGTGAAGGCAGCCTAACCAAGGCTTGACTACCATCTTTCCATCATTCTTTGGATAATATAATAAAATTGAACCTTGCTGAGGCTCTGTTTTCTCATGGGCAAACAGATTAATATTATTTATTTCTCAGTGGTGGCTGTGAGAATAAAAAGGAACAAAGCGGGGCACCTGGGTGGCTCAGTCGGTTAAGTGTCCGACTTCGGCTCAGGTCATGATCTCGCGGTCCATGAGTTCAAGCCCTGCGTCGGGCTCTGGGCTGACAGCTCAGAGCCTGGAGCCTGATTCAGATTCTGTGTCTCCCTCTCTCTCTGACCCTCCCCCATTCATACTCTGCCTCTCTCTGTCTCAAAAATAAATAAACATTTAAAAATTAAAAAAAAAAAAAGGAACAAAGCATGTAAAGTGCATAGCACAGTTCCTGGAGCATAAATACACAAAAAGATATTATTAACCTCTCTGTTTTCCCTAAAAAGAAGGGAAGAAAAGAAAGAAAAAAGAGAAAGAGAAAAAAATTCTTTAGCAAACCAGAAATAGAAGAAAAATTTCTTTTTTTTAAATGTTTATTTATTTTTGAGAGACAGAGAGACAGAGCACAAGCAGGGGTGGGGCAGAGAGAGAGGGAGACACAGAATCTGAAGCAGGCTCCAGGCTCTGAGCTGTCAGCCCAGAGCCCGACGCAGGGCCCAAACCCACAACTGTGAGATCATGACCTGAGCCGAAGTCAGATGCCCAACGACTGAGCCACCCAGGCACCCCAGCAATATACATATGTAATGCAATCCCTATCAAAACACCACCAGCATTTTTCACAGACGCTTAACCAACTGAGCCACCCAGGTGCTCCAGAAGGAAAATTTCTTAACATGTTCAAGGTTATACATTAAAAACTAATAATATTATAATAAATGGAGAAACTTTATTTAAAAAATTTTTTCTTTTTTTTTTTTTTTAACGTTTATTTATTTTTGAGACAGAGAGAGACAGAGCATGAACGGGGGAGGGGCAGAGAGAGAGGGAGACACAGAATCTGAAACAGGCTCCAGGCTCTGAGCTGTCAGCACAGAGCCCCACACGGGGCTTGAACTCACGGACTGTGAGATCATGACCTGAGCGGAAGTCGGACGCTCAACCGACCGAGCCACCCAGGCACCCCAATTTAAAAAATTTTTTAAGATTTTATTTTTTTTAAGTTGTCTCCACACTCAACACAAGGCTCAAACTCACAACCCCAAGATCAAGGGTCACGTGCTCCACTAACTGAGCCAGCCAGGCGCCCCGGTGAGAAAATTTAGATTTATTCTTTTTAAGATCAGATATAAGATCATAATTCCCATGTATCATTGCTACTATTAACATTTAAAAAAGTTGTTTTTGAATGTTTATTTTTGAGAGAGAGAGAGAGAGAGACAGAGCATGAGCGGGGGAGGGGCAGAGAGAGAGGGAGACAAAGAATCTGAAGCAGGCTCCAGGCTCCGAGCTGGCAGCACAGAGCCCCACACAGGGCTTGAACTCACAAACAGTGAGATCATGACCTGAGTCGAAGTCCGACGCTCAACCGACTGAGCCACCAGGCGCCCCAGCTAGCATTAACATTTTATTGTCAGCACTGACCAATGGTATAAAGAAAAAAGAAATTAATTAAGAAATCAATTAATTAATGAAAGATTGTACAGGAGAGGAAACTGTCATCATTTGGAGAGAATATGATTATCATCATTTGGAGAGCATGTGATTATCTGAAAATCAATGGCAACAGAGTCAATAAACAAACTGAAGTATTAGAATTAATAAGAGAATTCAGCATGGTTGCCAGATAAAATACCAACCTACAAAAATTATTTATCTATACCAGTAATAACCAACTAAAAAAGATAATCAAATGTGAGAATAATCCTAGTAGCGAAAATACAAACATAAAGATGAAAACAACTAATGCCTTTATGAAGAAAATCTCTAATAAGAGACATAGAAGAACACAATATCATTTAAATAAATAGAGAAATAGTCCATGCTCTTGGATGGGACAACTTATTATAAAGATGCCAGTTCTCCCTAATTTAATCTGTTTAACACAATACCAATCAAAACTTTAGTTGGATTGTTCGAAAACAATAAATTTAACTAAAATTTATATTGACAAATAGATGTATGTGAATGGCTAAATCAACCTTACATAAGTAGTGATAAGGGTTGACTTAAGAATAATAGGCCTGGGGCGCCTGAGTGGCTCAGTCGGTTGAGCATCTGACTTCGGCTCAGGTCGTGATCTCACAGTTTGTGGGTTCGAGCCCCACATAGGGCTCTGTGCTGATGGCTCGGAGCCTGGAGCCTGCTTCAGATTCTTTGTCTCCCTCTCTCTCTGCCCTTCCCCCACTTGCACTCTGTGTGTCTCTCCCTCCATCTCAAAAATAAACATTTGAAAAAAATTAAAAAAAAAAGAATAATAGACCTATGGAATAGAATAGCAAAACAAATCGATGAAGGAAGAAGAGTAACACCAGATATTGGGGAAACCAGCTCATTATTTGAAGAAAAATATGATTGAGACCCTATCTAACTCCACATACAAAGACACACTTATTGGATTAAAGATCTAAACATGAAGAGGAAGACAGTGATGTTAACAAAAGAAAATACAAGATAATATGTTTGTGACCTCATGATAGGAAAGAACTTCTTTTAAAAACTTGGAAAGCACAAACCATAATGAAAAACATTGATTAGTTTGACACATCAAAATCAGAGTTCTGTTAAACCAAGGACATCACTGTCAAAAATTATTCGATAATGGAATTATGGCAGGTGAAAAGATTTTTGCAATTTCAAAAGCAAGGAACTAATATCTAGACTACCTAGAATACACAAAACAAGGAATTAATATCTGGAAGACACAAAAAAATCGGCAAGGGAGAAAGAGAGCAGCAAATCCCGTAGCAAATGAATAAAGAACATGAACCGGCCATTCATAAATTCAAAACACTAGCATGTATGTGACAAGATGTTAAAAACCACTGATAATCAGAGATGTGCAAACTAAAATGAAGATCTCGTTTGATACTTATGAGACTGGCAACATTTTCGAAAGCTACAAAATACCAAATGTAGGCATGTGGTGATAGGAGAGCAAAAGATCTTTTTCACTTCAGAATTGTTTACGGAAACAGGAAGGTGGAAGTAACCATGGAGTTCTGATACAGAAATTAGAAGCAATGAGTTAGATTCACTCACGGCAACTTGAATGGATCTTCGAAACATATTGCTGAGTAGAAAAGTAGGGACCAGAATGAAATACAATGTGTAATAGAATACCATTTCCCTAGATTAAAACACATGTGTATAAAAATGCTTCATATCTGACAATAACACAAACACATGGAAAAAAAACACACATTAAACACACATATATTAAGTTAAATTTAAATTGTTGCTTACCAAGTGAAGAGAAAAAGGGGGGTAGATGTGAGATAAAAATAAACTAATTAATTACCAACTGATAAAAAAAGAAATAGGAAACCTAAGTGGACTGATAATCATTAAAAAATTGAATATGAGAGGGGCGCCTAGCTAGCTCGGTCGGTAGAGTGTGCGACTTTTGATCTCGGGGTCATGAGTTCAAGTCCCATGTTGGGTGTAGAGATTACTTAAAAATGAAATTGAATATGAGAACAAGTCTCCTCCGTTACCACACTCAAAACAGATATCAGGCCCTTGGAGATTTACCCGCAAGTTTTACCAAAACTACTAGGAAGAGATGATCACTATTTATATAAATTGATTCAGAAACTAGAAAGAGAGGAAACTACCCAAACTGTGCTGAGGCCAACATATTATTTTGATAACAAATCCAGACAATTTCATATAAAGGACATGTATCCATATTAGCATGAATTCAAAATATCCTAAATAAGGGGCACCTGTGTGCCTTCGTGGGTTTAGCGTCTGACTCTCGATTTCAACTCAGGTCATGATCCCAGGGTGGTGGGATCGAGCCCCACATCAGGCTCCATGCTGAGTGTGGAGCCTGCTAAAGATTCTCTCTCTCTCTCTCTCTCTCTCTCTCTGTCTCTCTGCCCCTCTCCCCTGCTTGCACATGCTCTACCTCTCAAGTAAAATTAAAAAAAAATCAAAATGTCCTAAATAAAGCACAAGAATACCAAACTGAGCAGGGTATAAAAACGTGACGTAACACAACATCCTCGCGTTTCCTTGAAGAACAAAAGAATGATTCTGAATTGGAAAAATGAATCATGTAAATTACTATATTAACAGATTAGAGGAAAACCGCATATAATATCATTTATAGGAGACTGAAAGCTACGCAATCGTACCCAACGTAGGAAAAACTGTTAGAAAATCAGGAATAGAAATAAATATTCTTACTATGAATTTTAAAAATCTACCAGAAGCCTACGGCAATCGTACTTCATGGTAAAACTTACGGCAAAGAAGGCACCTTCCATGGTGAACAATTTTCCACGTTCCTTCCAGCTGGGAATAGCGATTTGGCATTTTTAAAATTTTTACAAAGATCCAACTTTGCGTTTCGTCTCTCTGCTGTTTTTCTGTTCAATTTTCATTGTTTTATTTCCTTTCTTCTAATTTCAGATTACTTTTCACTGTTTCTTATGGTAGAGGCTTAGATTATTGATCTGCAATCTTGTTTTCAAATATAAGCCTTTATGGCTACAAATCTCCCTCTCTTTGCTGCTTTGCCTACCTCCCACATATTTTGATGGGTTGTGTTTTCATTTTCATGCAGTTGTTTCTTGTTTGGGGCCATTACAAGTAAGTTCGGCAAAAACATCTGTGTATAAGTGTTTGTATGGACAAATATTTTCATTTCCCTTGGGTAAATGCATTGGAGTAGAATGGCTGGGTACTACGAGTGGTGTATGTTTAACTTGTTACAATATAGGACAGTTCCAGTTGCTCAAAATCCTCTCCAACAGTTGGTATAATCAGTCTTTTTTTTTTTTTAACACTTATTTATTTTTGAGACAGAGAGAGACAGAGCATGAACGGGGGAGGGGCAGAGAGAGAGGGAGACACAGAATCAGAAGCAGGCTCCAGGCTCTGAGCCGTCAGCCCAGAGCCCGACGCGGGGCTCGAACTCACAGACCGCGAGATCGTGACCTGAGCTGAAGTCGGACGCTCAACCGACTGAGTCACACAGGCGCCCCTAATCAGTCTTTTTAATTTTAAACATTCTAACAGATGTGTGGTCAATTGACGTTTGACAGAGGTGTAAAATCAATTTAGTGGTGAGAGGGTCGTGTAAGATATTGATATGCACACAAAAAATACAATTTTGATTCATATCTTTCATCCTATCTGAAAATGAACTCAAATAAGGGCGCCTGGGTGGCTCAGTTGGTTAAGTGTCCGACTTCAGCTCAGGTCATGATCTCAAGGTCTGTGGGTCCGAGCCCTGTGTTGGGCTCTGTGCTGACCGCTCAGAGCCTGGAGCCTGCTTCAGATTCTGTATCTCCCTCTCTCTCTCTGCTCCTTCCCCTCTCACACTCTGTCTGTCTCTTAAAAAAATAAATAAACTTAAAAAAATTTTTTTTAAATGAACTCAAATGAAAGCACATACCTAAATATAAATCCTAAGAGAGTAAAATTCTAGAAGAAAAGATTGTACAAGATGTTTTTGACCTCGGGTTAGGCAAAGATTTCTTAGCCGTGACACCAAAAGTACTATCCATAGAAGAAAATATTGGAAAAATGGATGCCATCAAAATGAAAAACTTCTGCTCTTTGAATGACTGTTAAGACAAGGAGAAAACAAGCCAAGGACTTGGAGAAAATATTTTCCAAATCACATTTCTGATAAATGACTTGTATCGATGATATTATTTTATCAAAAATAAGACAACAAATAACCCAATTTAAAAATTGGATGAGATTGGGAGCGCCTGGGTGGCTCAGTCCACTAAGCATCTGACTTTGACTCAGGTCGTGATCTCACGGTTGGTGGGTTCAAGCCCCGCGACGGACTCTGCGCTGACAGCTGGGAGCCCGGAGTATGCTTTGCATTCTGTGTCTCCCTCTCTCTCTGCCCCTCCCCTGTATACACTCTATCTCTCTCCCTCAAGAATAAATAAACATTTTTAAAAATTGGACAAGATTTGAACAGACACTGAAGAAGATGTATGGATAGCAACTATGCACGTGAAAAAAAAACGCTCAACATCATTAGTAATTAGCTACGTACAAATTAAAACCACAGTGAGATGTTTCTATATACTAATGGCCAACCTAGAAAAACCAATCTCTGGTCATATCAAGTGCAGGTGAGAATGTTGAGCCCCTCCAGAAACCAGTTTGACAGTTTCCTATAGAGTTAAACCCGCCATATGACCCAACAATCCTATTCTTAGGCATTTCCCCACAAGAAATAAAGACTTGTGCTTCACAAAACCCGTATGCAAACTTTCATGACAGCTTTATTCATAATTGCCAAAATTTAGAAGCAATCTTTCCACTGGTAAGTAAGCACGCTGTCATAGATCCATACAATAGAATGCCACTTGGCCACCATAAAGGACCACTGAAATGCATAGCATCGATGAATCTTAAACACATGAGGCCAGTTAAAAGAAGCCAAACGCGAAAAATATACATACTATACAGTTCTGTTTATAAGACGAAAATATTGGGATGGAAAATAAGTTTCCAGGGATCCTGGATAGAGAGGGATTGACTACAAAGGGGCATCACGTCCTATGTCTTGTTTTTGGTGGTGATTATGAAACTCCATGCATTTGTCAAAACTCATAGAACTCTACATCAAAAAGAATGGATTTTACTGGATATAACTTTTTGAATAAGTAATTTCTTTTTTTAAGTTTTTAAAAAAATTTTTTAATGTTTATATTTGAGAGAGTGAGAGACAGACAAACAGAGAGACAGAGCATGAGTGGGAGGTGGCAGAGAGAGAGGGAGACACAGAATCAGAAACAGGCTCCAGGCTCTGAGCTGTCAGCACAGAGCCCGACGCGGGGCTCGAACTCACTAACAGTGAGATCATGACCTGAGCTGAAGTTGGACACTTAACCAACAGAGCCACCTAGGCTAGCCCAAGTTTATTTATTTTGAGAGAGACAGAAAGAGTATGAGGGGAGGGGCAGAGATAGAGGAAGACAGAGGATCCCTGATGTAGGGCTTCAACTCAAGAAACCATGAGATCATGATCTGAGCCGAAACCAAGAGTCAGATGTTTAACTGACTGAGCCGCTCAGGCACCCCATTGAATAAACAAGTTCTAAAAGGAAAAATGGGCAATTCGGTAAAGAAAAAATCCAAGTGGACAATAAACCTATGAAAATATCTTCAACTTTACTAATATCAGGAAATGCAAATAAAAAGCCCCTTTGAAATAACATTTCCTACTCACGAGGTTAGCAAAAAACTAAGAAATGATTTTGAGAAAAGGAAACACTCATAAGCTGCTGGTGGGTGTGTAAATTGATAAATTTTGGAGAGCACCTTGGTAATATTTTGTAAATTTGAAGATACATATAACCTATGACCTACCAATTCTGTTTCTTGATTTGTATCTTAGAGAAAAAGTAGCACATATACACAAGGAGACATACACGCACAAGAATGCTAAGTGCAGTATTATCTGTAATAGCGAACATTGGGAATAATTTATGTGTCAATCAAGAGGAGAACGCATGAATAAATCTGACATGGGTATAATGGAATGGTCTATGGCATTTAGAATTCATGAAAAAAACCCCGCGTGTATTCAATAAATAAGTATCAGTAACAAAATGTCAGGCGGACAAAACTAGTTGCAAAATAACACATATGATCTGCTATTTATATAAAGTCTGAAGAGAAGCAAAACTTAATGCTACATCTTGTATATTGATAAATATGTACTTAGCAGAAGCTTAAATCTTGTAAAGGAATGATAATCACTAAATTTAAGAGAGTGGTTACCTCTGAGGAGGGTTGAAAAGGAATAAGATCTGGAGGAGATCAACAAAGAGATCTTCAACTGTATACAAAATATTTTATTCTTTTAAATAAAAATCTGAAGTGGGGTGCCCTGGCTGGCTCGGCTGGTAGAGTGTGCAGCTCTGCACGTTGGGTTGTAGGTTTGAGCCCCACATTGGGTGGAGATGACGAACAGACCCATGGAAAGATGCTCACATCGCTCATCATCAAGGAAATACAAATCGAAACCCCGATGAGATACCACCTCACACCTGTTCAAATGGCTAAAATCGACAACACAAGAAACAACAAGTGTCGGCAAGGATGTGGAGAAAGGGGAACGCTCTTGCGCTGTTGGTGGGAATGCAAACTGGTGCAGCCAATGTGGAAAACAGTGTGGAGGTTCCTCAAAAAAATGAAAAACAGAACTACCCAGTGACCCAGCAATTGCACTATTGGGTATTTACCCAAAGGATACAAAAATACAGATTCGAAGGGGTGCATGCACCCCAGTGTTTATAGTAACACTATCAATAGCCAAACTGTGGAGAAAGCCCAAATGCCCACTGACTGATAAATGGATGAAAAAGATGTGGTATATATATTCAATAGAATATTACTCGGTCATCAAAAAGAATGAAATCTTGTCGTTTGCAACAACGTGGATGGAGCTAGAATGTGTTACATTAATGGAAATAAGTCAGTCAGAGAAAGACAAATACCATATCACTTCTCGTATGGGGAATTTAAGAAATAAAACAGATGAGGGGCACCGGGATGGCTCAGTTGGTTAGCTCTGGATTTCAGCTCAGATCATGATCTCACTGTTCCCGAGTTCGAGACCTGCATCAGGCTCTGTGCTGACGGTGGGGAGCCTGCTTGGGATTCTCTGTCTCCCTCTCTCTCTCCCTCTCCAACATGCAGCCTCTCAAAAATAAACAAACAAAAATTTTAAAGAAACAAAACAAATGAACATGTGGAAAGGGGGGGGAAGGAAAAAAGAGACAAGGAAACAAACCGTAAGAGACTCTTCACCATAGAGAACAAATTGAGGGTTGCTGGAGAGGAGGTGGGTGGGGGTTGGGCTAAATGGGTGATGGGTATTAAGGAGGGCACTTGTTATGAAGAGCACTGGGTGTTGTATATAAGTGATGAACCACTGAATTCTACTCCTGAAACCAATATTCCACTGCATGCTAACTACCTAGAATTTAAATAAGAAATACCTGCATACATATATAAACATATAAAATCTCTATAAATAAGTAAGTAAAGCAACGTGGGCAAAATGCTGAGAACAGACTTGTTTTCTTACTCTCTGTATGTTTCACAAAAGTGAATAAAGGGGAAAGTATTCATGTAAAGATGTTCTGCACCATCTCAAATCCTGCCCCAAAGCAGCAGTGGTTTATGTGCCACTCTTTGGGAAACAAGGCTGTAAGTGGCTTAAAATACAGACCACAGAACGTGGGTCCAAATGTCACCTCTACCGTGTACTCACTGTGTAATCCGAAGAGTTACGTAATACGGGGGCGCCTGGGTGGCTCTGTCCGTTAAGCGTACAACTCTTCATTTCGACACAGGTCGTGATCTGATGGTTCGTAGGATAGTGCAGAGCCTGCTTGTGATTCTCTCTCTGCCTCTCCCCCACTCATTCCCTCTGTCTCTCTCAAAATAAATAAATAAACATTAAAAAAAAAAAAAAGAAAAGTTACTTAATACCTTTAGGCTGCAGTTGCCGCCTGGGTCGGTTGCATTAATATCTCCCTCACAACGTAGCGGCGACAGTGAAACAATGACTTAACGACCGTCACGAGGGATAATGACCTCAAAGCGGTACATTTTTCTGGCCAACGGGAAGTATCAAAAAAAAAAAAAAGACTTGTATCCTTTTATTATCTAGGGGGAGAGGTCAAGAAAGACAGACATTCTAGGAGAAATGACACTTGATTTGAATGTCAAAGGACTTTGAGGAATTAATCAGTTGGGCAAGAGAATCAAGGAGTGTTTTGTACAAAAGGGACAGAATGGCATGTGGCAGAAACCTGAGTGTACATAATCGAACTTGGGGAGCACCTACGGACAAAGCCAAGCATTTAATGTTTGTAGTCCCAATCTCTGATAATATTTCACCTCCAGCCTCGGGTCTATCCTTTCAATGCGCGGCGTAAGTCAAAACCCACTTAGGAGATGATGATGAATTGCTTTGAGATGAATGGAAAGAATGACAGTGACCTGTGGGAAGCAATAATTTATCTGGACTTGAACAGACTGTGTAGTCAAATGCTAAAAACAGAACTGGAGGGAAACATGGTGAACACATCTGAAGATGATCCCCCTTTTCCCTACTTTTATTTCTGTTTTCCATAGCATCTCCATTTTCCAGACACACTTTCCAGATGCGCTCTGGAAAACTAGTCCGTTAAAAGAGCATGACGCAAATTATAAGCCTTTACACAAGATTGCTGTAACTGAAGAAATTAGTTTTTTGTTGGGGTTCGATGGCTGAGCCATGGACTGGATCACTGCCTGGCTGGTTGGCTGGTTGAATTACGTTAATAACCAGACTGGGAACCTGTAGGTCCGGCTATTATGTTGTCTTAAGAAGCAGAACATCTTGGAATGATTCATATCAGTGCTTAAAATCTTAGACTTTGTGACAGTCAAAGAGGAAAATTGAATACAAAATGGCTAATGTGGCAGTGGGGTGTAGCCGTAACCTAACTGTAACTTTTTTCCTTAAAATAATAATTTTTAAAAAATGGACCCGAGCGGGGAAAGTAATAAAATAGCAAAAGAGCCTGTGGAATAAATCAAAATTCTGTGGCCACACCGCCACAACATTATACCCAAACTGTCTGGCCAATCATATCGTATTAGCAACCATATATCGGATGGATAAGACCAGTGAGCTTGAGCCAATTCTCTTTTCAATACCTATGCCCTCAGGGAAAAATGCAGAACCAAGGCCCTAGTGAGTGATCACATGTTCAGTGCTAAGAAAGGGACTGATATTGGAGCCAAGGCATTTTCCCCTTTGTCCAAAACTCTGAAAATGATAATTGTTCAAAGATGTCAGCAATCAACAAGAAGCAAGGAGGGCCATGGTTACTCAAAAGCCATTACAGAAAAGAGCTTACCAGAACAGTTGTAAGCAAGTGAGGCATCCCAAATGACACAGGATGCAATTTCATGGCTTGGCTTGCCCTGTTTCCTGAATGCTGCCATAAATTCATCTCCTAAGTATGTTTATTTGACAACTCATGAAAACCTTCATCGAGTGTTCTTTCGGGAAGCATTAAATGAAGATGGCTAGTTTTCAGTGGGTTAAAAGTTTCGCATCATGAATTTGTTTTTAAAGGTCCCAAAGCTAATTTTACTAAAATACATTCGTATTCAAAAAACCTTTTCTAACTGAATGGGGGAACTTTTATTTCATTCAAGTCTTAAAATGCACCTCCCTCCTGAAATAAGCGGTTTCCCATTTTGTGTGGAAAAGACTAGCACACAGTCCCCTTGAGGGGCTGAAGTCACGCAGTCAGGGTCTGAGGTCCAAGATGACCAGGCGGCCTGTGTCCAGGCCTTGGCCGGGCCCAGCCTTGGCCCCCAGTGAGGCCCTGACGTCCATGGCCAGGCTGGCGAGAAAGGGCTCATCTCCTGTGGGTCTGCACACTCAAGATGTCCACTGTCCTCTCCACCAGGTCCAGGGAACCAGGGCCCTTACAGGGGTCGCCCCTTGTCCCTGATTTCACTAACCCATCATCAACCGTGGTCCAGAAGCAGATGCTCCTTCTGACACAGTGTCAGAACGTCGCTAATAGCCTAACGCTACGTCACAAGGCCTACGTCATTCACACCCGTTCATCTCATCAGGTAGACATTTTATTACCTCCCATCATCACAAGAATTGTGAGTACAGTACAACAGGATATTTTGAGAGAGAGAGAGAGAGAGACTATATTTGCATTTCTTTTACTACAGTATCTTGTTATAATTGTTCTATTTATTATTATAGCTGTTCATTCTCACTGTGCCTAATTTATGAATTAAACGTTGACGTAGATACGTATAATTAAAAAAACCCATAATATATATAGGGTTAGGTACTATCCCTGGTTTCAGGTATCCACTGGGGTTCTCGTAATGTATTCCCCCACAGATACGGGGGAGGCTACTGTACTTCAAAAGGTGAATGTTGTGGATGCATCCAAAACGTCTCCTGCTCAGACAGTAAGGAGGTGAGGTGCACCCACAGAGCGGCGTCTGGATCCTGGGCTGGGAGCGGCTGCTGCTGGTCTGTCACCTGAAGTGAAGAAAGTCCCCGCCCCTTACAGATGCCGGAGACTCAGGTGGTCTTCAATGGCTCCCCCCACTCCCAGAGGTCTAGCAGATGATGACGGGCACCCCGGCTGCTGGGAAGTGCAGGATCCAAACCCCAGGCTTGGGCCTTTCCAGAGAGCCCCCTAGCGGTAGAAGGCCTTCTCCATCTTCTTTGCAGCCGTGTCACAATAAGCAACAACCTTCGACCCTTGCTTGCCTACATTCCAGATAGTGAAGGTTGCCCCATGCGGGAGGACCTTTTCTTCCAGAAAGTGGACATGGTGGGTCCAGATGGTGGCCTGAAGAATGGAGTGTGTGGCCATGGGTGATGGTAGCAGTAGAGAATCTCCACTAGGATGACTCCACTGTCCTTTGTGAGGTGGTCATAAGAGAACAGCAGATCCCTTGGCATACTCTGCAAGAGAGAATGAGAACCATCAGCCATTGCTGGTGTTTCCCTCCATGTCCTGAATTTTTCATTCCTACTATCCAATCTAAAGGCAAGGCATTTCAGTATTAACAAGAGGCCCAGAACCCCCTAGATGATGTTCAAAACAATAGGTGCGGATGTAACGTTATAACGCTTTACACTTCATTGCCCAAACCTTTTTTTTAATTTATTTTTGAGAGAGAGAAAGAGAGAGAGAGGAAGTACATGAGCAGGGGAGGGGGCAGAGAGAGGGAGAGAGAGAGAGAATCCCAAGCAGACTCCATGCTGCCAATGCAGAGCCCCATGTAGGGCTCGATCCCACGGACAATGAGATCCGTGACCTGAGCCAAAATCAAGAGTCGAACGCTTAACCGACCGAGCGGCCCAGGTGCCCCCGATTGTCCGTATCTTTAATGACTTCACGAGCAATGCACATATATATTAATTAATTTTCATATCCGATTCTGAGGTGGCCAGAGAAGAAAACAGAAACTCAGACAAGTAATTGACTTTCTCACATTGTGGGTTCCACAAAAGGAGAAAGAGAGAAGTTAGGGAAGCCTCTTTGAAATTTCTCTGGATGATAGAAGAAGGAGACAGAGGGGCACCTGGAGGGCTCAGTCGGTTGAGTGCCTGACTCTTGAATTCAGCTCAGGTCACGATCCCAGGGTGGTGGGATCGAGCCCTGTGTCGGGCTCTGAGCTGAGCACGGAGCCTGCTTAAGATTCTCTCTCTCCCTCCCCCTGCCCCTGTCCCTTGCTCTCTCTCTCTCTCTCTTTTTTTTTTAACTTTTTTTTTCAACGTTTATTTATTTTTGGGACAGAGAGAGACAGTGCATGAACGGGGGAGGGGCAGAGAGAGAGGGAGACACAGAATCGGAAACAGGCTCCAGGCTCTGAGCCATCAACCCAGAGCCTGACGCGGGGCTCGAACCCACGGACCGCGAGATTGTGACCTGGCTGAAGTCGGACGCTTAACCGACTGTGCCACCCAGGCGCCCCTCTCTCTCTCTCTTAAAAAAAAGGAAGCAGATGGAAAAATACTGGAAGCATAGACATTGGGAATCAAAGAATGGGAAAGAATTTAAGAAAGAAAATTCTTCATACTTTTAATTAAACAAATCAGATAAATCTTTCTTGGGAGTAGAAGCTGCTTGTTTTACTTTGTTGTCTTACAAAAGGTCGGGAAGGGGGGGGAGCTGGTTTGGCAGAAATACCAAAAGTTCAGTGTTTTGAGTTGAAACACTTTTTTTCCACAACCACCCCCAGCAGGAGCTTTTATAGGTAAAATGACACCTTGCATTTTTCGGCGTTTGGGGCATGTTTAAATGACGGAAGCGGAAAACCATTCACACTGGAACCAAGGTCCTATTTGCCCCTCGTCATAGACCTTCCCCATGCCGTGTACATAAAGGCCGCGGTTGCTCCTGAGGGGTAATCAGGGGCCTTCGGACCGCAGAGAGTGAAAAGCAGTGTGCTCCAAAATGTCATCTGCCGCTATCGCCCAGGAAAGAAGGATCGCCTGTAAGAAAGGTATAAACAGCTTGCAGAAGCACAATGGGACCATTTTTGGCAATCAAGAACCCAAGCAAATATTCATGTGAAATCCAAGACCACCAAGTAGAAGGATCGGACTGTTCCTTCCTGAAGGCTTGCCGTATAGTGTTTAAAGCTTGGACTTGCCTTTTAGAACACAGTGCATCTTTGGGTCTGAAACCGCCCTTCCTACTCTGCTGGGCTCTCTAGATGCCTTTCGTCACTCTTGTCCATGCACTGTATCAACTCAGTCATTCAACAGCACATTTCTGAAGTGTGGAAGGCAACGTCTCCTACTCCGCGATACCCAAAAGGAACAAAAGTTCCTGTCTCGAAAGCAGAAGTTTGGAGCCTTAAAGGCCACAAGCCTTTATTGGGCTAATTTGAATACCTTGTTTACATCTAATATTTTTAGATCGAATAATAAAGCATCATGGTCTTGTTGCAAAAACGAGTTCAGATAAAGAAAAGTATTGATTTCATTTATTTATTTTTAGATGTTTATTTTTGAGAGAGGGAGAGCGCAAGCTGGGGAGGGGCAGAGAGAGAGGGAGACACAGAATCGGAAGCAGGCTCCAGGCCCTGAGCTGTCAGCACAGAGCCCGACGTGGGGCTCGAACTCACGAACTGTGAGATCATGACCTGATCCGAAGTCAGATGCCTAACCAACTGAGCCACCCTGGTGCCCCAAAAGTATTAATTTTAAAAATAATAAAGATATTTCCTTCCCTCAATACTGTTTCCCCAAGAAAACCTAATAGCTTGGAAATAGTCTTAGAGAGCCTCATCACTGTTTATAAAGATATCTATGCCTTGTCCAAATGTCTCTGTATTTAAAAACAGTGAGACCGTAGTGTTCGGAAATTTCCTCTTTAAAATGTCCTGTGATGAGCATTTTCTACATTGGTATACTCAGATGTATTTCACTTCCTAACCTTTTAAGATGTCACATTGTATGAATACACCATAACCAACTAGTTATCTACCTATTAACATATAGGTTGTTTTTCC
Organism: Acinonyx jubatus; assembly: GCF_027475565.1. Lineage (NCBI taxonomy): Eukaryota > Metazoa > Chordata > Mammalia > Carnivora > Felidae > Acinonyx > Acinonyx jubatus. The sequence continues at coordinate 91,848,940 of NC_069389.1, forward strand.
AATGTTTGCTATTCTACCACAGTAGAAAGGAAATATCTGTGAAATTTTGTTTAAAAATTGCTTTGTAGGGGTGCCTGGGTGGTTCATTCAGTTAAGCGTCCGACTCCTGATTTTGGCTCAGGTCATGATCTCACAGTTCATGAGTTGAAACCCCACATGGGGTTCTGTGGTGACGGTGCGGAGCCTGCTTGGGATTCCCTGTCTCCCTCTCTCTCTGCCCTGTGCTCGCTCTATCTCTTTCTCTCTCTCTCTCTCTCAAAAATAAACAAACTTTATTTTAAAAAGTAAGTAAATAAATAACCATAAAGTAAATAAAAATTGCTTTTTATCTGATTATGAGAGTAGTATATGTTCACTGTAGAAAACTTGAAGAATACAGATCTTCCTCAACTTACAATAAGGTTATGTCCCAACAAACCTGTCATAAATTGAAAATATCAAAAGTCAAAAACCCATATAACACACCCAACCTACCGAACATCATAGCTTAGCCTAGTCTACCTTCGATGTGCTCAGAACACTTCCATTAGCCTACTGTTGGCCCAAATCATCTAACACAAGGCCTATGTTATAATAAAGTGTTGAATATCTCATGTAAATTATTGAATACTACACTGAAAACGATAAGCAGAATTGTGGGGACCGAACGGGTATATCAGTTGTTTACCCTTGAGATCAGGGGCTGAATGAGTGCTTCCATGGCCCAACATCACGAGAGAAGATTGTACCTAGCCTGGGGAAGGATTAAAATTCCAAAATTGCAAGTGTGGTTTCTACAGAATGCGCAACGCTTTTGCACCATCGTCAAGTCGAAAAATCCTAAGTCGCCCCATTGCAATTCAGACTATCTGTACAGAAAATTATAATAAGCACCAGGTTCCCCTTGCTATTTCCTTTTTTTTTTTTTTTCTGGCCTGGAGCAAGCATGTGAGGCTGGATATGGAGGAGTCACCTTGTGACCTTGAGGTGACAAGCATGAGGACAAAAGCCGCAGGCTAAAGATGATAGAATGCAAAGACAGAAGGAGCCTGGGACATCGATGACATTGTGGAGACAAGTCACAAGCTTTGGACATTCTATATCCATATTTTCTTGTTAGAAGAGAAAAAATAAAACACTATTTGAATAACCTACTTGACTGTAGTATAGGGTTCTACTATATACTACTAAACATAATTTCTGATATTCCGTATATGCAGTTTTCTTTATTGGACTTCACTCACTTAACATTACAATGTGAGCACTCCCCATGCCCTTTAAACATTTCTTAAAAGCATGATTCCTAGGGCATCTGGGTCGCTCAGTTAAGGGTCTGACTCTTGACTTTGGCTCAGGTCATGATCTCACGATTTGTGGGATCAAACCTCCCATCGGGCTCTGCACTGGCAGCATGGAACCTGCTTGGGATTCTCTCTCTCAGCCTCTCTCTTTGCCCCTCCCTCACTCGTGTTCTGTCTCTCTCTCAAAAATAAATAAATAAGCTTTTGAAAAATAAGCGTGACTCCTAATGACTGCACCACGTATCTTTATATGGGTGTATCATAATATTGTTGAGCTTGTAAGTTACTTCTAATTCCTAATTTAAACTTATCATGGAATGTATACGGATAAATATTAATTTTGATTATATGTTTGTTTTCTTAACATTTTTTAAAGGTTTATTCATTTTTCAGAGACAGAGAGAGACAGAGCATGAGGGATGGGGCGGGGCAGAGACAGAGGGAGACACAGAATTCGAAACAGGCTCCAGCCTCTGAACTGTCAGCACAGAGCTGACATGGGGCTCGAACTCACGGACCGCGAGATCGTGACCTGAGCTGAAGTCGGAGGCTCAACCGACTGAGCCACCAAGGTGCCCCATGTTTGTTTTCTTAAGACACATTTCTAGATCTGGGATTATGATGTCAAAGAGGAAAACAATTTTCAATATTTTAACAAATATTGTTTTCCTGGAATATTTTTTTCAAATTAACTCTCCAAACTGCAACAGTGTATTAGAATAGCATCTCAAAACATACTCACCCACACTTAAATATGTTTTTAGGGGCACCTGGGTGGCTCAGTCAGTTAAGCGTTGCACTCCTGATTTCAGCTCAGGTCACGATCTTACAGTTTATGAGATTAAGCCCCATGTTGGGCTCTGTGCTGACAGCACGGAGCCTGCTTGGGATTCTCTCTCTCCCTCTGCCCCTCCCCTCTACTGCACCAGCATGAATGTGCACTCTCCCTCTCTGTCAAAACAAAAAAATAAACATTTCAAAAACTGTTTTTAGTCATGGAAAATAAGAGAATAATGGCATTTAACTGTTGCTTTAATTTTTAGTTTTCAATTGCTAGTTATAATATTTATGTCCCCTCCATCATTTTACTCTCTTAACGCATTATAGAAGATAAGCATTTTCAAACACGTTATAATCATCTATTATTAAAAACGAAGTCTCCAAGTCACGTTACAGCTTTCAGACACACGGCTATTAAAATTATTACAGCATCTAATGAACCCATGATTTCCCTGGATGTTTAACAAGTGAATAAGTGATTACGCCAGTTCCTCGGTGATTACAGACGTCTCTCAATATGCCACTGAGATATTATTCCAAAGTAACGACAATTTCATAATAACAAATATAAATACCCACAATGGGCCAAGCGCTGTCCTAAGTGCTTTTGCATATATTGACTCATCCACGCATCATAACAACCAATGAAGCAGGTACTATTACTGTCCCCATTTTGCAGATGAGGAAACTGAGGCACAGAGAGGAAAAGTAACAAGGCCCCGTCTCGCAGTTTATAAGTGGTGAAACTAGCTTAGGAACTCAGCGGTCAGGGTCTAGAACCCATGCTGACAATTATTATATGATGTTGTTTTATCAGACGGTGCTACGAATGTTATCACAACTCTGCGCTTGACATACTTCTCGGGGGTGGCTTTTAATCACGTCCGTCCCTTCACGAACTCGCTGTTTGAACTCAGACAAGCCCTTTAACCTCTCGGAGTCTCAGGTTCCGAGCTCCATTTCTTCCAGCACAACGTGCCTGGCCGTTTTGGTGGTCTTATGCCTGAGAAGCATTTACTTGGTTGTGGTCCAATCCACCTCTCGGTAATCAGTATCAATGATAATTAGAAAACCCCCAATCCATCTGAAAACGATTGATTCCATAGCTCATGTTGACAGGGCCCTGAATCACACTGCAGACCTTGGGAGAGCAGGCTGCTCCCTACGGCGGCAGAACTGCAGGGGGGCGGGGGGACCAGCGGAAGGGGGAGCTTGAGGAGAGCCCAGAGGGAGGACGGCCCAACTGGCGAGGTTGGCAAGCAAAGGCGGCTTCTTCCATAAAGCTGTTCTGTGATGAGTGAGAGAAGTCGAAACTCTCACAAGAGCACTCCGTTATTCAGCACCATGGCCCCAACTTCTCACCGTGGGGGCTTTTAAGGACTTGGCTTTGGAGAAAGTCACCAGATCACATTTCCTTCTGTACTCCAAATCAAAGGGTGTGGAGTCCTGGGAAACCTTCACAGGAAAGCAATCTATTGGTTCTGATGAAGGAGGTGAAGGGATGATGTTTTGAGGTTTTAACTATTTTTTTTTTCTCAGTATATTCTGCCCTTTGTCTTCCCTCTGTGCAAGCAGGTAACTGGCTCTGTTCTTGTTGCCCTAAGGGAAAGAGGTAGGGCACCTCAGGCAAAACAGAAGCAGCTTGCAAGGTCAGTGATTCAAAAAGTCTAAGCGCATGGAGGAGGCAATTCCACAGGGAGAGAGGACCTTTAAAAGAGAGAAAGGGAGGGATGCCTGGGTGGCTCCGTAGGTCGGGCACGCCTTGGGCTCAGGTCATGATCTCGCTTCAGTTGTTCGAGCCCCGCGTCGGGCTCTATGCTGAGAGCTCAGAGCCTGGAGCCTGCTTCGGATTCTGTGTCTCCCTCTCTCTGCCCCTCCCTCACTCGCACTCTGTGCCTCAGTCTCAAAAATGAATAAAAACAATAAACATTTCTAAAAAAAAAAAAAGAGAGAGAGAGAAAGGGAGAAGGCTTGTCTTTGCACTAGAAATAGATTCTTCCAAGTTGGGGGGAGGGGAATGAAGCCAAAACAGAAGAGATTCTTGAAGGCAGCCAAGGACCTTTTACTTCATTTCATTTCATAGCGGCTCCAGCAGGGAAGCATCAAGACCCTAGAAAGCAATGTCTGCGAGGTGTTCCCAGCAGGTGGGTCTAAATGCAGAGTTGGCAATGATTCCAGAGTCCCAAGGGTAGTGGGAAGGCAGCCAAGGACCTCTGACTTAAAGAAACCATGTGGCCCAGGAGAGTAGACATCTCAGCAGTAACCTATATAGACCCCTGATTAATGACCACAAGCCTGTTCTCTCATCACCTGTTACCACCCCGATTCCCACCCCCCCCCAACACCACATAAGAGGTTGACAGTGTGAGGTTGACCTCCTTGAGTAGACCCTAAGAAGGACTGTGGTTAGTCCCCCCCCCCAAAATCCCCCATCATTGAGCCCTTGATGCTCAAGGTCTGAAATATAGATGTTAGACTACAGGGATTGGAGTCTGAGAGTCGTATATGCCCTAGCAATTTTAAGGGTCAATTCTCTCAGCCCCACTTTTTTTTTTTTTTATCATGTGGTGATTCACTGTTTTCTCCTCCTCCCAAGGTGGGGGGGGGGTGGTGGTGGAAATAAACATCCTGACAGAAAGGAATTTATCTCCTATTTGATGAAAAGGCTTCAATATCTGTACTTAAGATTTTGGCATTCACTTTTACCCCTCACTCATATGCACATTCAGGGCTACGCAGAGCGATGCCCAAACAAAAGTCAATTTCAGAATGTTGAACTTCTCATGAGCTGGCTTCTCCACAATTTGAACTTAGGATGCCAGGAAGTTTAGTTATTTCAAATCTGAAAAGAATATCACCAAGCCACACCTCTCAAAAAATGTTATTAACATATGATTCTTTCCTAAACAAGGAAGAAGGGAAACGTAGTTGCATTCACAAAGAATGTACGAAGTCTGCCAAGAAAGCAAATAATTTTTGGAAGTCACCCTTATTTGGAAATATTCTAGTCATAGAACCACAGTTGTTTAAACAAAAGCATCCACCATATCTCCTTCTGAAAATATGTACTTCCAAACTATATAAAAAGAATTAAATACTATGTTACTCAGTTCTTTTGTGATTTGCTTGAAAACAGCTTAGGTTAAAAAAAACAATCAAGATAAAGGCGGCCAAGAACTACAAGTAGCTTCCTGTCGGCATTGTGATGTAGTGGAAAACTCATACCTCTGGAGTCAAACAGACCTGTTTTGGAAGGTTGGCTGCACTCTTAACTAGTTGGGTGACCTTGGGCAAGTAACTTTATCTTCCCTATGATTCATCTGCAAAAATAATTAAATTATGTTAAATGAGAAAACAGATGTGAAAGGGCTCATTGAAGGATATTCCCCCTCCGGGCCTCAATAGAAAAACAGGGAAGAGTTATACACGGTTATTATAATATAAAGTAATAAACGAAGACGTGTCTCAGTCTGGACGCAAAACCACTTACATGAGCTCAAATAGGCTTTGAACAGAATGAAACAATGTAAAGTGATATTTGGCCAAGTGCAAAATTATAAACTGGAGCGAGATGCATTGAAATAAATTCTACTTATTTGACTTTCAAGAGTACTCCTATAAAAATCTTTTTTTAAGGTCACCAGGTGCTTTACGAAATCTGCTATAGGCAAGACATCTAGAAATTCTAATGTATAAAAAATGTCAGGTCTTGTTATTTCTGAGGGAATTCTGAGAGCAAGATCAATGAAAATAAATATCTACCATTTCTACTGTTTTAGCCTCAAGCCTAAAAGAGCAGACGAGGTGGCTCTGATAGAATGAAGACACCAGGGTCGATGGCAAAATTATAAAGTAGCCACCCTACCTCAAGGCATTCACTTCGTTGTCCAATCATTTCGTGATGTCCTCCGGCTGTGTTGAAATAATTCTGCCAAGAAACCTATGCTCTACTCTAATTAAGTGTTATGATCTAGGGGGTCAGCAAACTATGGAACTGTGGGCCAAGGTCAGACTGCTTTGTTTTTGTAAATAAAGTTTTATGGGAACACAGCCATGCCCATTCAGCTATGCGTTATGGCTGCTCTCATACGACAACGAGCAGAATTAAGTAGCTGTAACAAAGACCATATGGCCCACAGAGACTGAAATATTTACTACCTGGATCTTCACAGAGAAAGTGAACCCCTAACAACCCACTTGCTACCTAAAGTCAAGGGCAATATATTTAACCTATCAATGGGAAATTTTCATTTTAAGATGACCATGTTAACTTCGTCTGGAGATTGCCTGGGAGAAAATTTCTGAGCAGAGAGAGACAGAGGGAGAGTTCTCTTTCTGCACCTGACTCATGCTTATTTCCTTCCAAAACTAATAAAAGTCAGCAAGGTGGCACCCTACATTGAAAAGTTTGCCAAATTTAGAACTCAGGGTGACTTATTAGCTGACCTTATTTCACTTGAACCTTTTTATAGCCAAAGTCAGCTTTGGGGAAGGGTAGGGGACATCTACCAATCTTTTAGGAGATTTGCTCTGAAATAATATGGCTGAAACACATTAGCTGTCCAACATTCTTTGTAAGATTTTGAAAATTTTGAGAATCATATCAGTGATATTTCTTGGAATACTGAACAATGAGCTACAGCACTGTTGAGTGTCATAAACCTTCTGCCCAAATCCGAACTGACAATCAGTCTGATTCAACCCACAGCTCGTCCTCCCAAATAGTGTTGTTTGAATGAATGATAAGGAATCCAAATGAAGTAAAATAGTGACTGAAATAACTGGAAAAACCAAAGACAGGAATCGGGGCAAAAATCTCCATTCTGAGTATGCAAAACTTCACGATGGAGGCATGCCACAATAAGTAATTCAAAAGCTTCAACTAACTTGTGTCAGAGGGTCTTTGTTATAGAAAGCTGGAGGAGAGAAAGTCAAGGTTAGTCTGGCTTTCTTTCTTCTTCGTGGACATATTCCCTGGTAAAGTTCAAACCAATGCTAGTCTTGATTATTTATTTTTATGATGCCTACAACAAAAATAAAGCACTCTCCATATTTTTCCCAAGAACTTGCAAGTTTTAAATGTATTTTCAAATAAAAGTGGTAGGGGGAAGCTTTTTTTGAAAAATAGGATCTCAGGGTCACCTGGCTGGCTCCGTCGGTAGAGCATACAACTCTTGATCTTAGGGTTGTGAGTTCAAGCCCCAGGTTGGGTGCAGAGTTTTCCTTAAAAATAAATAAATAAATAAATAAATTAATTAATTAATTAATTAAAAATAGGATCTAAATAAATGCCAGCAAAGTTTAGAGTCTAGGCACTGAGGAAGGGGAAATTTTAAATGGCAAATTAGTATCTTTTAGCAACAAAGCCACATATAATGAATGACATAGATTCATACTTTTCACAAATAGCTCTTACTCAATTCTAAATCTGGTTCTACCATTTGGTTGGTAAAAAAACTTCTCGGTTTTTCTCTGAGAGGGGGGAAAGAACAGAATGAAAGCTATTCCTGGAACAATGTGGTAACAAATTAGACTGTAGGTTCTAAATTGTGTTATAAGATATCCAGGTATGTGCTTACCCGTTTGGAGACAAAGGGGCTTTTACCACAGTTGCTGGGGGGTTATTTGCAAATACGTTTTGACGCCAGAGGTGACAGAACAAGGTAATAGGACAAGTCTCAGAGGATCAGGAGCCCTATCATTGGGTCAGTAATGGTTTTGGAGAGCCCAAGTAATGAAATGCCGTTAACAGTAATGTCATGTCCAACAGCTATCCTACTCACAGGCTTAGGGACAAGGACAGCCAGAGTTGCAAAATGGACCGGTGTCCTTAAAGCTGAGTAGGCTACTGTCAGCCAAACACTAATGAGGGGCCTCGGACCGTGTCCACCAGAAAGAACGATGTGAAAACCGAAACAGTTATGGCAGAGAATTGGAATACCACTGAGTTCTCCTGGGGTCTGAACTTAAAGGCCCATTTCACCCTGCCCAAAATAACAAGACTTAGGACTTTTCAGGAGGCCACATCAACAGGCCATCAGGAATTGGGAGGCAAATTTTCACCTATACAAAAACAGGAGCAAGCAGAGAGCACTCAGATCGTAAATCATAATCATGCTAACCTTTTCAGTTAGCATTCTCATCACTTTGAGAATCAAATCTGACATCCTAATCGTGGGCCAATATGCCCCTACATGTTTTTGATTCTGTACATTTCTCAGCCCTTACGTCTCACTGTTTTTGGACACCCTGCCCCAGCCACACTCTTCTCCCTGTCATTGTCATAACGTGCCAAACGCATTCTCACCTCAAAACCTTCAGATTTGCTGTGCCCGTGACCTGGAATATCCTTCCCCTGGAACCTGACTTAGTTTACCTCTTGACTATATTGGTGTCTCTAGTCAAACATCACCACCTGAGAGAGGCTGCCCCTGACTTGACATAAAACTACTGCCCAATTCATGCTCTATCCATGTCTCCTGTTTTAATTTTCCTTCTAATAATTATCACCATGTGATGATAGAGGGCCTATTTGCGGGCTAATTTATTATCTATGCCTTGGAGACCTGGTTTTGTTCACGCCTCATCCCCGAGACTTAGAATAGGGCCCGGCATAGAGTGGCTGCTCAGCTAATGTTTGTTGAATGAATAAATGAATGCAATCGGCTTTTGGAGAAATTTTGCTTCCAGACTGTGCGAGACTTCCACTGCCTAACACCGTTACACATAGGAAAATCAATTTTTTTTTGAATTTCTGGGAAAGTTCATTCCATAAGTGATCTTTGCCATTTCACAATTTAACTCACATTTCAACTTCAGCCTACATGCGGCCATTTAAGCTTGGTTCCTCTTTGGTGGCAAGACATCGGGTTGGTATAATGTCTCTTATGATAGACATTGGTCTATTGGTCTCTCCAAATCATCTCAGAATAGATGTCAGAACAGGTGTCAGAATATCCAAACGCCCTTAGTTCGGCAAGGCCGGAGAGAGATTCGAGTATCTTTTGTTCAGAAGAATCCCAGAAGTAGCAGACGTCATGATTTAGAAGATTAGACCCACAGAGATGGTTGGTCTATTTAAACAGACTCAATCCCCAGCCGGCTGTAGCAGCGGACCTGAAGCGGCTTGTGGCACTTGATCAATAGGACACCCTCATATTGTTTACGGAAAAGCTGTGATGCCCTGAAGTAATCCAAGCACTTCCCCTGAAGCACCTTGGAGAGAAGGTTTGTCGGGTTCTACCTGCTATCTTGGCCTATGAAGCAAAGATTTTATATCTCTCAACAGCTCGGCCAAATATTGACAGTCACACCATTTTCAGCTCCACTGTGTACCCAAGTGAACACATGTTTCCCGAATTATCTTATGTTATTCTCTGCGGGCATCCCATATTCTCCTTTGCTCACACTAGACCACTTCCCTTGATTTTTCTGCCTTAATACGTTTGCGCGTATGGTTCCCTCCCTCGTCCTATAGGGTTTTTTTTTTCCCCCATGCACCTAACGTACCTGTTTATAGTAAACTTCAAGTCCACTCGTTCACTCAAGTACAGCCTCACATCGAAGAGGAAAAGAAAATAAGTAAACGAATCTAAAGATCTGATGGGAAATTTCATTGCCAAAACTTGTGGTTCACCAAAGTGTTGGATTTACTATATGACAACTTTAAAAATAAAATAACAAGGTATTAGCAACTAGGTATATAGCACTCTACGACATAGTCTATTTTTCCCGTGATGCCTATCTTGATGCTCTATATAAAATAATATAGACCAAATCCTCCCACCCCCAAAAAAGTTTGTGCCCCAGGTTTGCAAACATGTGCTTAGACCGTCTATTGGGAAAACCAGCACTGGGTAAGGAGATATCCCCATGGCCTCCTCTGACTTTAGAATCCTTTTTTTTTTAAGTTTATTTATTTTGAGAGAGAGAGAGAGAGAGAGAGAGAGAATCCCACACAGGCTCCATGCTGATGGCACAGAGCCTGATGTGGAGTTCAAACTCCCAAATCATGAGATCATGACCTAAACTGAAATCAAGAGTCCCGTCGCTTAACCGACTGAGCCACCCAGGCGCCCCGGTTCTAGAATCCTAATGACAATATTTCCTTAACACCATACAGGACTGAGGAACATCCAGGAATAAGTTCGCCTTGAGTAGAAGTGTGAAGGACATGGCTCTTGCACTGGCTACCTGAATAGGCCTTCTGAGACCCAGAGAAACTAGCTGCTGACATAAGGTGATTTCAGGGGCCCCCTGAAGCCATCTGATCCTGCTGACCTGTATTTCTTACCATGTACTCAATTTTCATGGTGCTTCTTAAGAAGAAATGAGCCGCGTACCTGGGTTGAGGCATTCTGTTACGTCAGAAAAATAACATTCGTAGGAATTTGTTTATCTAACTAAAATATACTCTTTCAAGGGTGCACGGATGGCTCAGTCAGTTAAGCATCTAACTCGATTTCAGCTCAGGTCGTGATCTCATGGTTTGTGAAACGGGGCCTCACGTCAGGCTGTGTGCTGACAGCCCGGAGCCTGCTTGGGATTCTCTTCCTCTCTCTCTGCCCTTCCCCTGCTCTCTCTCTCTCGCTCTCTCTCTCTCTCTCTCTCACACACACACACACACACACACACACACAATAACTAAACTAAACCATAATAAACTAAACTAAACTAAACTAAACTAAACTATATTCTTTAGACACCAAGCCAAGAGCTGATGTGAGGCTGGTCAACCGTGATGGAGTAGGGATGGGAGTGGGAGGAGGGGAGAGCTAAAACACGGTTCATATTAATTCTGTTCAAATGTGTTGGGAACGTTATGCTAAGGAGTAGCTGAGTTATATAAGATCAGACTATTTTTAGGGGCTAGTCTAGATCAGAAACAAATACTCTTGCCTATGTCAGATCACTTGCACGGGGCCAAATGCATAGGTGGCAAAATACAGATGGAAAATAGCAGGAAAGCAAAAGCAGAGGTTGAAAGGCACCCTATTTAGGGAAAGATTGGTCAGCAGGGATGCAGAGGAAGGGAAGGAACCGTTTATGCTGTGGGGACGGATTAATTTTTCTGTTGTGGAGGCTGGGGGAATGAGACAGATTCTTCTTAGGCTTGCAGATAAAAAAAGACTGAACAGTTCTGGGGAACAGAGCCAAAGTGCCACAAAATACTTAAAGCAGTCAAAATCCTGTTTCTAGGGTAGATAATCTCATCATGTGGAAGGGAGGGAGGTATATGGGGATTGTGACTCTTGATTGAACTGTCAGAAGTCTAACTAACTCAGGAGGGGTGCCTGGGTGGCTCAGTGGGGTAAGGGTCGGGTTCTTGATCTCGGCTCAGGTCATGATCTCACAGTTAATGAGTTCAAGCCCCTCATGGAGCTGGGCGCTCGCGGTGTGGAGCCTGCTTCGGATTCTCTGTCTCCGTCTCTCTGCTCCTCCCCTACTCATTCGTGCTCTCTCTCTCTCTCTCTCTCTCTCTAAAAAATAAACAAACGTTAAAGAAATGTTTTTTTAAAAAGTCTAACTCAATAGCCAAAACGTAGAAACAGCCCAAATAGTCATCAATAGGTAAATGAATAAACAAAGTAGGGTATGGACATCGTTTAGTGAAAAAGGCACGCACAAAAGGTCACGTGTTGTATGATTCCACTTATGTGAAACATCTAGAATAGACAAATCCATACAAACAGAAACCGGATCAGTAGTTGCCAGGTGCTGGGTGTTGGGAACTGGGGAGCATGGGGTTTCCTTTTGGGGTGATGAAAAAAATTGGGAACTGGAGAGCCTTAATGGGTATACAGTATTGTAATCCCCTTAATTGGTCACTGCAAAATGGTTAATTTTATGTGAATTTCCTCTCAATAGAAAAAAAATATTGAAGTTTTGTTCAAATTACAGGGGACTGTAACTTTCAGTATTGAAATACTGAAGATTAGTTCGTTCTTTTTAAGCTGGAGTTAACATCAAAATCAGAAAGTAATATTTAAGGGTTGATGAGAACCAGAGCTAATTGCTTTTGTTTATTTATCTTATTGTTTTTTATTTTCAATCTAGTATAGCTCACATGCAGTGTTATATCAGTTGCAGGTGTACAATATAGTGATTCAACAATTTCATACATTACTCAGTGTTCATCGTGATAAGTCCACTCTTAATTCCCATCAGCTCTTTCACCCCTCCCCCCATCCACCTCCCCTCTGGGAACCATCAGTTTGCGTCTTGGTTTCTCCCCCCCCCCCCCACCTCTTTTGAGCAGGGGAGACGGGCAGAGAGAGAGAGAGAATTTTAAGCAGGCTCCGTGCTCAGCACAGAGCCCAATGCAGGCCTCGATCCCACGACCCTGGAATCATGACCTGAGCCAAAATCGAGAGTTGGATGCTCAACCGACTGAGCCACCCAAGCACCCCTTGTCTCTTTTTTTTTCATTGTTCACTTTTTTTCTTAAATTCCACTTATAAGTGAAGTCATATGGCATTTGTCTTTCTCTGACTGATTTTTCACTTATGATTACCCTCTCTAAATCCATCCATGTTGTTGCAAACGGCAAGATTTCGTTTTTTCTTCTGGCCGAGTAATACTCTATTGTGTATCCATACCATATCTTCATTATCCATTCACCTATCAGGGGACACTGGGGTTGCTTCCATAATTTGGCTATTGTAAATAATGCTGCCATAAACGTAGGGGTGCGTGTATCTTTTGGAATTAGTGTTTTCGTATTCATTGGGTAAATACCCAGGACTGAAATTACTGGGTCATATGGTATTTCTGTTTTTAATTATTTGGGGAACCTCCATGCTGTTTTCCACAGTGGCTGTACCAGTCTGCATTCCCACCAACAGTGCATAAGGGTTCTTTTTTCCTCCACATCCTTGCCAACACATGTCATTTCTTGTGGGGTTTTTTTTGAATGTTTATTTATTTTTGAGAGAGAGAGAAAGGGAGAGGCATAGGGTGAGAGAGAGAGAGAGAGAGAGAGAGAGAGAGAGAGAATCCCAAGCAGGACACATGCTGTCAGCACGGAGCCCAATATGGGGCTCAATCCCACGAACTGTAAAATCATGACCTGAGGGAAAATCAAGAGATGGACGCTTCACCGATCCAGTCACCCAGGAGCTCCTCTCGTGTTTTTGATTTTAGCCATTATGACAACTGTACGGTGATATCTCATTGTGTTGCTGTTGTTGTTGTTGTTTTACTAGACTAGAGCAGCTTTATCGGGGGAAGCCAGGGTTACAACGGATCTAAGAGTTGGCATTGGGGCCCTTCTTCTTGCCAAAGGTGGGCGCAACATTGACAAAGCACAGTTGTACTGCACCCACCCCTTGGCTTCAACTGTCTTCCTTGTCTCATATTTGGCCACCTTGAGAGTTTGCCCTTTTCCTTTCCCCACACGTGAGGGGACCACGGACTTTACCGCCAAGCATGTGGTCGGCTACTTCCAAGGTGATCAGACCCTCGATTCTACACTGACTGACCCAGGGTCGCCTCATCCTCTAGGGGTTTGGCTTCCAGGAGCACAACTGGATCTTCCAGAGCAACACCCTCCAGCGAGGCTACATGAGCCTTGATCTGGGCAACCCTCTTCTGGCCGGTCACCTCTAGGGTGTGTAGGTCCTGGGTGTGGACCAAGAGCTGCATGTCAGCTACTGAACCACCGCCGCTGCAGCTGCTACTGCCTCATGGTGGTTTTGATCTGCATTCCCCTGACGATGAGTGACGTTGAGCATCTTTTCATGTGTCTGTTGGCCATCTGGACGGCTTCTTCACAGAAATGTCTGTTCGTGTTGTCTGCCTGTTTTTTAAATGGATTGTTTGTGGTTTTGGTGTTGAGTTGCGTAAGTTCTTTACACATTTTGGATACTAACCATTTATCAGATATGTCATTTGCAAATATCTTCTTTGTTCGTAGGTTGCCTTTTAGTTTTGTTGGTTGTTTCCTTTGCTGGGCAAAAGCTTTTTATCTTGATGAGGTTCTGATAGTTCATGTTTGCTTTTATTTCCCTTGCCTCCGGAGATATGTCTAGAAAAATGTTGCTATGGCCAATGTCAGAGAAATGATTGCCTGGACTGTCTTCTAGGATTTTTATGGTTTCAGGTCTCACCTTTAAGTCTTTTTTTTTTTTTAATTTTTTTTAACGTTTATTTATTTTTGAGACAGAGAGAGACAGAGCATGAACGGGGGAGGGGCAGAGAGAGAGGGAGACACAGAATCGGAAGCAGGCTCCAGGCTCTGGGCCATCATCAGCCCAGAGCCCGACGCGGGGCTCGAACTCACGGACTGTGAGATCGTGACCTGAGCTGAAGTCGGACGCTTAACCGACTGAGCCACCCAGGCGCCCCTCACCTTTAAGCCTTTAATCCATTTTGATTTCCTTTTTGTGTATGGTGTTAGTGGTCCAGTTTCATTCTTCTGCATGTTGGTGTCGAGTTTTCCCAGCACCATTTGTTGAAGAGACTGTCATTTTCCCAGTGCATGTTTTTGCCTCCATCGTCACAGATTAACCGACCATATACTAGGAGGGTTATTTCTGGGCTTTCCATTCTGTTCTATTGACCTGGGTCTATTTTTGTAACAGTAGCATACCTGTTTTGGTTACTACAGCTTTGTAGTATATCTTGAGATCTGGGATTGTGACACTTCCCGTTTTGTTCTTCTTTTTCAAGATTGCTTTGGCTGTTCAGGGGCTTTTGTAGTTCCACACAAATTTTAGGATTATTTGTTCTAGTTCTGTGAAAAATGCTGTTGGTATTTTGATAGGCATTGCATTAAATCTTTAGATTGATTTGGGCAGTATGGACATTTGCACAATATCTATTATTGCAATCCATGAGGATGAAGTACCTTTCCATTTGTTTGTGTTATCTTCAATTTCTTTCATTGTTTTATAGTTTTCAGAGTACAGGTTTTGCACCTCCTTCGTTAAGTTTATTCCTAGGGATTTTATTGGTTTGGGTGCATTTATAAGTGGGGTTGTTTTCTTAATCTTTCCCTCTGCTGCTTCATCATTACTGTATAGAAATGCAATGGATTTCTGTAGATTGATTTTACATCCTAAGACCTTCCTGAATCCATTTATTGGTTCTAGTTAATTATGTTTATATCTTTCTGCTTTTTTAAACTTTGATTTACTTTTTTGCTTCAGTGAAGAAAGCCTCCAGACTTGGCCTGATCTACACCACTGGCTTTCCTGGGTGTCCAGTGTGTAGGTAGCAGATCATGGGACTTCTCCGCCTCCATAATCATGTGAAACCATCTCTTTCTAGAGATGGGTAGGGAGAGAGAGAAAGAGAGAGAGAGAGGTAGATAGATATCTCCTATTAATTCTGTTTCTCTGGGGAATTCTCATACACTCAACTAACGGGAAGCTTAGCCGAGCAAACACCGAAGACATAGCCAAGCCACACCACCTCCCTTATAACACTGCATGTGATTTACACACCTGTACCCAGAGGAAAATAAGTAGCTCCATGAGCACTGGCATTAAAAAGAGAATGGAAGGAAACAAACCATAACAGGCTCTTAACAATGGAGAACAGACTGAGGGTTAATGGAAGGAGGTGGGTCAGGGACGGGTTAGACGGGTGATGGGCATTAAGGAGGGCACTTGTGATGAGCACTGGGGGTTGTATGTAAGAGATGATTGCATAACAGTATGAGCATAACACTATCAGCTGTACGCTTGAAATGATTAGATGGTAAATTTCACGTTACGTGTTCTTTTCACAATTGAAAAATAAAACCTTAAAATCAATCAATCAATCAATCAATCAATCAATGTTGCAAATGCTTTAAAAAGCCAGCCATATATATTTGGAAAGTGTTATGGAGTCAATGTTTGTGTCCGTTCAAAATGTATACATTGATAGGAGCGCCTGAGTGTCTCGGCCAGTTAAGCATCCGACTTCGGCTCAGGTCATGAACTCACGGCTCTTGAGTTCGAGCCCTGCGTCGGGCTCTTTGCTGACAGCTCGGAGCCTGGCGCCTGCTTCGGATTCTGGGTCCCCCTCGCTCTCTGCCCCTTCCCCACTCATGCTCTGTCTCTCAAAAATAAACATTAAAAACAATTTCTTGAATGTATAAATTGAAGCCCTAACCCTCACTGTAATGGTATTTGGAGGTGGGGCTTTGTAGGGTTTGATGAGGTCATAAGGGTAGGGGGCCTGGTCTGATGGGATCAGTGCCCTTATAAGAGGAGACGACAGAGAGCTTGCTCTCTCCTCCCCCACCCTGCTCTAACCCAAAGAAGTCCTGTGAGCACACAGCAAGAAGCAACCACCTGCAGAGACCAAGAGAAGTGGCCTCAGAACAAAACCTACCTTCCCAGTATCTGATGGTGGACTCCCAGAATTGTGAGAAATAAATTCCAGTGGTTTTAGCCACCAAGTCTATGGTGTTTTGTTAGGGAAGCCAGAGGTAAAACGTAAAAATTCCAGTTTTTATTTATTGTATTATTTTTAATAATTCCAAATACATTTCATAAAAGGGAAAAAGAAAAGCATTACAAAATAGCCACAGTAGGAGCTTAGTATCAATACATTTTGGAAATCCATATTTTATTTTATTTTATTTTATTTTTAATTTTTTTTAACGTTTTATTTATTTTTGAGACAGAGAGAGACAGAGCATGAACGGGGGAGGGGCAGAGAGAGAGGGAGACACAGAATCGGAAGCAGGCTCCAGACTCTGAGCCATCAGCCCAGAGCCCGACGCGGGGCTCGAACTCACGGACCGCGAGATCGTGACCTGAGCTGAAGTCAGACGCTTAACTGACTGAGCCACCCAGGCGCCCCGGAAATCCATATTTTAATTATGTAGTACATTTTCTAAAATAATAAACACTGGCAAACTTGCTAAAAAATTAAACTTTCAATATTGTCTTCTTTACAAGAACCAAAAAGATTATTGACTGTCACAGACTTTGCTATATTCATACATATTCATAGGCATATATTCATATATATGAATATGTATGAAGATTCCAGTCTTTAAACTTTTCACATTTATATGGGACCTTTATATTCCTTATGTTTAAGGAGGTCAAACAAGGATTTATACCCCTATCCTGATGGCATTCTGTGCATGGGCCCTTTCTCTATAGTGATTCCTCATTTATTAAAAAAAATTTTTAATGTTAATTTATTTTTTGAGAGAGACGGAGAGAGAGACAGAGCGTGAGTGCGGGAGGGACAGAGAGAGAGAGAGGGAGGCACAGAATCCAAAGCAGGCTCCAGGCTCTGAGCTGTCAGCACAGAGCCTGACGCGGGGCTCGAACTCACTCACGAACCGCGAGATCATGACCTGAGCTGAAGCTGGATGCTTAACCAACTGAGCCACCCAGGTGCCCCTCGTTATTTTGAACATGGAGTATTCCTACTGTAATAAAAAGACAACAAATCCTTTGGCCCTTATCCAAAGAATGAGAAGATAAAGGGATCTTCTCTTTGCCAGGTTTTTGGAACTCTGAAGTGAATATATTAATATTTATTACTGATCAGACATAGAGGTAGATAACATAGAGGTTTGTTTTTTCATTCCTAACGTTAGTTAGGAACATTGGGGTCTTTATTTTTCTAGTACATTGCTTTGAAGAAGCTTGCTTTGACCTTTCTAACATAATGAATAGTTTAGGGCTCGGCTTGACTGCTTAAAAGACCCAGGGCTTTTCCTCGCATAGTCTGTAACACAGACAATCATTAGGCTGGATATTACATCCCACTTTCCATTGGGCAGTTCGGTTAACAAAGGCTGGGGGATGGCCTCCACGGACCCTTGTCTGAGATCCAATTATGTAGACATGCCACATAGGGCTATGATTCCTACGGTCGAGCCTTGGATCAACATGACCTGACCTGCCGCAGTCAGACCAGGACCATACAAATTCCATTTAATCTGTAGAGCTTGGAATAATTTGCCATAAGCGACTAAAAAAATGAAAGTCTTTACCCGTGATTTGTCTCCTACGTCTTCTAGACCCAGATCCCCTTCTGTAAGGAAGAAAGCAACATTTTGGCCAAAATCTGTGGATGGTGGACTTGCCTGGTAGGACAACGCTACTTTTGTGTGGATTTCTGAAATTAATTCTCATCGAAAGCGCTTCAAGCTGTCCATTAACTTTTCTAATCCTGGTTTAGATACCATTCGGTCTTTTTAATTTATTTTTTTTTTTTAAGTTTTACTTATTTATTCTGAAAGGGAGAGCACGAGCAGCAGAGGGACAGAGAGACAGGAGAGAATCTCAAGCAGGCTCTGCACTGGCAGCTCAGGGTCTGACGTGGGGCTCGAACTCACGAACTGTGAGATCGTGACCTGAGCCGAAACCAAGAGTCGGACGTTTAACTGTCTGAACCACTCAGGTGCCCCATTTTTTTAAAATTTTAAAATACTATCCACATGGCATAAGGTAGTGGCAAATATAACCAAATGGCTGACTTTTTAACCAGGTTCGGTAAACTTTTACAATTGGGAAAAACAAGTTGGAGGTCACAAGTTGTGTGTTGATTGAAAAGAGAGTGTGAGGTTCTCCGTGCTGTATAGCAGATACCCAACCCCAAGGCAGCAGCCAATGCCATGTTAATAACTGAGGAGAAGGCCACATAGAAAATGAAATAAAATTGGGGCGCCTGGGTGGCTCAGTCGGCTAAGAGCCTGACTTCCGCTCAGGTCATGATCTCGCGGTCCGTGAGTTCAAGCCCCGCGTCAGGCTCTGTGCTGACCGCTCAGAGCCTGGAGCCTGTTTCAGATTCTGTGTCTCCCTCTCTCTCTGCCCCTCCCCTGTTCATGCTCTGTCTCTCTCTGTCTCAAAAATAAATAAACGTTAAAAAAATTTAAAAAAGAAAATGAAATAAAGTTAAGGGATCCACCCAGATGAAACAAATGTGGCAAAAAGAATAATGTACACAAATAGAAGTAAAATATTTGTGGGTTTTGGTGCTCGATGAAATGCATGAATTCAGAGGAACATTTTTACTCATATTTGGATTTCCCATCAATCTTTGACATTGTTGCATGGCTTTGGACAGCATACTTTATGGACATAACTACAAACATACTGTTCTATTTTGTAATTGAAAATTATAATTTAAAATACTTGGAGGGACGCCTGGGTTGGTTAAGCATCCAACCCTTGGACTCGGCTCAGGTCATGATCTCAAGGTTCATGGGTTCCAGCCCCGTGTCAGGCTCCACGCACTCTCTCTCCCTCGCTCTCCTCCCCTCACCTGCTCGCTCGCTCTCTCTTTCTCTCCCTCCCCCAAAACGGACAAACAGGCAAAAAAAAAAAAAAATTCTTTAAGAAATAAAAACTTGTTTTAATCACTATGGATTCAAATAACAACTTTTTTTTAAAAAGGATACTGTTATATAAAGTATCTCAATTAGCTGGGAGGTGGTTTGATAAGGTGGAAGGGGCACTGGCTTTGAAATCAGGGAGATACGGAGTGCCTGGCTGGCTCCGTCAGTAGATCATGTGACTCTTGATCTCAGGGTTGTGAGCTCCAGTCCCACGCTGGGAGGAGAGATAACTTTTAAAAAAATAATCTTTGCGGCGCCTACGTGGCACAGTCGGTTAAGTGCCCAACTTCGGCTCAGGTCACGATCTCACGGTCCGTGCGTTCGAGCCCTGCGTCGGGCTCTGTGCTGACAGCTCAGAGCCCGGAGCCGGCTCCGGATTCTGTGACTCCCTCGCTCTCTGCCCCTCCCCTGCACCTTCTCTGTCTTTCTCTGTCTCTCAAAAAGAAATAGACATTAGAAAACATTTTTTTAACAATAATATTTAAAAAAAAAGAAAAAGAAATCAAGAAGACAAGTTGTGGGGCTCAAGTAACTGATTTCACTTCTCCATTCCTCTGTTTCTTCATCCGTAAAGTAGAGATGATAATGGTATCTGCGTTTTAGACCGCAAGACTAATATGAACGAAGGCACATAAAATGCTTGGCATGTACTAAGCACTGAATAAATATTCACTCTTTTCAGATGCCTTGGAATAAAAGTGTTCTATCAGAAGTGTCAGTGGAGAATCTCAGTAATATTGCTGCCTTTTTTTTTTTTTACTGTATTTGCCGTAGGCAAATATTTGCCGTATGCAAATACTCGCCGTATGCTTCTGTCTGCACCGTTCCCCTCTGTGTTTCTTGGTCATCCTCCTAGTTCCTTTTCATGTATTATGTCTTCACTAGTTTGATTTACCAATGGCGTGTTTACCCTTGAACGGTGCTGCTTCCTTGCTAGTTCACCTTTTCTCTTCATCCCTCTCCTCCTATCTCTGGCCTTTCATCTGCTTTTACTCAAACCTTGATTCTTCTAGGAGTCACAGCCTCTGAGGCATGTTTAGTGTTTGATAGATTCTTGCTCGCCAGCGAAAGCCCTTTGGAGGAAAGGTAATAGATAAATGAGGTGAGGCCAGTACATTACTTTAGTGATGTGACTGGACTGTTTTTCAACACGCATGCCAGAGCTTAATGCTTCCAAGGAAGGGTTGTGATAGTCAAAGTGGTCACTGTGGGATCTCACCCGTTTGTCGGAAATGCTGTAACTTTTGTGAATAACACGAGTCGCCAGCAAGAAGTATATTGTGCTTCGCCTCCTCGCTTTCAGGCTCAACTGGCTTACCCCTTGCTTCATCTTACACACTTGGAGAAGCCCCAACTTCCGTTCAATCTAACTTTCTGCCTATTCCACCCTTGCCCCCGCTGCTGCTGAATGAAGGTGGAGGAGAAAAACCACAACCACCCACGTCAAATAGATCCTCAGTGTTGTTCCAGAATCAGACTCCATTTCCTAGTGCGTTCTGTCTCTCGTGGAGAACTATTTCACATTTCTACCCTCGTCAGACCTTCACCATTTCTCCCCGCCATCATTCTTCTCACCTAAGAGAGAGTGGAAAATAAAAAAGAACCCTCACGATCCCCACCACCGCATCGACACAACTGCATGCCGTTGGAACTGTGTGTGTTCATCCACGTTCCTATCTAATGCCAACCCTTCCGCTAGACCCCATCCCCTCGCACCTACCCAAGGACATCACCCCAGCAATGCACCTCTCTCTCCCCTACGTCACCCACTTTCTACTTACTACTGAATCGTTGCCATCAGTATCTAAAAAATCTCTTATTTCACCCTCCGAAAAACAAATCGTTTATTTCACATCTCCCTCTGGCAAGCCCTTCCCTCGTTTTGATTCTCGACTTTAGAGCAAAACTCCTCAAAAATAAGAACTGTCCACAGTCCTATTCTTTCTTGAGAAGCCACTGCACTCAGGCTTCTGCCACCATCATTCCACAAAAAAAATAAAAATAAAAATGTCCTTTTCAAGATCACCGATGGCCTTTACGTTGACAAGTCCAAAGTTTAATTCTCTGTTCCAATATTTGTCTTGTAAGTAGTGATTATTATAGTTGATCACTCTCTCCTGATGGGCATCCAGGGCCCAGCACTCTTCTGTTTCCATTGGCCGTTCATTTTCTCTTTTGCTGATCCCTCTTATTAACTCTACTTCTAGAATGCCTACGGCTCAATCCTTGGTCCTAGTTTCTTCTTTATCTATTGAACCCTGAGGCACCCCCTGGCAACCACACCCATTCTTTACTGTCTGTATGCTGATGACTTCCGAATATATATCATCAGAAGTCTCTCCTGAACTCCAGACTCACATACCCAACTGTTTACCTACCCTGTCTATTCGGATGGCTAATAGGCATCAGACCCTTATTAGACACAAAATCAAATCCCTGATATTTCCCCTCAAACCTGTTCCTGCCACATTTTTTACTTATCTTAGGAAAGAGCAATCCCATCCCTCCAGCTGTCCAGGCTAAAGAAACATCTGGTACCGTCATCCCTCTCTTTTTTTCCACTACCCTCAGCTCATCTATCCACAAGTCCTGCCAACAATACTTTCAAAACCTATCTAGAAGGCAACCGCTTCTCACCACCTCCACTGCCATTGTCTTAGTCCAAACTATTATCGTGTTTTTTTGTTTTTTTTTTTTTTGGTCTGGATGACTTCAAGAGCCTCCTAACCCGTCTCCCTGCTTCCATTTTTGCCCACTTCCCCCACAGAGCCTGCTCTGAACACAGCTGCTAGAGCGATTCTGTTAAACGGGAGTCAAATCACATAACTTCTTTTGTCCAAAACCACATTTCTCAGAGTAAAATCCAAAGTTGTCCTGATGACCCATAGGGCCCTACCAGAGCCGATTTTCTGTTTCCTCTCTGAGTTCATCTCGAGCCATCCACCCCCTTGCTCACTGCGGGTCATCCACACTAGCCTCCTATTTCTAAAACCCTCCAGTCATTTTCCTCTCCCAGAGCCTCTCCCATTGTTGTCCTGTCTACTTGTAATATTCTTCCCACAGGCATCCACATGACTCACTCCCTCACTCCTTTCAAGCCTTTCCATGTGACTTTCTCTGACTATCCTCTGACTACCCTATCTAAATAGGACAGCCACCTTGCAATCACACGTTTCCTGGATTATTATCTTCTTTATCAACATCTAACACATATTTTACTTATTTGTGTTGTTTTAATGCTTACCCCCCAACTCTAATGCAAGCTGCTGAGGCAGAAATTCTGCCTGATTTGTCCATTGTTGTATCTGCAGGATGTAGAACCGAGCCCAGCACATAGCAGGTGCTCAATACATTTTGTTGGATACGTGATTTCTGGCTTAAAGACCCCTAGTAGACAGTTCCTCCTGTTCTGAAATGCGGCATACTTATCTGAGATTCTAGAAAGAGCAATGCTGATTTTAAAACGACAAATAAACTTGGAAGTAAGGGCGTCTGGGTAGCTCAGTCAGTTAAGTATCTGACTCTTGATTTCAGCTCAGGTCATGATCTCGTGGTGATCATGAGATCATGATCTCGTGGTGATCTCGTGAGATCGAGCCACAGGTCAGGCTTGGTGCTGACAGCATGGGGTCTGCTTGGGATTCTGTTTCCTCTCTCTCTCTCTCAAGATAAAAAAAAAAAAAAAAACATTAAAAAAAACTTGGGAGTAAAATAAAGGACATAACAGAATGAGATTTCAAGTAGAACAAGATTGCAAAGACGAGAAGTTGAGGAACAAGGGGGAAAGTGGGCAGTGAGGGGTGACCAGCATGAACCCTTTGACAGGGATGCAGTCATCAGACGCCTAAGCCCATGGTGTGTTTTGTTAATGTCCACTTGCACTGGAGTGAGAGTGGTCCAGTTTGACAGCTGGGTGGGACCAGGAATGTCCTGATTAAGTCTGAAGATGTCTGGGAACTTAGCACAGCACCCACTTGGATATGAGGATTTCCTACTCGTAGTTGCTGAGTTCTTCGTTGGTGCAGCCATTTAAAGAGGACACAGAGGGTCTCTCACAATTCCGTTTTACAGTGAGTGGAGAAATCGTACCATCTTGGATTCTTCTTCGAATTTAGAGCTTTAGAAGTCCATTAAGAGCTCCATTTGCAGGAAAAATAATAATTAGGTAGGAACCCATGTGTATATGTCCAAGTACAGGTTTGATAGTGCAGGAGGGGGTATTTGATTTTTAGATGTATGCATACAGGCAAAGCAATAATTCTCTCTCCTCTGTCACATGAATGGTGAGTACAGCCAGCTTATTCTGTATGACTCAGTTTGGGCCCCACATTACTAAATTCCTTTAGTGCCTAACACCTTATCTATTGTCTCCGGGTGAATGGTAACAATCCTCAAGAATCTTGGATTCTGGGCAAAAGGTCCACAATCACGGCAGTGGACAGTAGAGAGATAGGGGGCCCAAAGCCCTGTTCTCAGCTGATGAGGCTAATAAACTCCTTCAAGCTACTTGCTGTGGATATAGCAACGGATAGGCTACAACCTCTGCACTTAAAGAGCTCAAACCCTAGTGGGAATTGGGGTGGGGGGATACGGTCATATAAATAGACCATAATAATAAACTGTGTTAAGAGCACTGACAAAATACCGGATGCCATAAAAGAACATCAAGGGGGGAAGCCTAGGTCGAGTGGGGTCAAATAAATCTTTCAGGTGATGCCTGAACCGAGGCCCAAAGAGTAAGTAGGGCGATCGTATAGAGAAGGCCATGAGCAAAGGAATGGGAGTGAATAATGGCGTGGTGCATTCCGATGAATGATAGAGCAGTGACGGTTGCTGGGTAATGAAGTCTGAGTCAGAGAGTGATGAGGCATGAGGCTGGAGACGAAAGGGGAAGCCAGATCAAGGAGGCTCTGTGTACCAACTTAAAGACTTTCTCCTGGGGCACCAGGGTGGTTCAGGAGGTTAAGAGTCCGACCTCGGCGCAGGTCATGATCTCATGGCTCGTGAGTTCGAGCCCCACGTCGGGCTCTGTGCTGACAGACCGGAGCCTGCTTTGGATCCTCTGTCTCCCCCTCTCTCTGCCCTCCCCTGCGCACGCTCTCTCTCTCTCTCTCTCTCTCTCTCTCTCTCAAAAATAAATAAACAAACAAAAAACAGTTAAAAAAATAAAATAAAGTAGGATGATGATGGACCTAGAGGGTATTATGCTAAGTGAAATAAGTCAGACTGAGAAGAACAAATACCATATGATCTCACTCGTATGTGGAATCTAAACCAAAAAATGAATAAACAAACAAAAAGCAGAATCAGACCCAGAAGTAGATAGAACAAACTGATGGTTGCCAGAGGGGAGGGGGTGGGGGGGATCGGCAAAAGAAATGAAGGGGAGTGGGGGGTACAGGCTTCCACATATATAATGAATAAGTCGTGGGAATAAAAGGTACAGCATAGGGAATGTAGTCCATGGTATATTGAATCACTCACATTGTACACCTGAAACTCATGTAATATTGCAAGTCTACTCAAATTTTAAAAAAACTTATAAAAAGTTAAAGTAGGATGATGACAGCGAGGTTGGAGAGAAGAATTGAGGAAACATTTCAAAGTTAAAATCACAAGGTCTTTGATGATGGACTGGAAGTTAGCACAAGAAAAATGAAGGGGCACCTTGGTGGCTCAGTCAGTTGAGCGTCCCACTCTTGACTTCTGCTCAGGTCACGATCTCACAGTCATGGTCTCCAGCTCCGCATTGGGTCCCACACTGAGCATGGAGCCTGCTTGGGATTCTCTCTGTCTCTCTCTCTCTCTCTCTCTCTCTCTGTCTGTGCCCTTCTCCCTGACTCATGCTCTTTCTCTCTCTCTCTCTTTCTCTAAATAAATAAATTAACTATAAAACAAAACAAAACACAGACCATATTGTATGATTCTATTTATTTGACCAAAAGCATGATCAAATGGGACTATTAAATGGAACTATTCTGCCTTGAATATTTTTAATGTTTTTGAGAGAGAGAGAGAGAGAGAGTTGGGGAGAGGAGCAGAGGGAGAGAGAGAGAGAGAGAGAGAGAGAGAGAATCTTAAGCAGGCTCCACCCCAGCACTGAGATCCACGACCATGAGATCATGACCTGAGCCAAATCAAGAGTCAGATGCTCATCCTATTGAGCCACCAAAGCTTCCCTATATGGCCTTGAAACACCTCCTCCATCTTCCACTGCCCCTCCTTTCCCCTGGTCGGTGGCTTCTCTTTCTCCTCCCACTCCTGACTATAGATATTCCCCCCAGGGCTCAGTCTTTACTCTCTGTAATGAATGTGAATTTGAGGGTGGGGGCAAAAGAAAGACTATAGTGCGCTGAATAACGGTCTCCCCTAAAGATATGTCCTCATCCTAATCCCCAGAACCAGTGAATATTACGTTATATGGCAAATGAGTAGATATTAATATTATAAATTTTTTTAACGCTTATTTCTTTTTGAGACAGAGAGAGACAGAGCATGAACGGGGGAGGGTCAGAGAGAGAGGGAGACACAGAATCCGAAACAGGCTCCAGGCTCTGAGCTGTCAGGACAGAGCCCAACTCGGGGCTCCAACTCACAGACCGCGAGATCGTGACCTGAGCCGAAGTCGGACGCCCAACCGACTGAGCCACCCAGGCGCCCCGGATGTTAATATTATAAGGCAAAAGATTTCACGAAATTAAGGATCTTGAGAGAAGGAGTTTATCCTGTGTTATTTGGCTGGTCCCTGAAAGCAATCACACTTATCTTGATAAGATAGAGGCAGAGTTTTGAGACAGAAGAGGCAATGTAAACAGAGAGGCAGAGATTGGAGTGATGTGATCATAAGCCAATGAAGCTGGAAGAGGCAAGGAATAGATCCTCCCTGGGAAGTTTTAGAGACAGCAACCCTGTTAACTCCTTGATTTTGGACTTGTGCCATCCACAAGTGTGAGCTAATACATTCGTGTTGCTCCAAGCTACCCCGTTTGTGGTCATTTGTCCCAACAGCCACAGAAAACGAATATGCTACCTTTTTTATTTCTGTGGACTCGTTCTCTTGCTCAATTAGTCATAGCCTGTGGGCTCTAAATCTCCAGGAGCCAGCCGAATTATTGCAAGGAGTCCTCAGATCCTTGTATGAAGAAAGCCTGGTATTAGATCATATACATTTGTCTTGCATATACATCTAGCATTTTTTCAAACATGTCCATATATGGTATTTAATAGAATGTTAACTCACAGTGTATTACTAAAGTCATAGTAGCTCTGTGTCATCATATAATGCCTCAAGTAAGGGATATTCAAAGTAATACTATTATGTAAGTTTAGAAAACCATTTTATTTAATTTTTCTTGTCAAATAAACGTAAAATTTACCTTTTAAACCACTTAAAAAATGTACAACTCGGTGGCCTTAAGTACATTCACAAGGTGGTGCAATCATCCACCATCGAGCTCCAGAAATTTTTCATCACACGAAAAAGAAACCCCTCACCCATTAAGCGGTCATTCCACGATGCCTCCTCCCTCTGGGGCCTAGCAGTCACCGCTGTGCATTCTATCACCATGGATTTCCTTATTCCAGATATTTCATTTAAATGAAATTATACAGGGGCGCCTGGGTGGCTCAGTCGGTTGAGCGTCCGACTTCAGCTCGGGTCATGATCTCACAGTCTGTGAGTTCGAGCCCCGCGTCGGGCTCTGTGCTGACCGCTCAGAGCCCGGAGCCTGTTTCAGATTCTGTGTCTCCCTCTCTCTGCCCCTCCCCCGTTCATGCTCTGTCTCTCTCTGTCTCAAAAATAAATAAACGTTAAAAAAAAACCAATTTAAATGAAAGTATACAATACATGTCCTTTTTTGTCCAGCTTCATTCACTCAGCATAATGTTTTCAGGGTTCATCCATGTTGTAACATGCATCGGAGCCTCATTCCTTAACATGGCTGAGTCATAGCCCCTTGTATGGTGAAGGGAGGAAGAAATTTTCCTTTGTCCGAGGTTCTTCTAGGTGGGCTAAGAATTAAATTTACATGAGACAGATTAACAGGAGAAAAAAGATCAAGGTTTTCTTACTTGCGCACGAAGACCCGATAAATTACCTAAATTACCTGTCTCTGGTCATAAGGATGTCTCTTTACCTCCGGGTACAGGGAGGGTACCTTTCACACAGATTTATTTCCTTTTTTCAGCTGGACAAGGGAAGTTCTGAGTGTTCTTCTTGCACAGCTGTTTTTTTTTTTTAATGTTCTATTTTTGAGAAAGAGAAAGAGAGAGAGAACACAAGCGGGGAAGGGGCAGAGAGAAGGAGACACAGAATCCGAAGCAGGCTCCAGGCTCCGAGCTGTCAGCACAGAGCCCGACGCGGGGCTCAAACCCACGAACCGCGAGATCATGACCTGAGCTGAAGTCGGCCGCTTAACCGACTGAGCCACCCAGGCGCCCCTTGCACAGCTGTTTTTAAGTAGCTTTAATTCATAATAATCAAAATGCCATTGTGTTACGTTTGGGGGTGACCTCTCCTTGGCCCCTACAATGGATATACTAATTTTGTTTACCATTAATCCACGGATGAATGTCTGGGTTGTGTCCGTGTCTTGACAATTGTGAGTAGTGCTGCTCTGAACGTGGGTATTTATCTAGAAGTAGACTTGCTGGGTTATATGGTAATTCTATGTTCGATTTGTTGAGAAACTTCCAAACTGTTTCTCACAGTAGCTGCATCATGTTACTTCCGCACAGCAATGTACCAGAGTCTCAATTACTCCACATGCTTGTCAACACTTATTATTTTCTGGGATTTAAAAAAAAATATTAGCCCTTCTGATGGGTGAGGTGGCATCTTACCGTATTTTTATTTTCGCTTCCCTAATGATTAATGGTGTTGAGTGTCTCTCCGTGTGCTTGTGGAACATTTGTTGATCCTCCTTGGAGAAATGTTTGTTCAAGTCTTCTGCCCATATTTTAATTGGGTTGTTCTTCTTGTTGTTGTTGAATTATAGGCTCTCTTTATGTATTCTGGATCCTACTGCAATCAGATATATGATTTGCAAATATTTTCTTCCATTCTGTGGATTGCCTTTTCCTCTCTTGACACAGCTGTTTGTTGCAGAAAGGTTTTTAAGGACGAAGTCCATTTTACGTATTCTTTCTTTTGCTGATTGTGCCTCTGGTGTCGTATCTAAGAAATCTGCCAAGTCTAAGGCATTAAGTTTTACCCCTATGTTTCATTCCAGAAGCTATACAATTTTATCTCCGATATTTAGGCCTTTGATCCATTTAGAGTTCATTTTAGTATCCAGTGTGAGGTAGGGGTACAACATCAATCTTTTGCAAGTGGATATCAAGTTGTTCCATTTTTTATATGTTTGATATTAGAAAGGGATCCTTAAAGAAATAATGTGTTCAGCGATATTCACTGCAGGATTCTTTAGCAAAAAAAACTAGAAACACCATATGTGTTCAACAATAGAGTAGTGAAATAAATGGTGATATACCCTTCCAGTATTATCTAGAAATAACAATAGTACCATGGGTAAATATTTATTGTAATGGAAAGTTGTTCCTAAAAATATCATAAGTGAAAACTGAAAATGCTTCAAATGCAGTAACTACATATATACATATACATATATATATGTATATATATATATCAACTTCATATGCATAGAAAAAGATCTTTTTTTAAGATTTTTATTCTTAAGTAATCTTTACACCCAACGTGGTGTTTGAACTGCCAACCCCGAGATCAAGGGTCACACGCTCCATGGACTGAGCCAGCCAGGCGCTCCAAGCATAGGAAATGATTTTATGGGATGTACCCCAAGGAGCCAACTGCAGCCATCTCTGCTGCATTTTTTATTTTCTAAAAATCTTTCGATAATGAACAATCATTTCCTTACTTTTTCAGCAAGCTATCGTCTTCTTAGTAATGAGTAGTCTCCATTTTCTAAAAGGTCAGAAATGAGGGTCCTAGTCTATTCAAGGCCCCAGTACCGAACTGTTCTATCCTGTGTTAGCTGGCTTCCCTATCCCTGGCATTGTACCTACCTGATCTCTAATTTCTCTCCGATGCTTCTCGTTGAAGCAGGCTGCCCTTGTGAGTCAAGCTATTCTACCGCGCAGCTCTTGTCTATTGAATTTCTCCAGCAAGAGGACGTGTGGGGATGAGACACAGCGGTCACCGTGACCATCCCCAGCTTAGGTTAGCCCTCATTTGTATTCTAAGTCTGTGGTTAGCTTGGTCAGAAGGTTAGTCTGTATTGCAAGCAACCTTCATAAACTGTATGATTGTGACTAGCGACTCGGGGAGGTGGTGCAGAAACTTGTGCATGCCGAAAGGCAAGAACAGAAGTAGAGGATAAATATCCCACCAAGATCTTTGTTTCTGGTTCAGACTGACAGATGAGATCCACCATATGTAGTAGCAACAGTTGTTCTCTAACCTAGCAGACTTCTGTTCTTACTATTTTTATGAACGCTGATTATGAAATTTTATTGCTGGATCTGCTGGCCCTTAAACGGTTCTACCCAAATCCTTGCATATAGCATGCTGACTTGAAACCAATGTTTAGATACTTTTCCCCTTCTTCGTCTTTAATGGATTCCAGAAGGCCTGATCTCTTGCCAATGTTTTCTTTGTGATTCCATCCAGTGACTATCAGACAGACACAGAACCAACTTCGCAGAATGTCTCTCTCTCTCTCTCTCTCTCTCTCTCTCTCTCCTTCTCTCTCTGTCTTCCTCCCTCTCTCTCCCTCCCTTTCTCCCCCCCACCCTCATTTTCTTTCAAAAAGATTTCATTGATAGTATGGGCTGAGAAGGTGAACAGTGTGTAATTTTTATTTGTTAAGAGATTTGTTTTGGGGGGACCTGGGTGGCTCAGCCAGTTGAGTGTCGGACTCCTGATTTGGGCTCAGGTCATGATCTCAGGGTCATGAGATTGAGCTCCGCATCCATCTCCATGCTGGGCGTGGACGCTGGTTAAGATCCTCTCCCTCTCTCCCCCCTGCCCCTCCCCAGCTCATGTGCTCGCTCTCTCTCCCTTTAGAAAAAAATAATAAAGTAAAATAAATGGAAAAGATTTGTTTTTCTGAAATGATATCTCCTGAATTCATAGTGGGGATGAAATTCTGTCAGGGTACATTAATCAGCAGTTTGGCTCCCTTTGGCCCCAATCCATTTTCTGGATTGCCACAGTGTTCTTCTTCTTGTTACTTGCATCTGTCAGAAGCTTAGTCACAACATTTCTAGTTCCTTTTTAGCTTAAGCTCATTTTAGCCAATATCCAGTTAACTCATTTGAAGCAAGCGAGATCGTCTTTGATATACGATCCTGATTGAACTCAAACTTTGTATACAGCTTATACTCTTCACTGAAAGAGTTTCATATTCCCAGAAATGCATAAACTTGAGGGAGTTGCAGCTCAAGAACCATTTTTTCAGTGTTTTCTACTCTTTGATCTTTCTCCTGTGCCTGCTCGAAGATGTGGACACCATATCTGTGTCTCTGTGGATATTTTCCCCTGAAGTTGTATCTCTTTCTCCTCTACAAGAGAATCTGATTCTTTCTGTTGAGTTCCAGTGTATTTGGAACATGTGGGTGCCTATAAATCATAAATGGGAAGCCTAATTCTCCTGTCTAAGAAAGGAAAATAGTTTGTCATATGCCTATGGAAAAATACTCAGGCCATTTCTCCATAAGCTTTATGAGATTCAAGAGGAGAAGGGCGTCTGGGTGGCTCAGTTGGTTGAGCGCCTGACTCTTAATCTTGACTCAGGTCGTGATCCCAGGGTTGGCTCTCTCTCAAAAGTAAATAAACTTTAAAAAACAAAGATTCCAGAGGAGAATTATTTTTCGCCGTATTGCCCCAGTTCTGTAGATGTAGTGCAGCCACCTTGCCCATGTATTTACGCCCTACAGTTCAGCTGTAAGTGTAAGGGCATGATGGGATGCCTACTAGAGAGAATCTTATATGTGTCACCCTTTCAGTCTTCGGCTTAGAAGATCATAGCCTCCTTGAAACAGTCTTCCCAGAGTGCCTGGCTGGCTCAGTCAGAAAACATATGATGTTTGATCTCGGGTTTGTGAGTTCAAGCCCCACATTGGATGTAGGGATTATGTAAATAAATAAAACTTTGGGGAAAAAAACACCCTTCCCTTCATTTCATCCTCAGTTTCACCCTCTTTTGGTTTTCTTCCTTTTATCTGGTCACTCCACCGGCATCTTTGTTGTTTCCTTCATTGTATTAAATGGTTGATTCTTCCATTTTTTAAAAAGGTTATTTCTTTTGAGAGAGAGAGAGAGAAAGAGAGAGAGAGCATGAGCAAGGGAGGGGCACAGAGAGAGAGGAAGAGAGAATCCCAAACAGGCTTCTCGCTGTCAGCACGGAGCCTAACTCAGGGCTCGATCCCACAAACCGTGCAATCATGACCTGAGCCGAAATCGAGAGTCGGATGCTTAACTGACAGAGCCACCCAGGCACCCCTGATTCTTCCCTTTTTGATCAAAATTGAACTGTTGGAATTTCTCAGAGAATGGCCTTTTCTCTCCAGACAACTTCATTCACTCCCAGAATCTCACTTATGTGCCGATGACACCATCCTAGATTTTCGTGTTGAACTTAAAAGCTGCCCACTCTAGGCGTCTGGTAGGCACCAAAAGTTCAACAGGACAAGTATCCTCAAGACTTACACCACCAACCCCCAATTCCTGTTCTTCCTTAAAGGCACCACTATCCACCCAATTACTCAAGTCAGAAAACCAGGAGTCAACTTCAACAGTATAGTCTCTCTTCTGCCATCGAGTAATCACTAAATTCTATTGATTCTGCCTCTGACATCTCCCTCAACTCTGCCCACTTCTCTCCATGTCCATTGCTAGGACTCTAGGGCAAGCCAACAGATATCACTGCCTCTAGCTCTAATTGTGCCCAGTTCTCCAATCCATTTCACACACTGGGTATCTAGTGACCTTCTTAAAGTTTATTTGCGTATTTTGAGAGAGAGAGAGAGAGAGATCAGGGGAGGGCCGGGGTGGGGCGAGAGAGAGAGAGAGAGAGAGAGAGAGAGAATCTTAAACAGGCTCCATGCTCCGCGCAGAGCTGGAGATGGGTCTTGATCTCACAAATCTGTGAGATCGTGACCTGAGCCGAAATCAAGAGTTGGCCGCTTAACCGACAGTGCCGCCCAGGTGCCCGTCTAATGAACTTTAAATACATAAATCAGATCGATTCACTCTTGAACATGAAAATGATTCAATGATTTCGTATGGTTCTTAAGGTAAAGCCCAAAGTCTCGCCCTTACTCACTATCCTTGAGCTGTTGTGACCTTCTTTTACATCCTACAACATGCCAAATTCCCTTCCATCGCAGATCGCACGCATATGCGTTTCTATTGGGAATACTCTTTAATACCTTCTCCTCCGAATCCCAGTTTAATTCTCAAGTGAAGGAAGGAAGGAAGGAACTAGGGATGGTAGCAGTTAAGGAATTCTTTGGTTCACCTAACAGCACACACACAAAACAGAAAAATAGAATGTCCTTCAGGAAGTCCTTTCTGCTAGGCCTGCCTACCTTGGTATGAATTAATATCATCAAACTTTGTGTTCTTGTTGGTATGGCAATAATCTTTTCTACAGAGAGACATGAATCACTAAGAAAAGATGTTTTTGCAGTGTCCACATGGTTACAGCTAAAATGTTGCCTGAAAAATGGAAATTTTATTCTGTCATCATGTAGACATAAACTCAGATTTTTGACCGAATGCTTCCACGTTTATTTAAATATTTGTGGTTGTCTGTACGCATTATCTCTTTTATTAAGCTATCTACTTATTTTCAGGAATCCTTAAAATATGGTACTTACGTTATCAAACTAAATTCCTGTGGATCCTAAGCCATCTGGGAGGCTAAAGATGAAAGAATGGTTTTAATAACATCTGGATGATAAATTTCTTAAAATTATATTTAATGGCAAGACCGGACATCAGAAAAGGATAACGGTGAGATTACATGTGAGTTGGATGGTTAGTAACTCAATAGTTTTTTTTTCTCCTATATTATTTACATTTCATACATGTATTTTAAGGGATAAATTGCCTTTGCTTTGCGTTTAACTATTTGTCTTTCTTTGTCCAGGAGTACAGAAAGGATATTGCCAATAGGAAATGTTAGAACAATGCCCCATCTTATCCAGACGTATCCCTAGATTTCTCAGAGTTTAAAATAAATAAGAGGCAAATTGTCCTAGGCATGTAACCGGATACTGTCCAAGGCCTGTCTCCTACTGTAACAGGTGTGCTTTCAATGGCCTTTTATTGCTCTTTTCATCCCCCTCTTGTTCTGTTGTCCCCTAGAGTCAACAGCTGTGACTACGGTTTCGTCTCCATAGCACCCAGATTCCTTTCTCTTGTATGGTTTCATCAATCCCATTTTCCTAATGTCTTTGTCTTACTGCTACTGATTATGCTACAATGTGCATTGCAGCGGCCATTTGACTTTGAAGCTCTATTTCAATCTAGTGTTAATACCAGTAACTCTGTAAGTTTGTGTAAATGACACCGAAGCTAGTTCTTTCCAGGCATAGCCTAGAAATACTCTGGCTCCCTATGTCATGCTCTATAGCCCTGTGGCCATTGAGTTAAGAATGACGCGGGACACAAAATAGGGGTGCCTGGGTGGCTCAGTCGGTTAAGAGTCCAACTCCTGATCTCGGCTCAGGTCATGATCTCACAGTTTGTGGGTTCAAGCTTCGTGTTCGGCTTTATACTGATAGTGCAGAGCCCGATTGGGATTCTGTCTCTTTCTCTCTCTGCCCCTCCCCCAGTTGCACTCTCTCTCAAAATAAATAAACTTAAAAAAAAAAAAAGAAATACTCAGGACATGAAATAAAGCAGTTACCCTAAGCCTGCCCTTGGCCAGACATACGTTCTCCCCTCAAACATTCATCCTTCACTCATTCAAAAACTATTCATTGAACAACTACACTGGGCAAGGCATTGGATTAGGAAATAGAGATAAGGGATGGTTAAGATACTGTCCCTGCATGGGCTGGGACTATATCTGTATATCTTATGATTGAGGCAGACAATCATAAAATATAGTAAGATGGAAGGGAACTATAGGGTCACAAAAGAAAAATACTTTAGTGTCAGGGAAGCTTCCTAGAGAAAGTGAAATCTAAGTACGGGTCTAAAGGATCTACAGGAATTGCCTTCACTAAATACTAGAAAACAGTTATCTCAGGTATGGAGGCAGCCTTTACAAAGGCACAAAACCTTGAGATAACATGGCTTATTGGGTGCATTATCAGTAACTCCCCATGGCTGGGACAGAGTTTTCTTTTTCTTTTCTTTTTTTTTTTTTACATTTATTTATTTTTGAGAGAGAGAGACAGAGAGACAGAGCACAAGTGGGGGAGGGGCAGAGATAGAAGGAGACACAGAATCCGAAGCAGGCTCCAGGCTCCTGGCTGTCAGCACAGAGCCCAACGCGGGGCTCGAACTCACGAACCGTGAGATCATGACCTGAGCCGAAGTCGGACGTTTAACTGACTGAGCCACCCAGACGCCCCTGGGACAGAGTTTTCAAGGGAAGAGTAAGAAGCGGAGTAAAAGAAGCTGAGGAAGAAATCAGGGACAACTTAACTAGACCAAGAATCACAGGCTTTATCATTTAGGACAATGGGGATCCACAAAAAGTTATAATGATATAATCATGATATAATCAAAATAGCACCTTAATAGGTCACCTTGGTTGGCAGTATGAAAAACAGATGGGAAAGGGTCACAACTGGATGCTGTTGCAATAATCCAGATAAGAGATGATGATAAACTGAACTAAGGCATTGGTAGAGGGAATACAGAAGAGAAGATATGTTCAAGTAATATTTAGAAAGTTGAGTCTCTAGTAGATATAATAATAATATAATAGTATACAACATGGGAAACTCTATAATAACACCAAATACAACATACCGTAACAGCGAAATCTTGGTTTGCGAGCATAATTCCGGAAACGTGCTTGTAATCCAAAGCACTTGTATATCGAAGTGAATCTCAAGATCCATTGGCTCAGTTGTGACCATGTGACATTCGGCATCACATACTACCCGTGTTGCAAGCCATCGCTCGTTTAACAAGTTAAAATTTATCAGAGATGTTTGCTCATCTTGCGGAATACTCACAGAACAAGTTACTCACAACCCAGGGTTTTACTGTGTGAAAGAGATAGCGAATATCTTTTGGAAGGGTTGGATGAGACTCTAAGGAGAAGATGAACTTTCGTACTCCTGGGAAGAAGAAACAACCTGAGCAAGGGCACCGTGTGTTCAGTGAGTGGCTTGAGTGATGTGCATATGTGCACATGTGCGTGTGTGTGTGTAAGTTTTTAGCAAGAGAGCATTTTTTCCCGACTAAATCTTTCTCTAAACCTTAACGTTGATAACAGATAGAAGTGATGAACTGATTCCTCAGGCATTTGAAATATTTTCACAAAGTATGTCGTTGTTTGCAGAACTCTGAAGCACATGCCCTACCAACCCTTATGGAGCCCCCTTGAAAACCTCCTGGGGCAGAACGTAATCTACCGACGTCCCAATCACTGACTGACCACGGATCATTAGACTACATGAAGAGAAATTACATGAGCCGCCTCACGTAAGTTCATTGTTCCCGAAATCCAAAGCGTGTGCCATATGCTACCTCAAGCACTTTAAAGAGATGCGTTTCAGCCCTGAAGTTATGGAGAATCTGGGAAACCATGTAAAGGGCTAACCTCATTTGTGGGACTCATCCTCTCTGCCCGGTACTGAGTTCCTTTGTCCAAAGGGTGAATTGCGTTTATGCAATCCTCCCCCACCTCTGTTCAGTCTCCTACACTTTAGTCTGAATATAAGTAAATGAATGCCTTGTCCCAAGGATAGGAGTAACGTATGCATGTTGAGTTCTAGATTGAATTTGAGTTTTGGGGTCTCATATCACAATGACTCAAAAATGAATATTAGAGTGTCTGGATGGGGTCAGTAGGGATAATGCCTTCATCCCTACTCCAATCCCCTGCTTTTCTTTTTTTTTTCTCCCTGCTTTTCATATTATTCATATTTCATATTTCATATTATTTGTAGGTCAAAGTTGTCCAAACCGAATGCACATACTTCTAGAATACATGAAGACTTTGGGGCGCCTGGGTGGCGCAGTCGGTTAAGTGTCCGACTTCAGCCAGGTCACGATCTCGTGGTCCGTGAGTTCGAGCCCCGCGTCGGGCTCTGGGCTGATGGCTCAGAGCCTGGAGCCTGCTTCCGATTCTGTGTCTCCCTCTCTCTCTGCCCCTCCCCCATTCATGCTCTGTCTCTCTCTGTCCCAAAAATAAATAAACGTTGGAAAAAAAAATTTTAAAAAGAATACATGAAGACTTTACAGAGATACATAGGCAGGCTTTATTTGTGTGTTTGTTTTCAACCAATTACCAGGTTTGTAACTTCTGTTTGTATTCTTTCCTAAACTTGATCTGCGTAAGAACATACCTGATGGTCCTACTTTTCCACATTCCCTTCTGCCACTTGACAGAAGAAAGGCTTGTCTCTAATTCATTGCAAGACTCACCCTGGTTCCCAGCCCCAAGGTGTAAAAGGCTCCTGGACAAAGCAAAGACACCATTGGAAACATCGATGTAGCCATTGAGAAAGTACGTTGCTTTAATGATGAAATAACATCCTTTTGTAAAGTCGAGTAGTTTTTAATGCCTTGCTAGCAACAGAATCAGAGGAGGGCCTGACCAGCTTGTCATCTGATACATCACTACCTGTAATTATGATGATAGATTGTTAACTAATTTGGGGAGATATTATTCAAAAAGCGCTCAGTTGAATGATACGGTTTTAACTTAACTCCATTCGTTCCCATCCAAATATGTAAAAAAGATTTCCCAACACTTTTTTTCTGTTAAAAATGCTGAACTCATGGGGTGCCTGGGTGGCTCAGTCAGTTGAGCGTGCGACTGTTGATTTTGGCTCAGGTTATGATCTCACAGAAGTGGGATCGATCCCTGCGTCGGGCTTTGTGGTGACAGCTTGGAGCCTGCTTGGGATTCTCTGTCTCCCTCTCTCTCTGCCCCTCTCCAGCTCATGCTCTTTCTCTCTAAAAATAAAAAAAAAGTTTTCTTTCAGTTAAAATCTTAAAAAATGCTGAACTTGGTCTCATTCTAAACATAAGCAACATTCATCCACAGATAAATGAACTATATTTTTTAAAATCCTCTTCTACGACCTAAGAGACATAGTCCCGATAATACTCTATTTTATGTGTATCAATTATAAAGTTTTATATTTGTGTTATTTTTAATCAATTGTGTACTACTGGTTATAATGAAAACAATCCCAAAGGCTCAAAGCCTTTCATTTCACAGGAAATGAGCATTTTTTACAGTGTGAGTTTGTACATGCTTTTATGGCAGAAATTAGGTTGTAATGATCAAAGACTTCCAAGAATAAAAGCATATCGCATTAGGATACAATTCTGTGAGGTAGAATGAAAAGAGCTCAAGAGAAAAAAGTACGATACAAAATTTCTGACTGTTCAAAAGGAGTCTGTTC
Source organism: Acinonyx jubatus (assembly GCF_027475565.1). Lineage (NCBI taxonomy): Eukaryota > Metazoa > Chordata > Mammalia > Carnivora > Felidae > Acinonyx > Acinonyx jubatus. The sequence goes on from NC_069389.1 coordinate 91,886,881, forward strand.
CTGTATCTTTTAAGTGAATCCACTTAATACATTTCAAAGAGGGATGTGACAGTTGTATTTTCAAATGTCAATATTTGCAATATGCCAGAAATTACATCATTCACAATACTTGAACTTTCATAAATGCCTCCATAAAAAGTTGTTATGTGTAAACGTTAGGTATGGGACATATAATTTTTCCAAAATTCTTTTAGAGGCTACACAAGTGAAAACGTTTGAAGACCACTGTCAAAAGTGGAGAATTAGGGGGGGGTGCCGGGGTGGCTCAGTTGGCTAAGTGTCCAACTCTTGATTTCAGCTCAGGTCATGATCTCATGGTTCGTGAGTTCGAGCCCCATGTCGGACTCTGCACTGACAGCGAGAGGGGAGCCTGCTTGGGATTCTCACTGTCTCCTTATCTCTCTCTCTGCCCCTTCTCTCTCTCTCTCTTCTCAAAGCAAATATGTAAGCTTTAAAAACATGGAGATTTAGGGGTGCCTGGGTGGCTCAGTCAGTTAAGCATCTGACTCTTGATTTCAGCTCAGGTCATGGTCTCAAAGTTCATGAGATCAAGCCCCACATAGAGCTCTGTGCTGATAGTGCAGAGGGAGCTTGCTTGGGATTCTCTCTCTCTCTCTCTGCCCCTCCCCCACTTGCATTCTCTCTTTCTCTCCCTCTCTTGAAATGAATAAACATTTTTTTTTTGATGGAGAATTAACTATGGGTTGCTTAAACCCACCTGCAGCTTGAGGGGGTTCTTGGCCCCAAGAGTTGCTGAGGATGAAGCAAACGGGAGCCATTGTGTCACTAGTTTATTCCCTTGGCAAGCCAGAAACGTGGACTATGTCCAGGCCAGACACAGGACCATCTTTCCCACTTACTTCTCCAGTGTCTTTACCTTTAACCCCCTCTGCCCACCTGCCCCTTCACTCCCACTGAGCCTTCTTCCAGTGACACCAGCCTCCCCTCTGTTAATTCAAATTTCTAACAGAGGCTTCCTTCCTCCCCTTGCCTGAATACAAATACTCCCATAGTCAAGGAGAGGATAAGTTCTAAAGAGCTATAAGTCGATTTGTTCAGAAGTCAAGAGAGAGAGGCTTAAGGGTGAAGTCTCTGGAAACATTTACAAGAAGCTGCTGTGAGTGTCATGGGGCTGAGGTCTCACAACTGCCTCTGTTCTCTGGAGAATTGCCTGGGGCTGATAAGAGCTGCCCAGCAAGAAGGTGACCCCCAAGTTTGGAAGTGGCCCCTAGCCAGAGATTGGTAAGAGCTTCAAAAGGCTCTTCCCTTGCCTCGACAGCAAGCAACACTGCTGTGTGGTTTGTGCTCCAGAATCATCTGCCAAAGATCAAGTCAGTGTGGGGATGTCCTTCTCAGCTCAGAAACCAAACACACATGTCTCTTCATCGTTGATGTGTTCTATCAGGCATCTTTTCCCCCGAACAGACCAGTTTTGAATACGTTGAAAATCTGTTAAGAAAAATACCTTCTCCCAACGCCAAACCCCTATGATCTCAACAGGAGCTGTGTCATCGAAAACTCTAGCAACTGTGTTAGCCCTTCACCACCTGATCGCACCATCCTGTGCGTAAACTCAAAGTCCACAAACTCGGGGAACCTAGAACATAGGGAAAAAGCCATTGCTAGTGAAGCATTCATTCATCACTCGCTTGTGGAAAAATAAGTATTGACTACACTTGACCCTTCAACAACACAGGTTTGAACTACACACATCCACATATATGAAAGGTCTAATTATAAGTGGATTTTTTTCAAAAATACAGTACAGTACTGTAAATGCATTTTTCTTATGATTCCCTTAATAACATTCTCTTTTCTCTAGCTTACTCTATCATAATATAGTGTATAATACATATAACATAGAAAATATGTGTTAATGAACTGTTTGTGTTGTTGGTAAGTCTTCTTTTCAACATCGGGCTATTAGTTTTGGGAGAGTCTAAAGTTAGGATGGATTTTCAATGGCACAAGGATCGGTGCCTAACTCCCGACTTGCTCAAGGGTCATCTGTACTTGGTGTGTATTAGGTACTGTTCCGAGCTCTGAGAATAGATACACCAGTGAGCAAAGTAACATCATGAATAGATAAATGATATATTGTAAGGGTTCCTGGGTGAGTGGCTCAGTCGGTGGAGCATCTGACTCTTGATCTCAGCTTGGGTCTTGAGCTCAGGGTCATGAGTTCAGGCCCCATGTTGGAGTCCATGCTGGATGTGAAGCCTAAGTTCTTAAAAAAGTTATATATTGTGAGTAAATATGTTCTGTAGGAAAAGAAAAGATAGAGCAGGGTAAGAGAGATGGGGAACACCAAGGTAGAAGGTACAAGATGGGGGCCGCAGCATTAAAATAGGGTCATCAGATTAAATTAATGCAAAAAAAAAAAGTTTTCATTCACAGCATTTTACCATGCTTAGCTTTGGAGTTGTTCAACAAACTTCTAAACTAGCCTTCTCCTCAATTAATATTACACTAATAGGCACATGGCACTGACACTGGGCCCTCAGTCCCACGTTCGGAAGATTTCCATTTCCTCAGTTGATTTTGCAACTTCTCTTCCTAATGCTTGTGGATTGCCAAAGCACAGAACTTTTTGTATCTGCCGTCATTTGCTCTCTATCATTCACAATTTTTTTTTTTCTGTCACAGGACTCATCCTATCACATGTTGCTTGTTTCCCATCAATTTCCATTTTTTCATTCTTTACTTTTCTCATTAATTTATTTTATGTTTTAAATGTTTACTGTTGAAGTGTCATTGACATACAATGTTATATTAGTTTCAGGCGTACAACTTGGTGATTAAAACATTCTATACGTTACTCAATGCTGGTAAGTGTAGTCACTATCTGTCACCATGTAACATCATCACGATATTACCGACTGTATATATATATATATTTTTTTAACGTTTATTTATTTTTGAGACAGAGAGAGACAGAGCATGAACAGGGGAGGGTCAGAGAGAGAGAGGGAGACACAGAATCTGAAACAGGCTCCAGGCTCTGAGCTGTCAGCACAGAGCCCGACGCGGGGCTCGAACTCACGGACCGCGAGATCGTGACCTGAGCCGAAGTCGGACGCTTAACCGACTGAGCCACCCAGGTGCCCCCTGACTATATTCTTTGTGCAATACTTTTCATCTCTGTTTGTTTTGTCTTTTAGATTCCACATGTAAGTGAAATTATATGGTATTTGCCTTTCTCTGTCTGATTTATCTCACTTAGCGTAATACTGCCTAGATCTATCTATGTTGTCACACAGGGCAAGATCTCATTCCTTTTTGTGGCTGCGTAACGTTCCATTGTAAATATACACCACATCTTCTTTACCCATTCACCTATCAATGGGCCCTTGGGTTGCTTTCATGTGTTGGCTACCGTAAATAAAGCTGCAATAAACACAGAGGTGCATATATCTTTTCGAATTAGCATTTTCATTTTCTTTGGGTAAATACCCAATAGTGGAATTACTGGATCCTATGGTGTTTCTCATTTTCTGAGGACCCTCCATACTGTTTCCCACAGTGGCTACACCAATTTACATTCCCACTGACAGTGCGTGAGGCTTCCCTTTCTTCCACATCCTCATCAGTCCTTGTTATTCGTTGTCTTTTCATTTTAGCCACTCTGGCAGGTGTAGGGCCATATCTAATCATGGTTTTGATTTGTATTTCTCTGATGATGAGTGATGTGGAGCACCTATTCATGTGTCTGCTGGTCATCTGTATGTCTTCTTTGGAAAAAGGTCTATTCAAACCTTCTGCCCATTTTTAAATTGGATTTTTTCCCTTTTTTTTTTTTGCGGTGTTGAGTTGTCTGAGTTCTTTATGTATTTTGGATATTAACTCCTTATCACATATATCATTTGGAAATATTTTCTCCCATTCACTAGGCTGCCTTTTTGTTTTGTTGGTGGCGTTCATTACTTGTATTTTCATCACGAATACACTGATCTCGACACTTACACTTTTTGTACCTTTGCCCTTATGATGATGTAGGATTTGCATTGCCAGATTTAGCAAATATACTTGAATTTAAATGGAATTTCCATATAAACGAGAATTTTTTGACTTGTTACTTGTATGAAATTCAAATTTAACTGGCATCTTATATTTTGTCGGGCAATCCAACGCAGGATCTAATTAGACCTGCAACATCAGCATTACCTGGGAACTTGATACGAATGTAAATTCTTGGGTTCACATCAGGCAAGCCAAAGGAATCAGAAACTCTGAGTTGGGGACCCAAAGTTCTCTGATTTAACAAGCCCACAGGGTGATTGTGATAGATACTAAAGTTCGGCAACAGCTGATTTAGGCTGCTGAAGAGTTGGCCACGAACCCCTCACGGTCGCCCCCACCCCCCGCCCCGTCTCTGCGGAACTGCCCCTCTGCTGTCTGGAGCTACCTCTTCCAGGAAGTTATGCCCCACATTGGGGGTGTCCCATCCCTTCTGAACCACTGGTAGAGGTATAAAGGGCTGACTTTTTGGCCGAGATGAAGACAGTTCTGCAGTGTGCTTTATACTCCGAAGCCCTAACCTGGTGGATCAGACCAAGGCTGGACTTCATCTGAGATCACATCTTTTCCTAGTTCTTTTCCTGCTTTTCTCCCTCCCTTCCGGGTGTTCCCTAAAGAGCATCCCCTCACCATCATGTCCAACCAAATCTCTGCTCCTGCAGACTCTGAAACAAGATGGGTGGAGCTAATAATGTGCCTAAAACACTGTGAAGTGAAGCCTAAACACAGCAAATTCGGCAAGCTGACTAGCAAGATGAAAATGATCCCATGTAACCACGGGTGCTCTTTGAAGGCAAGGAAAAACTGTTACAGTATCTTAAACATCAGATTTGTCCAGCCGGGATTTAGATAGTGGAAAGGAGAGAAGAAGATGAGTCTAACACATTAAAACAACAACAACGACATTGGCAATACTATAATTTATTGTTTTCTACATGCCTTCGTGTAAATCGGGCAACAATACAACTCAGTTACAATCTGAGTATAGAGCCCCTTGAGTGCTCGTACCCACCCTTAGCACTGTGCCCAGTACCTGGCTCACAGCAGATGGCCGATCAATGCCTGTTTAATGGAAGAAAGATGTGTGTCCAAGAAGACACCAAGATTTTGAAGCGGGAAACATAGTCGCATACCATCAAGAGGAAGAGAAAGCTGGGAAGATGATGAGTTTATTTTTTGAATATTTATTTTTGAGAGAGAGAGAGAGAAGCAGAGACAGAGGGGAACAGAGGATCCAAAGCAGGCTCCACGCTAACAGCAGAGAGCCTTGTGCGGGGCTCAAACTCACCAACCATGAGATCATGACCCGAGCTGAAGTCGGACCGTTAACCAACTGAGCCACCCAGGTGCCCCAGTGATGAGTTTATTTGTAGATAAAGGAGATGAGGAGACCCAAATTTGAGAAACTCAAATAAAGACTGGTATAGACAGCTGAAAACAGACCTGGCAAAAAAGGTGAAAGGTCGGGGCCAAACCTATATATATTAGAGAATGGTTTTCTATGGTTGCATTGTCATTCATAGAAGCTCAGACAAAGGCTTGCTATGCTAAAACATCTTTTGTTAAACTGAAAGTACTTTACCAGAAAGTTTCCTTTAAGTAACATTTCTAAAAGATATTTCAGAAGAAAAACACAAATGTCTAGCACCTGTACTCTCTATGTAGTTCCATTTTATCCTAAGAAAAGTAATTTTTGTATGCTGAAGAAGATGCAGGCAATACGGCCACAAGGACAAGCTGGAGAAAAAGCAAGATGGCGGAACTAGACAATCGACTCAAGAGCAGCTCGTGTTCAAGGTGAGGTTTTAGTCAGGGTGTTTGGAGGGGAACAGAGCAGTCAGGGCAACGGCTGTGTTCTAACTGGTCTAGAATCTTAGGTTTAAATTCCAGTCACAAAGACCTGTTTTCTGTAGCCACCGGGTTGGCCTGAGGGTGAAGGAAGTTGAAACTAAAAAGACAAAGTCAGGCTTGGCTATGGGCTTCTCTAGATAACTGTCATTCGTTTCCCTGGGTACGGTTTGGAACTTGAGATTTTTCAGTGTGGCTGGTCATGCATCCTTCATGGTGAGGCATAAAGGTCAATTCTGAGGAGAGGTACTGGCATCCAGAAGGAGAAAACCTTCATCCCCTAAGAAATGGTCATGAGAAACAGAGGACAAAAAAATGGGGAATATTCGGTTACTTGAGTGGTCCTGGCATTTTGGCCCAGGAACGTGTGTTAAAAGAAAAGTCTCAGACACCCTTCTAGTTCCCATCTCCAACACTCTGCTCTTTAAAACTGCGAAGATCTCAAGTTTTGTGAAGGGGTTTGAAAAAGAATGATTAAAATGCATTTGCTATTTAAAGAACAGTTTCCTGAAGAAATCAAGTGCCCCCTGAAGTACACCAGTCCTCTTTTCTTTCTCATATTGGCTGCTAATGGCAAACAATACATCATCTTGTGTCAGCTGATGCTTTTACATGTGTGCTCGAATCCATATTCTACAGGATGTGTTTTATACTGTCCACTTGTCATATAATCATGTTTTCTATTAGCAAGATTGTTCATGTGGTGCCTGGGCGGCTCAGTTCGTTAAGCATCCGACTCTTGACTTCAGCTGAGGTCATGGTCTCGCGGCTCTTCGTGAGATCGAGCCCCAAGTTGGGCTCAGTGCTGAGTGTGGAGCCTGTATGGGATTCTCAATCTCCCGCTCTCTCTGCCCCTCCCCAGCTCCACCACACGCTCTCTTTCAGAATAAATAAACATTAAAAAAAAAAAAGATTGTTCATAAGGGGAGGCAGTAGATACAGTAGTTAAGATCACAACCTTTGGGGGGGGGTGCCAAGGGCGGGGCTCAGTCAGTTATAAGCGTCTGACTCTTAATTTCAGCTCAGGTCATGGCCTCGTGGTCCGTGAGTTCGAGCCCTCATCGGGCTCTGTGCTGACGGCTCGGAGCCTGGAGCCTGCTTCAGATTCTGTGTCCCCCTCTCTCTCTGCCCCTTCCCTACTCGTGCTCTGTCTCTCTGTGCCTCAGAAATAAATAAACATTAAAAAAAATTTTTTAAAAAATGACCAGCCTAGTAAAGCGTAGCCTGTGCCTGAATCGGAGATTCTACACCTGAGAAGAACACTGGACTAAACGTGAACCTTTGGATCAATGAAAGACATGAAGAAGAGCCTTTGGGGAGGAAAGCCACATGGGGAAAGATACCCCCGGGAGACAAAAAGAGGAATGCTGTCGCGGCCAATGGCCATCAGAAGCAAGACTCCTCCTGGACCTGCCAAGAGGATAACTGGTGGCCCGCGGCATCCATGCACAGGCCGTCAGTGCCCAAGAAAAAAGACGCAGAAGCCAGTGGTGCGATTTCCTAGGGTGCCACCCAAACTGTTGGAGCCGAGGTTGCTGACATATTACGGTAAAGTCCTTTTCATTTTCTCTTATTCTTCTATTAGAGGTTCCCCGCTGTAAGATCTGGGCATGAGTTCTGGGGGGGCCAGGCCAGATGATATCTGGGGCAGACACCGTGCCGGCCTTCTCATCTAGCCACGCCCCTTATACTGGTCAGAAGAAAGGAATAGGGACAGGGAGGTGAAATTCAACAAGCAGTTCACTTTCTTGGCCTTACTGAACCCGCACTGCATGCCTCACGGCGACCTTGCCAGGATGCCATTATCATCCTTAGTTTACTGGTATTATATTCCATTTTGGTAACTGTCACCCAGTTAAAGTAACAGGATCAAGGTGACACAAGACAGTAGATGACCGAGTTAGAATTTGAAACAAGGTCTGCCTACCCCAATGATGCCACCTGCAGTAATATTCTGTGCCTTTGTCTTATCACTAGGAGTAATTATGTTTGGCCTTAGGGCATTAGACCTCAGTGTATAAGAGGATACAAACACACATGTTAGAGTCTATAGCATTATATCTGTACCACAGAATATGGCCACTCTCTAATCTGGGGGTCAGCAACCCATGGCTTGAAGGCCCACCAACTGAGCTTTATAAATAAAGTTTTATTGGAGCACAGCAGCCATGCTCATTGATTCACTTGCACATGGTCTACAACTGCAGAGATGAGTAGTTCTCCTGGGGACCATACACCTGCAAGCTTAAAATGATCATTTTCTGGCCCTTTAAGAAAAGGTTTAGCGGGGGGGGGCCCCTGGATGGCCCATTCAATTGAGTGTCGGACTCTTGATTTCCGCTCAGGTCACGATCCCAGGTTCGTGGGATCGAGCCCTGCGTTGGGCTCTGTGCTTAGTGTGGAGCCTGCTTGAGTTTCTCTCTCTCTCTCCTTCTGCCCTTCTCCCCCTACCCACTCTCTCTCTCCCTCTAAAATATAATTAAATTACATTTTTTTAAAAATTTTTTTTAATGTTTATTTATTTTTGAGACAGAGAGAGACAGCATGAATGGGGGAGGGGCAGAGAGAGAGGGAGACACAGAATCGGAAGCAGGCTCCAGGCTCCGAGCCGTCAGCACAGAGCCCGATGAGGGCTCGAACTCACGGACGGCGAGATCGTGACCTGAGCTGAAGTCGGACGCTTAACCGACTGAGCCACCCAGGCGCCCCAGTAATTAAATTACATTTTAAAAAGAAAACAAAAGGTTTAGTGACCAATGGTAACACACCAAAATATCCCATTGAGTTCAGGAGATGCCTTCATTAGCAAGTGATATTCCCTGCCCTCCCTCCCTTCACGCCCGCACCCTTTAGAAACAATCCAAAGTACCCAGAGAGCTAGGAATAGCACCACGATGCAAGCGGGTCCTAAACTCGGGCTAGTATTTATTAGCTTAAGTTTGTTTTTCTCTGGGAGAAAAACATGATAGCTTTTATCATATCAAAAAATGATATGATTTTATGATATCATGATTTTATGATAGCTTTTATCGTATCAAAAAAGAGTTGGGAATCACTCATTGAATCATTGACAGACAGACATAAGTTTAAGTCTAGCCTCGGGCACCGACCAGCTGTGTGATTTGGGCCAATTAGTTAAACTCTTGGAGCTTCTCTTCTCTTATTCGTAAAATTTCTTGTTTACTATAGACCATCTCCTCGGATCAGGTCATCTCCTGAAGATGGGAATCTTTTGCAGTTCAAGATCACTGGGAGGGTTCTAGCCTCTGTTTTCTCCCTGTTCCCTTAAACCGAATGTAACCACTCATCTCATATTCTTAGACCGGATTTGTGCCTGGACCACAGGTAAAACAAGCCAATACATCCAGACAATGAAATACTAAATAGCAATAAAAGGAAGTGTTTATCCACACAACACTGTGGCTAGATCTCAAGGGTCTTATGATGAGTAAGAAAAGGCATACTCGGGGTGCCTGGGTGGTTCAGCTGGTTGAGTGCCTGACTCTTGACTTTAGCTCAGGTCATGATCTCATGGTTTCTGGGTGCGAGCCCCATGTTGGGCTCTGTGCTGACAGTTCAGAGCCTGCTTGGGACTCTCTCTCTCTGCCTCTCCCCAGCTCTCTCTCTCTCTTTCTCTCTCAAAATAAATAAGTAAACTTAAAAAAAAAAGCCAGACTCAAAAAGACTACATATATACTGTATGGTTCTCTATGTAACATTTTGGGAAAAAAAACAAAACAATAGGGACACCTTGATATCAGCCCTGTGAGACCCCAAGCAAAGAGCACCCCTCCACACACACAGCATCCGGGACTTTTGACAAATGTTAGCGTGAGGAAATAAATGGGTATCGTTTTAACCGCTGAGTTTGCTGTAATTTCTTTTGGCGACAACAGTAAACCGGTACAAAAGGCATGAAGGAACTCTTTGGGGTAGAGAAAATACTTTTTATTTTAGACATGTTCTTTTTTTTTTCTGGCTTTATGGAAATATAATTAACATGTAACATTGTATATATTTAAAGCATAAAATGTGATGATTTGATATGGGCGAAGCCTTCGAAACACCAGTCTCCAAGAAGTTCGTTGACGTACCCATCATCTTGCGTGTGGTGAGAACTTTTAAGATGTACTCTCTTAGCAACTTTCAAATGCTCTAGATCTTGATGGTGGCGGTGGTTCCATGACTGGGTAAGTTTGTCAAAATTCATATGATGGTAAGTTTTAATGTATGTAAATTATCCCTCAATAAACCTATACAAATAAAATAAAAACCCATCAAATTGTACTTAAGTGGGTAAGTGTTACTGGATAGAATCTATACCTGTTCAAGGGTCATCTATTAGAGAACTTTTCCCTTATTCTCAACTCCCCTCATTTTTTTTTTAAGATTTTATTTTTACATAATCTCTACCCCCAACGTAGTACTCGAACCTACACCCTTGAGGCCAAGAGTTGCACGTTCCCCTGAGTGAGCCAGCCACACGCCCGTCTTCTAGTGCTGCGTTGTCATTTTGAATTACATCTGTATTACTAGCAGACGGAGTACAGGGACATTGTCTTGAACACTGGAATCATGAGTGTCCGAAATACACTAGGTATTTTATCATTTGGTTAATTTCCAATACAGTACATGAACATATCTAAAACTTTTCAAATGTCTGTTTCAGAAATTTCCTGGCTAGATCTCTTCCTGGCAGTAATACATTTCCTATATTTATTACTGGGTAAAGCATTTCAAATTTTTAAACATTTCAAAACCACTTCTTTAGGGGCACCTGGGTGGCTCACTCGGTTAAGCATCCAGCTTCGGCTCAGGTCATGAGCTCGGGGTATGTGGGATCCAGCCCCACATCGGGCTCTCTGCTGTCAGCACAGAGCCTGCTTTGTCCTCTGTCCCCCTCTCTCTCTGCCCCTCCCTGGCTCATTCTCTGTCTCTCCCTCAAAAATAAATAAAAACATTAAGAAAAACTACTTTTTGGGGTGCCTGGGTGGCTCAGTCCGTTAAGCGATCGACCTCAGCTCAGCTCATGATCTCGAGGTTGGTGAGTTAGAGTCCCACGTCGGTGCGGACAGCTCAGAGCCTGGAACCTGCTTCAGATTCTGTTTCCCTCTCTCTCTCTGCCCCTCCCCACCTCTCTCAAAAAATAAATAAACATTAAACATTTTTTTTTTAAAAAAAACGACTTCTTTAAATTTCAAGGGAGTATGTCCCTATTTCTGGTATTTTTTAAATTTTTTTAATGTTTATTTTTGGACAGAAGGAGAAGGACAGAGCTCTAGCAGGAGAGGGGCAGAGAGAGAGGGAGACACATAATCTGAAGCAGGCTGCAGGCTCTGAGGTGTCAGCACAGAGCCCGATGCAGGGCTCGAACTCAGGAACAGCGAGATCATGACCTAAGCCAAAGGCGGACGCTTAACTGACTGAGCCACCCAGGTGCCCCTACATCCCCCTTTTATTTTATTTATTTTTTTTAATTTTTTTTCCAACGTTTTTATTTATTTTTGGGACAGAGAGAGACAGAGCATGAACGGGGGAGGGGCAGAGAGAGAGGGAGACACAGAATCAGAAACAGGCTCCAGGCTCCGAGCCATCAGCCCAGAGCCTGACGCGGGGCTCGAACTCGCGGACCGCGAGATCGTGACCTGGCTGAAGTCGGACCCTTAACCGACTGCGCCACCCAGGCGCCCCTACATCCCCCTTTTAGATATAGTTTTTCTAGAATGTAATCCAGTTAAAAATGCCCTTTCGACAGTATATATGTCCACCATAGTAGAGTTGCCAGATAAAATACATAACGCCCCATTAAATTAGAATTTCGGTAAACAACAAATAATTTTTAGTAGAAGTATGTTCCCTGCATTATTTAACTGGACATCCTTTATTTGGAGAAGGGGTGGCTAAGTCTGTGGAAGCAAGAGTCCTAGAGTGAGGTTAATGTAAATTTGTCTTTTAAATATGCTGACGTTTTGCTAAGTGACAATCAGCCACATTATGGGCCTGGCAGGCAAGACGTATGTACAGACTACTTTGAGGGAAGGCATGACGAGAAAAAGAAATCTTGTCAATGAATTGGGTCTGGTAAGAAAATGACATCATGCCCTTGGGAGGGCCGCAAGAGTTTCCAGAAAATTGTACATTAACGAAAATAAGAACTGAGAACAAACTGAGGGTTGATGGGGGGGTGGGAGGGAGGGGAGGGTTGGTGATGGGCACTGAAGAGGGCATCTTTTGGGATGAGCACTGGCTGTTGTATGAAAACCAATTTGACAATAAATTTCATATATTAAAAAAAAAAAATAAGAGATCGCCACTTAGGAAAACTTACTCAGGCACTCAGGGCTTTGGGAAGAGATATTTGATGACGCACCAGAAAGACTCCATGGGAAAGTAAAGGTGTGAGATTTGGCTGAGCGGCTGCAGGGAAAGCAGTTTTAATTCCTTCAAAAAAATAATTCTTGAGCACCTATTTTGTGCCATGCGCTGTTCAAGATAAAAGCCCGAATCCTCATGGAGTTGGCATTTCGGTTGGGGAAAGGGATACGCACGGTGTATAAAGGAATGAGGAAAACATATGGCATGTCACTTGATGATTAGTGCTATGGGGGACAATTAAGCAAGGAAGGGAGATAGGAAAGGGGGATGGGAGAAACTTACATAAGGAAGTGATGTTTGAGCAGAACCTTAAACAGGCAAGGAAGAAAGTCATGCTTGTATCCGGTATAAAGTACTCCAGGAGTGGCACCTGGGTGGCTCAGTTAAGGATCCAACGTCGGCTCAGGTCAAGATCTCTTGGTTCGTGAGGTCGAGCCCCCCGTTGGCCTCTGTGCTGACAGCTTGGAACCTGGAGCCTGTTTTGGATTCTGTGTCTCCCTCTCTCTCTGTTCCTCCCCTGCTAGTGCTCTGTCTGTCTCTCTCTCTCTCAAAAATAAACATTAAGAAAATAAATAAAATAAGATAAAGTATTCCAGCAAAGAGAACATCTATGCAAAAGCCTAGTTCTGTCTAAGAGAAACAAGGAGATCAATTCGGTAGAAGCTCAGAGAACTAGCAGGAGAGAAAGTCATGGGGAGGGAGATGGCGAGCCTTCCTATGAGGCCTTCTAGAATAACGTCAGGACGTTGTCTTTCACCGTGAGTGTTAGCCCCTGGAGATTTCTGAGCATAAGACCGGCTTTGGAAAAGGGTCACCTTGGCTGGCAGGTAGAGGATAGAATGTAAGGGGGCCAGGCCACAAACAACACAATCAGTCTTAAGACTTAATGAGGAAGAGACTGACGCTTCCTTCTTTGAATTATAGCTAAAAGTGGTAAAAAAAAAAAAATACGTTTTTATTAAACAGTCAAATGAGGGGTGTCTGGCTGGCTCAGTCAATAGAGCGTGGAACTCTTGGCCTCAGGGTTGTAAGTTCAAGCCCCACGTTGGGTGCAGAAATTATTTAAAAATAAAAAAATATGAAATAAAATACAATGAACAGCAAGATGACACCTAGGCGCCCTTCTTTTATTTAAGGAAGAAACGGTTTCGTACGGCAGAGTCCTGTGAAACAGTGGTTCAGCTAGCTACTTTATAATAGAGACCTTGAGTAAGATTGCTTCATTGCACTACAAGAGTATTGCCCGCTAGTAGTCTAGATGTTATATAAGTTGTCTGGGCCCACATTTGACACCAACTTCTGTCTATCCCAAGCCTCCTACCTCGTCAGGACGGACTGGAAGCCTCTAGTCCTCAGATGGCAAGTTTCTGTCACACCTCGTGCCATTATCTCAACCCTGGGAAATCATCACTGCTTACAATACATTTTATCTATTGAGCCTGAAAACAACCCCAGAACCTTTCTTAACACCATGGGGGTTTTTTTTGTTTTGTTTTTTTTTTGTGTTTTTTTTTTATTCACTGTACCAGGGCACCTGCAGGAGAGAATGAAATGCGGCTGATATCTAACCCATGCTCTTTTTTTCGTGGGCTGGGCCTGTGTTCTGAGAGTGTCTTTTTCCAACTCCCTGCTGTGTCTGTTTTAGGGGAATAAGCAGGGGGAGGGAGGTCACTTGCTATAGCCATTGCAAAGAATAAGAATATTTAGACAGGGTGGGGAGACATACATGGAAGCATTCATCTTTGAGGAAGGGCAAAGATTCCATTTTTTTCTGTCGTAAATAGGCAGCAATCTGGATGATGCTTACGTAAGTGGTTATTTGCCTCTGCCTCTTGGCAACCAACGAAAGCCAACCTTGGCTTCTGAGACTGTTCAATGCCGGACGCCCTTCTGTTCGAGAAATTTAAATTCACGTAAAACCTAAAGCAATCTGCTATTTACTGATGCATTTGCCTTGTTTAGTTACGTTTGGTATTAAAGAAACACACATACGACATTCTGATTTTACACAATAGATAAATTAAGTGCTAAATGATTTATAGAGCCACAGTTCCCTGGGTGATTCTGACGTACGTAACTTGGTTGCAACCCACGGAGCTTAGAAAGGAAGTCGGTTGTCCTGGAGCGGGAATCAAACCAGAACCATCATGAACCACAGGGAGCTCGAGAGCTCCTTAAACGAGAGCGTTCACCTGCCCTTAATGAGAATCTTCTGCTAAAGTGAGGCTGTGTCGGACTAAGGAAATTTCAGCAGAACAACATAGAGGAAGTCGAGGAACAAAACTTCACTCCCAAAGCTGAGGCCACTTGAAGGGGAAACTTCAGCATGCATGCTCTGGCCACATGCCAGTCCCAAAGATCGCCAGCTGCAGGGCTCTCGGATGAGGCTTCCCCTGAGCCGGTTGCATGAGGAAAGCTTGTCATTTAATGGGTAACCTATGCCCACCCCTGCCTTGCTTTCTATAATCCCCTTCAAGATTCGAGTGGCTTTTCTGTGCATGTTCTCCAAGCCTATTACTCCTGTCTTATGCACAGACCAGAACTGCAAAAACAGCCCAGGTGCAGACATCTTCAGGATTTATGAATAAGTGGGCTGAGTGCTTCCTGCTTTCTTTTTCCCCCTGTGATTTTTCTTAATGATATTCAACATTTTCCGATTATTTTAGCCAAAGCAACGCTTGGGCAGCTGTCCTCGAAGAACAGTCTCTAAGGACTTTTGACCCCCTTCCCTTGGGATGTGACAGCTCAAAACTCGTCATTTTAAAACATGCTTGAAGAGGGGCGTCTGGGTGGCTCAGTGGGTTGAGCGTCAGACTCTTGATTTGGGCTCAGGTCGTGATCCCAGGGTTTGGGGATCAAGCCTTGTGTTGGGCTCTGTGCTGAGTGTGGAGCCTGCTTAAGATTCTCTCTCTCTCTCCCTCTCTGCTCTGCTCTCACGCTCTCTTTCTCTCTCTCTCTCTCTCTCTCTCTCTCTCAAATAAAAAATAAAATAAAACATGCTTGACGAGATGGAGAAGTGAGGAAATTAGAGAGGGGAAATACAGGTGTGATTTGGAAAACCAACCGGAAAAGAGACAACTTGTCCAGAACATTCCTTTGGGTGGCTCTTTGCAGAAAACACTTCATATTTGCATAATGCTTTACCATGTAAAGGGTCTTTCTTGTATTTTTGCACTTAATCGTCATAGCAACACTGATGAGAAAGGTGACTGGACTTTTCCGTTACCGCATAGTAATTGTGCAAGGAAGCTGGTGTTAGAACTGAAGTCTGGCTCCTTATTTCATGCTAGACTGCTTTATTATTTGTTGGGATCCCCTGGACCACCTTCATCTCACAAGTTATATATTGTGTATTTTAGAAAGGTTTTTATCTGAAGGGAGATTATCTAAATGTTTGTAGGCTAATATTATAAAGAAACGTATTAGACTAAAGGAAACCAGGGGCACCTGGGTGGCTCAGTCAGTTGAGCATCTGACTTGATTTTGGTCTGGGTCGTGATCCCGGGGTTGTGGGATCGAGCTGCACATTGAATTCCATGCTGAGTGTGGAGCTTGCTTGGGATTCTCTCTCTCTCTCTCTCTCTCTCTCTCTCTCTCTCTCTCCCTCTGCCCCTCCCCCACTCGCATTCATATGCAAGCCCGTGCTCCACCCCCAAAGAAAAATAAATAGACTGAAGGTAACAAATGGCATAGGCACGATAGAAGAAAACGTAGGGCTCTCTTTGTGACCGCCTACATTGCAAATTGAATCATGCTTCAGGCTCTAAAACCTTAGCGGTCATACATACTGCAAAGGACCCAAGGGGGGGTTTCTTTAAGTAAACTGTCAAAAGCAGCTACAGATGGAAAACTTCTATAATTCTACTTCATCTGTGATGAAAGATATTTTCATTTCGGGCTGGGAGCTGTTCTTTTTCCGTCACTCAGATTACTTTATGAGCCATTTGCTGTAGAAGTAGGTATTTTTACTCTTTAATGGAATGAAATGGTATAAGGTTGAGGCTCATTATCAAATTGGAATGCATACACACACACACACACACACACACACACACACACATACACACACACATATATACACATATATATAATGAAGTTTGTTACCTACAGAAAATCTCTGAAGAGACCTAGATATGGTCAAAGCTGTCAACTTTAATGAAATATTCTAATTCACTAAAAACATGCAAATGAGGCAAGACACTTCATATTTCATATTTCTTGAAATGTTAACTGTCCAAAAGGCGTTGACCTCTCTGAATATAAATAGAACACTCTCCCTATCTATAGGTGTCTACGAATATTAAATCACTTGGCAGTCACTTAGCAAACTAGCTAAATGTAAACAAAATGTTGCCACTGGATACAAGGGGCTAAATGCAACAAATCAACTGATATGCGTGAATGGGAAAAGAGGTGTATCGCAAAGAATAAAAAGGGGGCTCCCGGGTGGCTCAGTTGGTTAAGCGTCCCACTCTTGATTTCAGCCCGGGTCATGACCTCGCAGGTCGTGAGGTGAAGCCCGTGTCACGCTTCTGTTTCCCTCTCTCTCTGCTCCCGCCCCACTTGCGCACGTGTTCTTTCTCTCTCAAGATAAATAAATAAACATAAAGCAAATAAAAATAAAAAGGACAATTATGTAGCACATCACCAATTCCAAGATTCATATTTTGTATAGAATAGTGCATGCTACATCACTTTCTGCTTTTTAACATTTTTTTTTGCATTTGAATATGGTTGACACACAGTGTTACGCTAGTTTCAGATACACAACATAGTGATTCAGCTTCTCTATGTGTTTGTTACGCTGTGCTCAACACAAGTGTGGCTTCCAGTTATGGAATGATATCATTGACTGTGTTCACTATGCTGTGCCTTTTATTCCCCTGATTATTCATTCTGTAACTGGAAGCCTATATCTCCCACTCCCCTACACCCATTTTGCCCACCCCTAGCCCCCTTTCCTCTGGTAATCATCAGCTTGTTCTCTGTATTTACAGATCTGATTCTGGTTTTTGTTTGCTTATTCATGTGTTTTGTGTTTTAGGTTCCATATATGAGTGGAATCGTATGGTATTTGCCTCTCCCAGTCTGGCTTATTTCATTTAGCATAATACCCTCTCAGCCCATCCATGCTGTTGCAAATGACACAATCTCATCCTTTTTAATGGCTGCATGAAGTGATGGGTATGTATCACATCTGAAGTGATGTGTATGTATCACATCTCCCTTATCCAGTCTTCTGTTAATGGACATTTAGGTTGCTTCCATATCTTAGCCATTGTAAATGACGCTGCAATAAACATAGGGGTGCATATATCTTTTCAAATTAGTGTTTTCCTTTTCTTTAGATAAAATACCCATTAGTGGAATTATTGGTGTTTCTATTTTTAATTTTTGAGGAACCTCCATACTGTTTTCCACAGTGGCTGTACCAATTTACATTGCGTGCTCATGGATTGGGAGAACAAATATTGTTAAAAATGTCCATACACCCAAAGCAATCCACAGATTCAATGCAATTCCTATAAAAATACCAACAGTGTTTTTTGGAGAACTGGAACAAATAACACAAAAATTTGTATGGAACCAAAAAAGACCCTGAATAGCCAAAGCAATCTTGAGAGAGAAGAACAAAACTGGAGGTTTCATGGGGCGCCTGGGTGGCTTGGTCGGTTGGGCGGCCGACTTCGGCTCAGGTCATGATCTCGCAGTCCGTGAGTTCGAGCCCCGCGTCGGGCTCTGGGCTGACAGCTCGGAGCCTGGAGCCCGCTTCGGATTCTGTGTCTCCCTCTCCCTCTGCCCCTCCCCTGTTCATGCTCTGTCTCTCTCTGTCTCAAAGATAAATAAACGTTAAAATTTTTTTTTAAATAAAAAAAAAACTGGAGGTTTCACAATCCCAGATTTCAAGATCCACTACAAAGCTGTGGTAATCAAAACAAATGGTACATGGTCAATTAATCTATGACAAAGGAGGCAAGAATATACAATGGGGAAAAGACTATCTCTTCAATAAATAGTTCTGAGAAAACTGGACAGCTACGTGCAAAAAAATGACACTGGACCACTTTATAAAACCACTCACAAAAATGAAATCAAAATGCATTAAAGACCTAAATGTGAGGCCTGAACTGTAAAAATCCTAGAAGAGAGCACAGGCAGTAACTTCTCCAACATCAGCCATAGCAACATTTTTCTAGATATCTCCTAAGGCAAGGAAACAAAAGCAAGAACAAGCTACTGGGAGTACATCAAAATAAAAAGCTTCTGCACAGGGAGGGAAACAACAAAACTAAAAGGCAACCTACTGGATGGGAGAAGATATTTACAAATCACATATCTGATAAGGGATTAATATCCAAAATATATAAAGAACTTACACAACTCAACACCAAAACAACAACAACAATCCGATTAAAACATGGGCAGAAGACATGAATAGACACTTCTCCAAAGAAAACATCCAGATGGCCAACAGACACATGAAAAGATGCTCAACATCACTCATCATCAGAGGAATGCAAATCAAAACCACAATGAGATATCACCTAACCTGTCAGAATAACTAAAATCAGAAGGTAAAGAAATACCAAGTGTTGGTGAGGATGTGGAGGAAAAAAAAATGCTCATGCACTGTGGTCGGGAACTTTTTGTTCTTTGAAAAAATATAAACATATTCAAACAAAAAGATTAATCATTTTAGACTGTAGCACCTGAATGTGCTAAAGAAACCTTTGTAGGCAAATAAAAATAACATTGTTGGTAAGGCATGTAAACTGACAATTTGGTTATTTACTTGGTTGAGTATAAACCTGTATGTGTCCTCAAAAGAAAGTCCAAATATTTAGCATAAGAATAAAACTGTGTGTATTTTTTAAAAATGCTACTTTGAAGGCCTTTGCAGTGATCACTTTGTAGTCTGCCCCGTGAAAGCCTTCAACACCGAAACAGAAGACCATAAAAACAAGTACTTTGATTACTCTTAATCATTTGATTTGGGCAAGTCCAAAATTTGGAGGAATTTATTTGATTTTTTTATATCACTAACAGACTCCGGATAGGTCTATAATGACGATGGACAAGGCAATCTCCTGAAATGATTCAGACAAAAAACTCACTCTTGCCTGCATTTATGAAACATAAATTTAATGTTAAGCTCTCTAGGACTTAGATTAAAAGTATTAGGAGTGGGACAGGAGTGAGCATCTATTAACATTCTTATTTCAGGGGCCCCTGGGTGGCTCAGTGGGTTCAGCGACCCACTTCGGCTCAGGTCATGATCTCACAGTTTGTGGATTTCTGCCCCGTGCCCGGCTCTGTGCTGACGGCTGAGAACCTGGAACCTGCTTGGGATGCTGTGTCTCCCTCTCTCTCTGCCCCTCCCCTGCTTATTCTCCCTCCCTCTCTCTCTCAAAAATGAATAAACACTAAATTAAAAAAAAATACATTCTCATTTCATACTTGGGGAGCACAAGCCCAGAGAGGTGAAATGACTTGTTTAATATCACAAAACTAAATGCTGGCCAGTTGGAGCCCAAGTAGGTGTCCAGTATTCCAATCTAGTGTACTTGTGATTTCCAGAGACTGCCTCAAGCTTTCCCTGGTTACTACCAAAAGTATATAATGATTTCTGTTTAAGAGAACTTTTTGATTTTCAGGTCATAGCAAGAGTAACAATTCATTGCGTGCTTGGTGAGTGCCCCCTCTCCGTGCTAACTACCTTATGTTATTTGGGAGAATTTGAACTTTTATTTTTTTTAATTTTTTTTTAAATTTATTTTTGAGAGACACAGTGCAAGCGGGGGAGGGGGAGAGAGAGAGGGAGACACAGAATCCGAAGCAGGCTCCGGGCTCCGAGCTGTCAGCACAGAGCCCAACGCGGGGCTTGAACTCACGCACCGCGAGATCATGACCTGAGCCAAAGTCGGACGCTTAATGGACTGAGTCACCCAGGCGCCCCTCGGAGAATTGATGTGACAATATAGTGTCTTCCAACCAAGGAACACGGCATGCCTCTCCATTTGCTGTTTTAGACAATCTTTGACTTCTTTTGCCGGCTAGGTAAAATCACGTCTCTCTGATAACAGTTTCCTTGACTTCAAATTACTCCAGCTTTTCAGAACAGTTGCTAGGTCATTCTGCTCTCATTTTATTAAGATGGAATTATAACCAGTAAAATTCAGGGAAAGTACAATGTGTTCATTCAGGGGAAGCCTGTCATTTGGCTCCAAATTAACAGAGAAATGCCAGCAAGACATTTATAATGACATTCACCATGAAAGCTTTTCAGGAAAAAATATCAGAAGCTGATATTTAATTTTTTAGCAATGTTATTAAGATATAATTTGACATGTAATAAATGGAATCGATTGAAATCGTACAATTTGATAAGTTTTGACCCATGCCTACATACATAAAATCATCACCATCAACGGAGTGAACAAATCTGGCACCCCCAAAAAGGTCCCTGTGCCCTGTGGTAATCGTTTCCCATGCTCAATCAGCATCTTCCATATTCCCAGGCAACCACTGATCTGCTTTCTGTCATTATACATTCATTTGCATACCCTAATAGTTTACATATACATAGACTCAGACAGTCTGATCTCTTTTTTGTCTCACTCACTTCACTCAGCATAATCATTTTGAGATTCATCCAAACGTTTGCGTGTATCAGAAGTTCATTTCCTTTAATGCTGAGTAGGATTCTGTTGTATACATATTCTACAATTTATCTTTTTCGGTTGATGGACATTGGGGATGTTTCCTTTCTGGGGCCATTTTAGAAATAAAGATGTCTCGAACATTTGCATATGAGTCTTTGTATGGGCATATGCTTTGATTTTTCTTAAATAGTTACTTAGGAGTTGAATGGGTGTATCATATAATACAGACATGTTTAAAGTTTTGAGAAGCTGCCAAACTGATTGCCAAAGTGGTTGGTACCATTATACGTTCCCACAGGCAGTATCTGAGCATTCCAGAACGTGGAGGCACATTCTTGCCACCATTTGGTAGGTCATTTTCATTTTATCCCTTCTAATAGATGTATAAGTGATACTTTACGGTGTTCTTTTTTTTTTTTTTTTTTTTTTTTTGCTTATTTTGAGAGAGAGAATGAATGCCCGAGCAGGAGCAGAAGAGGAGCAGAGAGAGAGAGAGGGATGGTAAATCCCAAGCAGGCTCCACACTGTCAGCACAGAGCCTGATATGGGGCTGGAACCCACCAACCAGGAGATCATGACCGGCACTGAAATCAAGAGTGGGACACTTAACCGACTGAGCCACCCAGGCTCTCCTCTTACTGTGTTCTTAATTTTCATTTCTTTGATTACTACTGATGAACATCTTTTCATATGTCTATTTGCCATTCATGTATTTTCTTTGGTGAATTGTCTGTTCAAGTTCTGCCCATGTTCAAATTGGGTTGTTTTCTTAGTATTCAATTTTGAGAGTTCTTTACACATTCTACATTCAAGTCTTTATCATCTATAGTGCAAACATTTTCACCCAGTGACTTGTGTTCATGTTCATTTAACAGTGTCTCTCAAAGAGCAGAACTTTCCAATTGTGATGAAGTCTATTTTATCAACTTTTTGCTTTTATGGATTGGACTTTTGGTGTCATATCTAAGAAATCTTTGCCAAACCCAAGGACACAAAAATTTTCTCTTGTATTTTCTTCTAAGAGTTTTATATGTTTAGATTTTACATTGATCCATTTTGAGTCAATTATCACATATGATAAAGAGGCATGAACCCATGTTCATATTTTTTGCATATGGATATCGAATTGTTCTAGCACAGTTTGGGGAAAATAAGACTGTCCTTTCTCCACTGAATTGCATTTGGTCAATTGTTGAAAATCAATTGTCCATATATATGTGGACTCATTTCTGAACTCTCAATTCTGTTCCATTGATCTACATGCTTGTAAAAATAAACCAATGTCAAGACCCTAGTACCATGCAGTTTTAGTTACTGTAGATTTATAATGAGTCTTGAAAACAGACTGTCTTACTCCTCCAAACTTGTACTGTTTTCCCAAGTGCTTTTAGCTCTTTAGTTCTTTTTCCAAGTTCTTTGAGCTATTCTAGATCCTTTGCATTTCCACATGACTTTGAATATATATGATCTATGTATCAATTTGGAGAAAACTGGCAAAATGACAAGTCTTCTGATCTATGGATACCATATATCTCTCTATGTATTCGCAATTTATTTTTTCTCAGTAGTGTTTTATAGTTTTCGGTGTACTGGTCTTGAACGCCTTTTATCAGATTTACACCTACGTATTCATGGAGTTTTTTCCGCTATTGTCAATGGTATTATGTTTAAATACAATTTTCAATTGTTAGTTGCTAGCATATAGAAAGAACATTGATGACTATTTTTTAAATTTTTTTAATGTTTATTTATTTTGAGAGAGAGAGAGAGAGCAGGGGGGAGGGAGTGAGGGTATTGCAAGCAGACTCCACACTGCCAAGATCAAGAGTCAGACGCTTCACCGACTGAGCCACCCAGACGTCCCTTGATGACTCTGTTTTTACCTTGTATCCTTCAACCTTGTTAAACTCACTTATTGTATCTAATATATTTTTTTGTAGATTCCATAATATATTTTATATGGATCATCACTTTGCACGTGAAGAAAGACCGTCATGGGGCACCTGAGTGGCTCAGTTGGTTGATCATCTGACTTCGGCTCAGGTCACGATCTCACAGTCTGTGAGTTCGGGCACCGCGTCAGGCTCTGTGCTGACAGCTTGGCGCCTGGAGCCTGTTTCACATTCTGTGTCTCCCTCTCTCTCTCTCTGCCACTCCCCCATTCATGCTCGCGCGCACTCTCTCTCTCTCAGAAATAAATAAACATTTAAAAGAAAGACAATCTTACTTCTTCCTCTGCAATCTGAATGCCTTATTTCTTGCCTGATTACACTTGCTAGAATATCCAGTACAACACTGAAGAGAAGCGGAAGGAGTCGACCTCCGCAAATCATGTAGTTTTTATTTTACCATTGAGGGTGATATTATCTACAGAGTTTGTAGGTGCCTTTTGTCAAATTGAGAAAGTTTCTTCTCATTTCTAGTATTCTGAGTGTTTTACAAGGAATGAACCTCTTTGTTGTGAAGTGGTAAGCTTTTCTTTTTCTTTTTTTAATTTTTTTTTAACGTTTATTTATTTTTGAGACAGAGAGAGACAGAGCATGAACGGGGAGGGGCAGAAAGAGAGATAGATATAGAATCGGAAGCAGGCTCCAGGCTCCGAGCCATCAGCCCGGAGCCCGACGTGGGGCTCGAACTCATGGGCCGCAAGATCGTGACCTGAGTCGAAGCCAGATGCTTAACCGACTGAGCCACCCAGGCGCCCCTCTTTTTTTTTTTTTTAATTTCTGATTACTGGACCCTTATCAGAAATGTGATTTGCAAATATGGCTTCCCATTCTGTGGCTCATCTTTTCAAACACTTGATAGTGTCCTTTGATGCACAAAAGATTTTAGTTTTGATGAAATCTCATTTATATGCTTTTTATTTTGTTTCTTGTGCATTTGGCAGGGGGGAGAGCATGAGCAGGGGAGGGGCAGAGGGAGAAGGAGAGACAGAATCCCAAGCAGGCTCCAACTGGGCCACCCAGGTGCCCCTGGAGAGAGTCTTTTTTTACATTTATTTATTTTTGAGAAACAGAGACAGAGCACAAGTGGGAGAGGGGCACAGAGAGAGGGAGACACAGAATCCAAAGCAGACTCCAGGCTCCAGGCTGTCAGCACAGAGCCTGACGCAGGGCTCGAACTCACAATTGTGAGATCATGACCTGAGCCGAAGTCGGACACTTAATCAGCTGAGCCACCCAGGCGCCCCTGGATAGAGATAGTCTTAAGCAGGCTCCATGCCCATCGAGGAGCCCCATGCGGGGCTCGATCCCACGACCATGAGATCACGATCTGAGCCAAAATCAAGAGTCAGAGGCTTAACCATACATAGGAGGCTTCACTGACGGAGCCACCCAGATGCCTCAGTTGCTTGCACTTTTGGCATCATATTAAAGAAACCATTGCCAAATCCAAAGTCATGAAGATTTCATTTGGTTTCTTCTACAAGTTTTATACTTTTAATTTTTACATGTAGGTCTTTGATCCATTTGGGGGTAATTTTTTAATATAATGTGAGACAAGGATCCAATTTTCTTCCTTTACGTGTGGGTATCCAGTTGCCCCAACACCATTTGTTCAAGACTGTTCTTTCCCCTTTGAGTAGCATTTTTGGCAACGCTTGTGGAAAAGAAATTGGCCATGCACGAGAGGGTTTATTTCTGAACTCTTCTTGTTTGAATTTTTTTTTTGTTTTTATTTTATTTTTGAGAGAGAGAGAGAGAAAGAGAGACAGAGCATGAGCAGAGGAAGGACAGAGAGAGAGGGAGACACAGAATCCGAAGCAGGCCCCAGGCTCCAAACTATCAGCACAGAGTCCGACGCGGGGCTAGAACTCAGGAACCATGAGGTCTCGACCTGAGCCCAAGTCGGACGCTTAACCGACTAAGCCACCCAAGCACCCCATTTCTGAACTAGTTATTCTACTTCTTGATCTATATGTCTCTCTTGATGTCAATTCTACTTCTTGATCTATACATCTGTCTTTATGTCAGTACAACACTGTTTTGATTAATGTAGCTTTGTATTAAGTTTTAAAATCTGAAGTGTGAGTCTTCCAACATTGTTCCACTTCAAGATTGTTTTGGCTAGTTGGGACCCCTTGCAAACCCATATGAATTTGAAGATTGGTTTTCACATTTCTGCAAAAAAATTTTTTTGACATTTTAATAGAGATTGCATGGCATCTGTAGATTATTTTGAGGAAAATTGCCCTCTTAACAATATTAAGTTTTCCAAGCCATTAATATAGGTTGTCTTTTCATTTATTTAGGGCTTCTTTAATGTCTTTCAGAAGTGTTTTGTGGTTTTATGTGTGCAGTCCTTCCCTTCTTGGTTAAATGTATTCTTAAGAATTTTGCCTATTTTGGGGCACCTGGATGGCTCAGTACATAGAGCATGTGACTCTTGATCTTGGGGAGCCCCATGTTAGTACAGAGATTGCTTAAAAAATTGTTTTAATCTTAAAAAAAATAAAAAATAAAATAAGTACAAATTTTAGAAAATAATTTTATCCAGTTTGGTGATTTTGCAGGTGGAATTGTTTCTTAACTTCCTTTCTGGATTGTTCACTGCTAGTGTATAGAAATACAATTAATTTTGATACGCTGACCTTGCATCCTGTAACTATGCTGAATTCTCTTATTTTTTTAATGTTTATTCATTTTCTTTTGAAAGCCGGAGAGAGACAGCATGAGCGGGGAAGGGGCAGAGAGAGGGAGGGAGACACAGAATCCGAAGCAGGCTCCAGGCTCCAGGCTCTGAGAGGTCAGCACAGAGCCCGACTCGGGGCTCGAACTCATAAACTGCAAGATCATGACCTGAGCCAAAGTCGGACGCTCAACCGACTGAGCCACACAGGCGCCCCTGAATTCACTTATGAACTTTAACTTTTTTTGGTAGATTCTTTAGGATTTCCCGCATATATGGTCCTGTAATCTGCAAATGCTGATAACTTTACGTCTACTTTTCCAATTTGGATGCATTTTATTTCGTTTTGGCGCCTAATTGTTCTGACTAGAATTTCCAGTTTGTTAAAATATGTGTTTTTTATGTTTGAGGATGTGCATTCAGTTAAACCAAGCTAATGAATTTTTTATGCAAAGCTGTGTCAAGATTTTTCTATTGAAAAGAATAGTCTATAATCAGCATAGTAATATATAATGTGTGTGTTTAATCTTAAAAAAAATTAAATTAGATTTAAAAATAAAAATAGATTTAAAATAGATTAAAAATAGATTAAAAATAAAAATAGATTTAAAACCTTGATAAGCTGGGAGCACCTGGGTGTCTCAGTCGGTTGAGGGTCTGACTCTTGACTTTGTCTCAGGTCATGATCTCAGGGTCGTGGGGTCCAGCCCCAAATCATGCTCCATGTTGAACGTGGAGCCTGCTTGAGATTCTCTCTCTCTCTCTCTCTCTCTCCCTCTGCCCCTTTCCTCTGCTGTCTCTAAAATGAAAAGAAAAAGGAAGAAAAAGGAAGATTCTGTCTTTCCCTCTGCCCCTCTCCCTCACTCATGCTTGCTTTCTAAAATAAAAACTCGAGGGGCGCCTGGGTGGCGCAGTCGGTTAAGCGTCCAACTTCAGCCAGGTCACGATCTCGCGGTCCGTGAGTTCGAGCCCTGCGTCAGGCTCTGGGCTGATGGCTCAGAGCCTGGAGCCTGTTTCCGATTCTGTGTCTCCCTCTCTCTCTGCCCCTCCCCCGTTCATGCTCTGTCTCTCTCTATCCCAAAAATAAATAAACGTTGAAAAAAAAATTTATAAAAATTATAAGATACCATGTTTAAAAAAAATAAAATAAAAAATAAAATAAAATAAAAACTCGAAAACCTTGATAAGCTGTTTCAAGTTTCACAAAAAGGTTTCCTTATGATAGAATCAAGCAACTACTGAAAATGTATAATCTTTCTTACAGTTTTTGTTTCATAGTTTGATATCCCTCCCCAAACTATTATAAATTTAAAGAGCCTGTGTAATTCATATTCATTCAGACTGCTTGTCTACTTAGAATCTGTCTTCAGGGATAGCCTGAGGTGCAGGGAATCAATCTCCTTTTTTTTTTTCTTTTTTAAGTAAACTCTACGCCCAACCTGGGGATTGACCTCAGAACCCCAAGATCCAGAGTCATGTGCTCTACCAACCGGGCCAGCCAGGAGCCCTCCAATCCCCCTTTGAGGTAAGGAGTAATGGAATTATCCTAGAAGCTGACATCAAGGTCTTTCAAGTGTGAAGAATATACATTTTTACTTGTAAAACGAGTAAGAAATAAATGCAGAATCATCTATTTGGGGGGCAACGGGGCGGCTCAGTCGGTCAGGCGTCCAACTTCGGCTCAGGTCGTGATCTCGCCGTCTGTGAGTTCGAGCCCCGCGTCGGGCTCTGCGCTGATAGGTGGGAGCCTGGAGCCTGCTTCGGATTCTGCGTCTCCCTCTCTCTTTGCCCCTCCCCCATTCATGCTCTGTCTCTCTCTGTCTCAAAAATAAATGAACATTAAAAATAAATAAATAAATAAATAAATAGAAAAGAATCATCTATTTTGCATCCTTTTTTTGAGAGAGAGAGAGACAGAGTCAGGGGAGGGGTACAGGGATAGAATCTCAGCATGAAGCCCAGCTTGGGGCTCGATCTTATGACCCCGAGATCATGACCTAAAGCAAAATCAAGAGTTGGACGGTTACCAAAGGACCCACCCAGGCACTCCAATTTTTCATACCTTTTTGAACCCTCTGGTGGAAATGTGAATTGAATGTTCACTGGAGTAATCAGGCAAGAACAAGCATCTGAGTTGTATTTGTGAAGGTGAGATTCTTTAGTTAAAGGAAAATCCCACGTCATCTACATTCTGGCTCGCTACGAGTTCATTTTGGATGTTCTCCAAATTGTCCCTTAAACTAGTTTTACTTTGGGGCACCTGCCTGGCTCAGCCAGAGGAGCCAGTGACCCTTGATCTCAGGGTTGTGAGTGCGAGCCCCACTGGGTGTAGTGATTACTTAAAAATAGAATCTTCAATAAAATAAAATAGTTCTACTCTTTTGACTCCGTTCCTAGATCCTCCCTCACCCCTGCCTCAGCCCCACGTCCTTCCGGCTGAGCCTTCATACCAAGAACAGTAGGAAGGTGAGAGACTTATAACTGAGGCACTGCTCTAAATGATGCAATCCAGATCAACAAACGAAGAGCAATCAGGATAGCACAAAAGGGGACGAAAAAGAAGCTTTTCGGTCGCTTTTTTTTTTCAGAGCAGTGGAAGGCTTTAAAATAATTCCTTTATGAAATGAATGGTTTTCTTCACAGAAGATATTTCCATTCATTCAAAGAAATCTTGCAGGCTGACGAGACCCGAAGGAATGGGGAAAGATGAAAACCGGCGATTAACAGCAAACCTGTCTCCTAAAATTTAACCGGCCCACCCGAATATGATATAATCAAACAATGCCCCCTAAGGCGAGGGTTGTGAGATACTACATGGGTCATACTTCTAGTAAAAAATTATTTGCCATGGGGCGCCAGGGTGGCTCAGTCGGTTAAGCATCCGACTTGGGCTCAGGTCATGATCTGGAGGTTCATGAGTTCGAGCCCCGCGTGAGGCTCCACACTGACAGTACAGAACCTACTCGAGATTCTCTCTCCTTCTCCCTGTCCCTCCCCTGCTTGTTCTGTCTCTCAAAAATAAATAAATAGGCTTTTTAAAAAATTATTTGTTGTGTATCTCAAATGTGAATTTAACTGGATGTCCCGTAATGTATTTATTTATTTTGATTGATTGATTGATTGATTGCTACTCCATCGAGTCTGTGGCATTTAACATTTAGAGTCGGGTTTCGTCATTTAACATTCTCTAAAGAACAAAGAGTTTTTACTTAGCTTCGTGAAGGAACAAAATAACATTTTCTTTTCTCTTGACTGCGAACACAATCTGAACCCTATTCTATTACTTTTCTAAAGGTTCAGACGGTAAATATAACTTCACTTATAGAACACGGAGTCTCAGTTCCTACACAGTAGCAATAACAGTGTAACCATAAGTCCTAGGTTTCTAAGTTTCCTGGTTATCTGTGGATTCACCGTCTTCTCAACTGAGGCCTTATACCTTTGGATACCAAATTTTCTATTTCAGTGAACTTGGGGGACGGGGGATGGGGTGGGGGGGTGGAACTTCAGGAACGTTCCTTTGCTTCGGGCTGTGTCTGCCTCGTGCTTGCTGAGCAACAGAGAGTTAAAATCTTTTTTTCAATATCGCCACTCAAATTGCTGTTTACCATCTAAAGTACAGGGTACAGAGTGAGGAGAAAGGCCACAAGGGTCATTATGCTCTAGTGGCAAAAGACCTATCATTATTTTCATTCTGTTCGATGCCAACAAACCGTTTATTAAAGGACAAACTTGGAAATTCTCCACTTTGCTCTTTTTGGGGACTGTTGTATTTGATGTCCCCAACCTGAGGAAAAGACGAGCGAAATTCCATTTTGTTTCCTCACATGGACTTGAACTATTTTAAAATCCTGTTCCCGAAGCGAATCTGGCTTCCCGAGACTGAAATCATTTAGTCAGTGACGGAGGGAAACAGTGGTTTGCCTGCCTCTCTCAACTCAATTCAGGCCTGAATGTAATGAATTTAATTTAACTCATTTCATCCTCTCACCCAGAACTTTGCATTGCATAGCGTAAGTTCTTGACAACTGTTTGTTAAATGAATGAACGTAGGAACTGCTTTTATTTGGCACTAACTAAACCGTCATACCCAGACGTGTGGGGCCTCCGAGCACCTATCTCCGAAAGGAATTTCTTCCCTTTTCGTTAACTCGAAATAAGAGACCTTACAGCTCTGTTATCAAGAACTACTTGGATGTAGGGGCACCTGGGTGGCTCCATCAGTTCAGCATCCGACTTTGGCTCATGTCATGAACTCACGGTTTGTGGGTTCGAGCCCCGCATCGGGCTCTGCGCTGACAGCTCGGAGCCTGGAGCCTGCTTCCGATTCTGTGTCTCCCTCTCTCTCTCTCTCTCTGCCCCTCCCCCACTTGTGTTCTGTCTCTCAAAAATAAATAAACATTAAAAAAAATTTTAAAAAAAGAATTACTTGGATGAAGAGAGAAAGAGGAGAGAGGTTTGGGGATTTTCCTTACTGACAAAGTCAAACAAGTAAGTCTATCAACAGAGAGTTTTAGCTGGAGTGAATATTGACTGTAGTGCAGTGTATTCTGGAGTCTTAAAACAGGTCTCTTGTCATCTGCTCAAACTCAAGTGGTGAAAGCTCCAGGCTGGTTGGGATATAGTTCATCATGAGTTGCATTTTAGCTCAGCGTGTTTTGGCATATCTGTAGGAAGTCTTGAATGTAGCCAGAAGAGAATGACAAACCCTGGAGAGAGAGAAAAAAAAAGAAAAAAGTTAGTCTGTAACAAGGGGAGGGGTGCTTTTCAAAAACCTGAGCCAGAAAGCAGATGGTGCAAAATAACAAGTTGGAGAAGGGGCCACGAAAACAATGTGGGAGGCTAGTTTAAAGAGATTCCTCTGAGCCGAGGACCAGGGGAATATATTCAGTATTCAGGAGGCTAACGGCAGAATTTTCCATCCAGGGAGAAGTGGTACTAGATTCCAGAACAGAAGAACCTCACTTCCTCAAAAGCAAAGGTGGGAAAGAGGGAGAAAACCTGAAAGAGAAAGAGAAGGAAGAACTGGATGATAGCAAAAAAGCTAAAACCACAAAGGAAGAACTCTGGATCCCATAGCATGAGGGCTAAAGTAAGGAGGTGAAGCACTATATTAAAAAATCGGGGAGGGGAGGCACCCGGGTGGCTCGGTCAGTTCAGCGTCCAACTCTTGATTGCGGCTCAAGTCATGGTCTTACGGGTTCGTGAGATCGAGCCCTGCGTCGGCAGGGGAGGCTCTCTCTCTCTCTCAAAATAAATAAACGCACTTTAAAATTAATTAGTTAATTAATTGATTAATTAAAAAGCAAAATCAGACAAAAATTACTGAAATTGAAGGGTGCCTGGGTGGCTCCCTCGGATCTCACAGCGGGTGAGTTTGAGCCCCGAGTACTGCTCCGTGCTGAAATCACAGAGCCTGCTTTGGATTCTCTCTCTCTCTCTCTCTCTCTCTCTCTCTCTCTCTCTCTGTCCCTCCCCTCCTTGTGCTCTCTCTCTCTCTCTGAAAATAAATAAATAAACTTAAAACCAAAAGAATTATTGACATGGAAAGAAAATTCTTGAAATTCGATGAACCAACTAAAAAAGGACACTGTGTACTTACTCTGTACCAGTCAATACCCCAGGTTCTTTTACTATGATTTTGGTCCTCCAATCACTATTCGAGTAGAAATTTTTATCTTTATTTTGTGGATGTAAAAGATGGTGGCTCCCATTCATCTTGTTCAAGATCCAACAGTGAGAAATTGAGAGGGAATCCCAGCTCAGGAATAATTCAGGTGCTCCTGACAGACTGAAGCCCACGCTCTTAATGAATGGAGTTTGCATCGGGCTGGTTCAAATAACTATGTATATCTCTGTTTACCGCTGTAGAGTCTATTACCCGCTGAGGTTTAATAACTTGGGAATTTATTAATTTTGCAATAAAGGCAACTGAAGCCCTATAGGGAAAAGAGGTCAGAAGGGAAATTAGACTCGTCAGAAGGCGTATTTCCCACTTCCTGAGGTTGTGACAGCAACAACAACAACAAAAAAGTACGGTGACAGCAAAAACCAAAACGTACTTCTTGTAACCCCCTCCACCTTCCTTCCACACCTATAACTTCCACTCCTCTAATTCTACAAACCAGTTTAACTTTGTCACCTCGCATACGTGTCCCCTCACCTCATGCCCTGACCCGATCCTGGATCTAAATGGGGAGGGGCAAGTGGTAGAGTCCAATAAAGGAAGCTGGTGGCTTTTCCATCACTCAGGAGGACTGAGACTCCTGAAAGAGCCTCACGGCTTTGTTCCTCCCAATGTAACTCTGCCAATAACCCATGCGCCTTCGACCATAGCCCTTTAGGTGAGGTCCTGCCTTCTCCCTCCCTCACCACCCCCCCACCCCCACTTCAAGTCCTTCCAGGGACAGGATGTTCTTGACCCTGAACTCTGCTCTTGTCAACACTGAGTCGCTCTTCCTTCAATTCTATTATTAACGACAAAACCTATGAACTTTACAAAGCACTGTTAAATTCATATCTCGCCTGGTCTTGACCGCCTTGTATACTTGGGTACGAGTATTTCTTATCCCCGTGTTAAAGATAAGAAGCCTAGGGGCGCCTGGGTGGCTCAGTCGGTTGAACATCAGACTCTTGATTTCAGCTCAGGTCATGATTTCAACGGTCTGTGAGTTTGAGCCCCGCATAGGGCTCTGCGCTGTCAGCGTGGAGCCTGCTTGGAATTCTCTCTCTACTTCTCTCTCTTCCCCGCTTGCACACTCGCTCACTCTCTCTCTCAAAAGATAAATAAATAAAATAAAGTTAAGAAGCCTGAAGAGTTGTGACTTGCCTTAGGACACAGGATATTAAGTGATTTTTCTGGTGGACAGACCAGTCCTCTGACACCAACGCCTTGTTACATTCTGACTGTCCCTTCTGCGTATTGGCTCACATACTGGTTTGAGATCTATCTTTGACCCTAAGTTCTCACATGCTTGCACTTTGCTCTTTGCCTCCACAGATTCACTTCTTAAACTAATGTTCCTTCCTTTTCCCAGAGATTCTCAGACTTTAGAATGCACAAGGTCACATGGGATGCTTGTTAAAATGTGGATTCTGAGCCCTCGACCCCAGTGGATCTGATTTATTATGTTTGGAGGGAGGACGCAGGAGTCCCCATTTTGGAAAGGAATCTAAGTGATTATGATGCAGGGAGTCCAGGGATCACCCTTTGAGCAATGCTGTTGTAGGTATTCTGAAAGAAGAGAATCCTCAAAGTGAAAATTGCTGGGGGATTCTTCAGTTTGAGAGTTGTGTTGCCTTGAGTTACAGAGCTCTCACACAATGTGAAGTGAATAATGTGGAACATTCTATCAACACAGTTGTTCACTGCAATAAAATGTCAACATTTCAAGTCTTTTTTTTTTTCAAAAGACTTCTTAAGACTCACTCTGCACATGGTCCTGTTCAAAAGGAATTACAGCTGTTCCTACTTTTGTAACTAACACTTCCCGATCTGTGTATAAAATATTTAAAAAGAACAAAGTGCAGCTATAGCTATATTTTCAGTTGTGTAGAATAAATCCATTGCCTTCAAAATTATAAATCTGACTAATTAAAACGAACCAAAAAATCTACTGAATAAGAATGGAATTTTTAAGCATATAAGCAATGGAAGAAACCACAAATGGAAAAATCAATAGATTGAGACTACAGAGAAATGGAAAACATTGAA
This sequence comes from Acinonyx jubatus, assembly GCF_027475565.1. Classification (NCBI taxonomy): domain Eukaryota; kingdom Metazoa; phylum Chordata; class Mammalia; order Carnivora; family Felidae; genus Acinonyx; species Acinonyx jubatus. The sequence continues at coordinate 91,920,130 of NC_069389.1, forward strand.
GCTCAAAAGCCACGACTAAATAAGAAAACCTAAAAGACAAGCCACAAGCTGGGAAAAATATTTGCAACAGACACTAAAAAGGGATGATAGATTTGAAATATTAAAAAGCTCACAAAAATCAAAATAGAAAATGGCTAAAGAACAGGAACAGAGATAAATACACGTGACCCAAGTTCAAGAACCTAATGAATATATTTTTTAAAATGTTCAGTATTTTAAAATGCCAGTGGTAGGGGTGCCTGGCTGGCTCAGTCGGTAGAACATGGGACTCTTGATCTTGGGGTCATGAGTTCAAGCCCCATGTTGGGCATAGAGCTTATTTTAAAAAATAAAATAAAATAAAATACCAGTGATATATATCATTTCTATCCAACAAATAAAGAACTTTTAAATGATTATTTGGGGGCGCCTGGGTGGCTCAGTCGGTTAAGCATCTGACTTTGGCTCAGGTCATGATCTCACCGTTCATGAGTTCGAGCCCCAAGTCAGTCTCTGTGCTAACAGCTCAGAGCCCGGAGCCTGCTTCAGATTCTGTGTCTCCTTCTCTCTCTGCCCCTCCCCCACTTGTGCTCTGTCTCCCTCTCAAAAGTAAATAAACGTTAAAAAAATTTTAAAAATGATTATTTGGAAGAGACTTCAGTGAAATGGACAGGCACACTCAAACACTGCTGATGGGTGGGTAAATTGATACGAACTTTCTTTAAAAAATTTAAAAATTCTTATGGTGAGTGTGTGTGTGTGTGTGTGTGTGTGTGTGTGTTTTAAGTAAACTCTACCCCCAATGTGGGTCTCAAAGTGATGACCCCAAGATCAAGAGTTTCACGCTCTACCAACTGAGGCAGCCAGGCACCCCTCATGAGTGTTTTTTGGAGAAACACACACACGCACACACATACTTAGACCCAGGAATTTCCTTTGTAGGATTCTAGTCTAATAAAACAATCAGAAATTCAGACAGAGATTAAGTACAGACTTATTTTTACGATGGAAAAATTGGAATCACACTGTATGTCTGACAGTAAAAGGATGCTGTTTTTAATAAACAATGCATGGTATAGTCATGTGACAAAATGTTATATAGCAATTTAAAAGGTTTTCAAATACTTAACGGTTCTTGAAAGCGTTTCAAATGTAAGGACACTTTGAAAGCCCAAGATGTAGCATGTTATGTATAATACAATCCCAATAAAAAATATTTTATACGCGCATTAGAAAGCTGTAAATAAATACATCAAAATGCTAACAGCTCTTATCTCTAGGTGGTGAGATTTTTATTTTCCTCTTAGTACTTTTCTGTACTATGAATTCTCTACAATAACCATATGTTAGTCTCATAATCTGAAACTGCAACAAATGGTATTTCAGAAGTCCCTCAGAAAGCATAACATAGAGAAGGAAAAGTTGTCAACTTAATTAATTTATAGTTTGCAAGTGACAGAGAACACTCACCACTTGTTTCTGTAACAGGCACTGGAATCCACTTATGGAATGCCAGTGACCTTATATTCTCAAGACAACTGCTTATCTGTATCCCTAATTGAAAGACGGGGCTATGGACTAAAGACAACAGTCTCTGGGAACAGATGTCTGAAGGGAGATAAAGCAAGTATCAGGATAACGTAGAAGGAAAATTTTACTAACACTCCTTAGTCTAACTGCATTCTTATTTAGGCCCCTTAATAGGGTAAAACGCTTCTCCTCGTACAATCTGATACATCAATTGATCAACATAACGCCGTTAATAGTTAGGAGGTTTCTTTTTTTTTTTTTTTTTTTAACAGAAAAGGCTTTCCTTCAAGAATTTAAAATTGCAATCACAAGAGAAATGTCTTATTGTTTCCTTGATGATTGGATGGTGGGGTAGGGGTTAATTTTGGTAATTGATAGACAGAAAAGGAAGATGACCCACGCTAGCGTCACCCAATCAGAGACGACCTTTGCATGAGCCGGTACTGAAGAATCTTAGGCATCCATATTAATTTTGTATTGGTCACGCTCGACAGACTGCTAAAACAGATAATTCTGGTACACTACGTGCTCCCTGAATACCCATCTAGAACACAAATTTCTTCAAATTAAAGTCACCATGGAAAACCATCCCTTCTTGGCTGCTGGGCAAACAATAGTAAAGTGGGGGTCACTTTAGATCATCTGGAAGGTGGAACCAAGATTTGTCTCCTTGCTCCATAGGACATCATTACGTGAACATTCCCAAACTCAAAGCAGGCCATTGGACTTGATGAGGTTAATGCTCTATATTTAAGAGGACAGTTTCAAAAATCGAGGGATTTCCTAGGCCAATGTGCTATCTTCTAACTTATCACACCTCTACCCAGGGCTAGACATGCCAACGAACACCCTGGAGAGCCACCATATACAATTTCATTTGAAAGATATTTTAAGGATCATGGATCCAAATCTGCCCACCTCCCAAACAGGTTGCCATGAAGTCAGGTATCCCATCATTTGCCAGGACATTTACATTATAGCTGAATGGAGGCACTGATTAGGGGAGAGAGAAGGAGTTAGCTAAGGAAGCACTAGCAGAGATGAGTTTATCTGATTCAAACCTATCCTTTGGTGCTTAGCAAAAGAAAGCAGAGACTGAGAACAAGCGTGGAAAGACAGATATTGTAAGGATCCTGTGAAACAGGGGGGAGGAGTATTACTCAAAAAAAGAACAGGTCAAAGGGCCTGAAAGACAGATTTTGCCTACATTAATTCAACAGGCATTTATTGAGCTTGGCACTGTGTCAGTGCTGCAAACACAAGGAAAGAGGCCTTCCTTTAGATTTCGTGGTCTAGTGGGGAAAATATGTGAATTACAAAGTATATAGTCAAGGGGCACCTGGCTGGCTCAGTCGGTAGAGCATGGGACTCCTGATCTTGGGGTCGTGATTTCGAGCCCCACGTCGGGTGTAGAGATTACTTTAAAAAAAAAAAAAAGTATAATCAAACGTCCTACACTCTAGGAAAGCTCTGGCAGACAACTCAGTCTCTTTATCTTTCAACAAACATTTAGTCGCTCTATTATGTACCTGGAACTTGGTTAGAAAATAGAGACACAAAGCCCAATAAGGTGGAATCATTGCCCTAAAGGAGCTTCCTAAACCTAGTTGGGGAAATAGACAAATCAACAATGGCAACACAATGCTCTGAGATGCTATGGAGACGCCGAGATAGAACCATTTAGGTTTGCCTGGAGGGGCTAGAGAAATCATCTCCAAAGATACGCCATTTGATGTGGGACTTGAAGACTGGGTCGGAATTTGCTAGATTACAAAGGAACAAGAGAGCAGACCTCACAAGGGGACAGAGGATAGATGATAAGAGGTAACTATTTACTCATACTATTATATATGCTATATTTGATCCTTCATTCAATAATAATTGTTCCAGCACATGCTGTATACCTAGCACTGTGCTGAAGTACTAATTCCCTGAATTTTCATGAGAGGACACACAGGCATACAGAGACTAAGTGACTTTTCCGAAGCCACACAGATAGTAAGAGGCAGATTCAAACCAAGTTCCGACTCTCTCCAAAACACACATGTTTTCCATTCCACCCCCAAAACGGGATTGTATAGGTATACAGGCATATTTGGGAAATGATGAAATTTCTGGTTTGGCTAGAATATAAGGGAATGTGGGGAGGGGGTGGGAAGTGGCAGCAGAAAATCTGTGGAATGTTTCACTAATTTGCATGTTAAGGTTTACATATCTGATCATTTGCATTTGATTTTACAAGAGGAGAAATAATTCCTTTTTTATGCCTTTCCAAGAAGGCCCTGGAACAGGTACAATAATAACTTTTTAAAGTTTTTAGAAACTTATGACCCCACCATGTTGAGAGGGGAAGAAAAAACAAGAAGGAATTAAAATCGATTCTCAAGGCAACCATTTTTTACTTGCAATTACTTTAAAATATCATGAATATTTATCACTCGGCTTTCCAGACAATACGCCAGAATCCAACCAACGATGAGGGAACAGCTATATGAGGCCAATATGGAGAAAAGTACCAATTAAAAATGATGCGAATGGCAACCTTCACAATGCATCCTAACTGTATCGTGTCTATGGAGTTTCATGTTTTCATACCCATAACCCAGGGAATTTCATACCCATTACCCAGGTCTGCATATACTTTGAAAACTCGTTTCTTACCAAATTCAATTTCGTTAAAAGATCTAAAAATATGTTAAGTAGTATAACAAAACAAAAGAAAACTGTTTGGCAGTAAAGATTGAGTTGCTGAGTAGTGCAAACCTATAGTCATTTCATGAGATTTCTGTTTAGCCCTCAGGGCAAAACTTGAAATGACCGATCTTCGTGATCATGGAAAAGAATTTTACCCTGCACTGACGTTTAAGATGTTGGCTTTAAGTTTACAGATATCAATGTTTAAGCAAATATTTCACTTCTGTGGAGCGCCAAAGCACTATAATTAATTTAATGGCTTTTAATAGGAATATCTGAAAACACAGAAATCAGCTCCAAGCATTGTACTCTCATTTGAAATAAAGTAATTGAAAAACCTAACATTGGTTATGCATTTCTTGAATTTATGTACTATTTCATGCTTCCATACACATCATACACATTATTATAAATTACGTATCAACTTCCTTTTTAGAAACTGAATTTGTATTTCTAACTATTTATAAAACGCTATGAGACATTTGGAAACAATGATACTCTTCCCGATAAGCATTCAATTAGCCTGATAATCTGACCTGCTCTTTGGAGGCTGAGCCGTTCCGTCCTTCAGAGGATTTTTCTTTCCTACACACACACACACACACACACACACACACACACGCGCGCGCGCACACACATACACGAAACTGGGTTGATATAAATATTAATTGAAGTATTGATCCGTTTTTTAAAAAATTATATTTAATTCAACGTGGAAAAAAGGCATAGGAAAGACCTTAATGTTCTGAATCATTTCTGGTAAAGAAGAATGATCTATAGTACTATTTTAAATATTCCGAGACAAATTTTCAAGAAGAAAATCCTGAACAACCGGTTCTAGTCTTGCACATCCGTTCTGTGCATCTGGGGAGCTCTAACACATAATCATGTGTTGCTGGCAGGTAGGAGAGGCTGGTATTCATATTTGGGTTTAAAGGAAGTCCTTCCAATGTCTTGCAATCTGTTACCTATGCCTCTCTCCTTGGGGTTTTCTGCTCTGCTAAAGTCGTCCCTCACCATGATCCAAAACGGTTATGCCATTTTAACGATCAGTACCTGCTTCAATCAAGGTCAAAAAAGAAACTGGAAAGGATAAAACTAGAATCTATTTCTCAGATTTAATGAAGACAAAGGGCTTCGTTGTCCTTTTACAGAAGAGAAAGAATTTTGTAGAGTCGACAGTTGGGAAGAAAAGAAAATTAAGGAAGCAAACTGGATGAAGTCTTTCCATTGTGGGGCAGAATGACCTGACAAGTGACCTCTTTGCAGACACTGAATTGCTCCTAATGATGTAGATAATTTCCTTGAGCCTCCCAAGGAGTAATGTCGGTCCTTCCATGCCTCCTAAAATCAGAGTAATTCGTTAGAAGACTCCAATAGCTGTCCAAATCATCTCTCTGCTTAGTTACTATACAGGTTTCCTTTACCTTATGGGGACTTCCTTCCTCTCAAGCGCTCATCTTAGGTCCTTAAAGCTTGCGTTTTGCATTTCTTTTGGTTGACAGAGTTCCTGATCTTGGTCAGTCCTGGCCCTGCTTTTGCTCTGTAGGTGCAAGGCTTCGGAGACCCACTTCTGCCCTACATGCTATTTGACCTCAGCCAGTGCCCTATTGTTGACTTCCTTTTGTCAACCAACAGCTGCAAGGGACTCCACCCTGCTACATGGCAACGTCACTGGAAGGCATCTTTACCCAGCATATTTGCAAATGCACACTTAGAGTTGAATTACACAGAAAGAAAATTATAATCCTCAAAATGCCATCCTAGCTCTTTTGCCTGCGCTGCCGACGTGCCATCCAGACTGAGGAAGGCCCAGAAAGTTCGGGGCCGCGTGAGACACACCCACTGCCCCCCAGTTAACGTTTATTTATTTTTGAGAGAGAGAGAGAAATGGAGTGCAAGCAAGGGAGGGGCAGAGAGAGAGACACGCACAGAATCCGAAGCAGGCTCCAGGCTCTGAGCTGTCAGCACAGAACCCAACACAGGGTAAAAAATACCTACTTCTAAAGCAAATGGCTCATAAAGTACTCTGAGTGATGGAAGCTTCCAGTCTTCATAATTCTAAAACACCTTTGTTATTAATCCTAGACATCGCCTACAAATCTTACTAAAGAGAAAGATAGAATCATAGTCGTCCTGTTGCCATTGGCCTAAATTGCTATTACGTGGATCCATTCCTTACTCTTTAAACCTGACATTGCCCTTTGTTGGAAGGAAAACACCAAGGGTAGATTTATGAAAACAGTGCGTAACATTAGATTAGGCATTCATGTAATAAACATGACGGCTCATCTATGATATTTACTCCTAATGGGTAACCAATTTTGAAAAGAAAAGTGCTTTATTTCTTGGGAAAAGTAGTGAACATTTCCTGTAAGGTCCCATGGTTCTTTTTTCTCCCAAGTTTTTATTTATTTATTTTGAGAGGGGGAGGGGCAAAGAGAGAGGGAGTTAGAGAGAATCCCAAGCAGGCTCTGCGCTGTCAGCGTGGAGCCCGACGTGAGTCTCGATCTCACGAACCGTGAGATCATGACCTGAGCTGAAACCAAGAGTCAGGAGCTTAACTGACTGAGCCACCTAGGTGCCCCAGGATCCTATGGTTCTTCTCACAGGCTGTCGAGATGGAGTATTTGCCTCCCCACTCCCACATACACCCAGCTCCTGCATTACAGGCCCAATGACCTTGGGCAAAAAGTTTAATTACACTGTAAGCTTTAGCTTTCTCATCTGAAAATGGGGATAATAATATTTCCATTCACCGACTACCTATTAGCACTAACTGAGGCAATATACACCAAGTTCCTAGTATAAGTCCTGCCACATTGAAGAACTCAGTAAGGGGTAATTGTAAATGTTGCCATTTTTTTCCCTCGGTGACATTGTGTCATTGTGATTACATTCAACTTTGGAAGGTGAGAAAGAAATGAGAGTGGAATGTAACCATCTGCCTAAAGACCTAAGATGGTAATGAAGGAAGGGAGCCAATTTCTACCTTGCTCTGTTTCGTATCGCCAGTTGTGAACCAACTCCTGCTTAAACACTCCTCTGAGAACCCAAACATATCCAGATGCCAAATCCATATTGGAGCAAACACAGGAGCCTAGACAGGGGTCCATTGGCAAACTGCAGCAGCAAACCCAACCTGCTGCTGCTTGTTCTTATAAATAAAGTTTTATTGGCACACCACCATGCCCGTTTGTTTACTTGCTGTCTATGGGTCCTTTTGTACTAGAGCAGCAGAGTTGAGCAGTTACCACAAAGACCGTATGACCTGTGTGCCAAAAATAATTTGCTCTCTGGCCCTTCATACACAATGAATGTCTGCTGACTCCTGAGCTACAATATTCCTTGAGTCTGATCTCACTTCAGATGATGTCCTTTCCAGGGGACTCTCAAATATTTAAAAATTTTTCAAAAGCTTAGTCAACTTGAATTACTTATAGGCCTAGACCATTCCATCCATTGAATGAAATGTATCTTCCTGTAATGTTACCCGATGGGTGAAAAGAAATCCTTCCCTGCTTGGACAGCTTTACGTTCCATTTGCACCCTGGTTCTGGTGACCCTATGAAGTTGATAAAGAAACAGACACGTGGAAGCATCTGGTTCTGAATGATCAAAGATGTTTGTTGATTCAAAATGAAACCTCTGTGAGGTGCCTGGGTGGCTCAGGTCATGATCTCGCGGTTTGTGGAATGGAACCCCACATCAGGTTCTGTGCCTGGAGCTCGCTTCCGATTCTGTCTCCCTCTCTCTCTGCCCCTCCCCCGCTCACGTTCTGTCTGTCTTCCTCTCTCAACAATAATTAATAAACATTAAACAAAAATTTTAAACAGGGGCGCCTGGGTGGGTCAGTCGGTTAAAGCATCTACTTCAGCTCAGGTCACGATCTCACAGTTCGTGGGTTTGAGCCCCGCGTCGGGCTCTGTGCTGACAGCTCAGAGCCTGGAGTCTGCTTCGGATTCTGCGTCTCCCTCTCTCTCGGCCTGTCCCTCGCTTGTGTTCTGTCTCTCTCTGTCTCTCAAAAATAAATGTTAAAAAATTTTCTTAACAAACCAAAAAATGAAACTTCTGTGACACTTTCTAAGATTATTTAGACAAGATCTTCTAACTGCATTGAGTTATTAAAACCTTGGCACGATTTAAATCTTTAAACCAATATAGCCACATGTTTAATTCTAAAAGTGCCAGAAAAAGAAATATATCATCTTTTGCTACCTGGATTCTGTTTCTGGCTTAAAATGTTTTTGCAACATTTAAGTCTCTTTTGTATATCAAAGCATTTTGCCCTTCTTTCAAAGACACTGGCAAATAAGGGCTCACACTTGACCAGGACATAGACTCCTTTATCTTCCGAAACCCTCTGGATTTCTGAGTGTAGTTTGTCTCTTGGAGTGCAGATCCTTAGAATACTTGTTTTCTGCCATCACATGTCATACCCTCATTAGTATGGGTTTCCTGTGTTTAAGCAGACTAATTGTGTCATTCTCCCTTTTTTAATACCACCTTTATTGAGATCTAATTCACGGTACCATTCAATTCACCTGCTTAAATGGTACAGCTCAGTGATTTTTAGTTGTACAACCATTATTGCAATCTATTTATTTTCTAGTAAAGCTTATTTATTTATTTTGAGAGAAAGAGAGCATGCACATGCGCACACACACATGCACACACATATGAGCAGGGGAAGGGCAGAGAGAAGGAGTGAGAGAGAATCCCAAGCAGACTCCACACTGTCAGTGCAGAGCCTTACACGGGGCTCGATCCTACAAACCGTGAGTTCGTGACTTGGACTGAAATCAAGAGGCAGACGCTGAACTGCCTGAGCCACCCAGGTGCCCCTATCACAATCTATTTCAGAACGTTTTCAGGACCCCAAGAAGGAACCCCATTAGCAGTAATTCCCCATTTTCCTCCATAGATGTCTCTATGGATGTTCCCTTTTTGTGTATTTTATATAAATGGAATCACATAATATGTGGTCTTTTGTAACGGAATTATTTCATTTAGCATGTTTTCAAAGTTCATCCATGTTGCAACACGGTCAATCTCTTTTTAGAATCACATTTTGCATATTTAGTGGACATGGACCCCCAAATTTGGGGGCATTTAAAAATCTGATTACATTTTCCCTCTCACACACACAAACACATGCACACATGCACACACACATTCACACACACGGAAAGAGAACCAAACAATCATACATAATAGGCTAGACATGACTGTTTCTTTAGAAGCCTGATTAGTGGTGTGGAAAATTATGCATAATCCTTATGAATTTTGGAATATGCAGTACAATTTATTCTGAAAGTTCTCCAGGATATCTTTAACAGACCCTTCTTATAGGAAACCCTCAGGGTTTGAAATTACATTCGGACGTAGGTTTAGGTTGAATATTTCATCGAAAAGGATGCTCTTATAACCGAGACGCACAAAACAGCGAAGTCAAGATATGTGTGCGAGCTAGTGCACTCACCTACCTTGCCCTGTAATTTACAAGCATGGGCATTTTTCCTCCCAAATCAAAATGTGACATGTGTCAGTTGGTTATGTAAACCTCATGGGGGGCACTAACATGGCTATATCTAAAGCAACTATCAAAATTGCTGTAAACAAAAGGAAGACCTGTAATTTGCAAGCTCCCAGTGACACAAAAGATGCCTTCTCTGCTTCAGCTTAATCATTCCCATTCTTCACAGAATACACACAACACCCCTTATATATTCTATCTGGTTTCCTCAGTATTTCTTGTATGTTGGTTTTGCCATTGAATTATCATTAGACTTTTAATTCTATGTGCATCAAGACTGTATTTTTTTCTATGTTGCTTATAGTATTTAATTCAATGCCAAGAACATAATAGGCACTTAAATGAATATTGTCAATTGGGGTGCCTGGGTGGTTCATTGGGTTAAGCGTCTGATTCTTGATTCAGCTCAGGTCGTGATCTCATGGTTTGTGGGTTCGAGCCCCGTGCCAGGATCCAAGCAGACGGTGTGGGCCCTACTTGAGATTCTTTCTGTTTCTGTCTCTCTCTCTCTCTCTCTCTCTGACCCTCCCCCACTTGGACTCTCTCTCTCTCTCTCTCTCTCAAAATAAATAGACTTTAAAAAAAAAGGATATTATCATTAATATTTGACAGGAAACCTGAGGGTAACATTTTAATTTTGAGCATTTCCAGTGATGATAGCGAACTTCATTGGATCTACATAATAGAAGGTTAATGTTAATCAAATATGTCCTAAACCTAGTAAAGTCATTTTACTTGAGGTTTTTTGATCTTTTGTTCTTCTTTTTAGCAAGTGAAAATATGAAAATACTCTTGGACACGTCATAATAATTTCTTTATGAGAATGTGCTTAAAATTGGCAGGTTTTTATCAGACATTCAGGTTGATAGTAATCACTGAGACTTGAAAAATATTCGAAAGTGTTTATACATGGAATTAACATTCATGTGTTATACATGCATACATTTTGAGTTGGAAACATGAAAACAACCTTCACTTAGTAAACAATGGAAATAACTTGCAATTATTATATTGTAGGTCAAAAATTTTTAAGAAATTTCCAGGTCTACTAAGATCACCTCCATGTCTAATATTTTGAGGATAAGAGAAATCTTTAAAATCAAACTTAATTTAAAATTTTTCATGTCAGTATTTGCTATGGACATTATCATAGAGGCTGTATTTGTAACCAGAAATAACACGGTGAATAAAAAGTAGAATCAAGAATCAATCCAAGAACCTAACATATCATGATATGGAATAGAATTATCATATTAAAACATAAGATGAAAGCAAAATATATTAGTTCCTGGAAGTGAACTGATAAATTGAGAAGCAATTAATTAGAACAGATTGGTACAGGGGCACCTGGGTGGCTCAGTCGGTTAAGCGTCCAACTTTGGCTCAGGTCATGATCTCCGTGCTCATGAGTTCAAGCCCCACGTCTGGCTCTGTGCTCACAGCTGGGAGCCTGGAGCGTGCTTCAGATTCTGTGTCTCCCTCTCTCTGCATCCCTCCCCCGCTAGTGCTCTGTCTCTCTCTCTTTCTCAAAAATAAATAAACATTAAAAAATTTTAAATTAGATTGGTACACAATTACACATTTAGACAGTAAGAAAACAATTAGGTGAATTAGAAGAAATTATTTGCATTGAACTGATCAGGATTGTTTATTTCTTCTATTATATAATGGTTGTGTAGCAAAATCACATTTTTAAAAAATTTTATTTATTTAAAAAATTTTTTTAACATTTATTCATTTTTGAGAGACAGAGCATGAGCACAAGAGGGACAGACAGAGCCTGACACGGGGCTCAAACTCACTGACTGAGAGATCATGACCTGAGCTGAAGTCAGATGCTTAACCGACTGAGCCACCCAGGTGCCCCTAAAATTTATTTACTTATTTTGAGAGAGCTTGAGTGCAAGTGGGGGAGGGACAGAGAGAGAGGGAGAGAGAGAATCCCAAGCAGGCTCTGCTCAGTCAGCCCAGAGCCTGACTTGGGGCTCAACCTCACAAGATCATTACCTGAGCCGAAATCAAGAGTCAGACGATTAACCGACTGAGCCATCCAGGTGCCCTGCAAAATCACCTTTTAACAGACTATAGAAAAGAGGTTTTAAAAAAATGAGTAAATGGGAAACATAACTTACCCTAAGAAATTTTCAGGAAAAAAGTCAGAATATGTGCACATAATAAATTGTGCACTGGACTGGGGAGAGCTCTGTAGAAAACACAGCAAAGAAAAGGAGGATATGCTTATGGAGAGGAAGAAAGAAAGGTATGTTGGACAGAGGGAAAACCTAAGGGTGAGACCCAAGCCTTCTATGACATCAAACAAACACAGGAAGAAGAAGTGGTTTTCAAGATTGTGTGATATTGATTTTAAGCTGTTTATTACAAAGGTCCGTGGGATTGAAAATTGGAGATGGAAGCAAAAGAGTGAAAACTTTCAGGCTGTTGATTCACAGGGTCTGTGAGAAATCTATATACGTAATAGACTTTTTGTTTTGTTTTCATTTTTACAAGAATAGAACGATAAAATAACCATTAGTTCAACAATCATTTACTGAACTGCAACATGCAAGGTGCTGTAGGCTGAATTAGAGTCTCCAGTCAGTTAAGTGTCTGACTTTGATTTAGGCTCAGGTCACGATCTAACGGTTTGTGGGATCAGCCCGTGCAGCTGGCTCTGTGCTGACAGCTAGGAGTCTGTCTCTCACTCTCTCTGCCACTCCCGGCCTCCTGCTCTCTCTCTCTTTCTCCCTCTCAAAATAGACATTTTAAAAAAGATGAATTATTGCCTCTATCTTGACTATAAGCATCTACGAGGCACACTGGAGGCCTCCTGTGCAAGCCTTTTCTACATAGGAAAATGACCGATTTGGGGTTAGTTTGTGAATGATCCCATCAGAGTTCAATCAAAACGAAGTGCAGTTTGAGTAAAGCTTTGAATCTGAAGCTCCTTTCTTAGGGAAAACGCTTGGCTTTGAAGAGACTTTTAAATTTGGGGCAACACAAAGGTAGCTTAGTTACATCGAAATGCCTATTTTAATAATATTGATTAAAATGCACTTCTACTCGGATTATACTATTGAGTTAGGGATCTTAATTAGCATCCAAATAGGTGCTTCTGTGTTTAAGGCATCTTTTTTCTGGGGGAGACTTCTGAGACCCTGACTAGTGCCACTGCGTGGGCAACCTTGAGGCTTTGAAACTATAGACCACTACACTTCTATTAAAGTGACATTTCTCAGGGGTGCCTGGGTGGCTCAGTCGGTTGGGCTTCCGACTTCCTTCACTCAGGTCATGATCTCACGTAGTTTGGTTCAAGCCCCAGGCAGGGAGGGGGGTGCTCTGTGCTGACAGCTTAGAGCCTGGAGCCTAGCCTGCTTCAGCAGGCTCCCTGTCTCTCTGCCCCTCCCCTGATTGCTCTCTCTCTCTCTCTCTCAAAAATAAATAAACATTAAAAATTTTAAAAATAAAGTGACATTTCTTGGCAACAAACTCTTGCTGAATTCTGACAACCTCAGTGTTAATTAGTGGTGAACAAAGACCTTTATTAAAGTTTCCGATGTAAGCTTTTCTGATTAAGAAACAGGAAAGCAAAAATAGCATATGCATAGGGTTCTTAATATTTTCCCTTACTCCAAATTCTAAAACTTGAGAAGTAAACGGAAGTAGAAAATTAAGTGAAGTAATTGAGACAAATATATCCATACTGGAAAACTTAGCTTGCAGAGTCCCCTCAAGCTATGGCTAAGTCTGTACGTTTAAGTCTAAAAGCACGTGGGGGGAGGGGGAGGGACACCTGGGTGGCTCAGTCGGTTAAGCGGCCAACTTCAGCTCAGGTCATGATCTCACAGTTCGTGAGTTCAAGCCCCGCGACGGGCTCTGCGCTGACAAGCTCAGAGCCTGGAGCCTGCTTCGGATTCTGTGTCTCCCTCTCTCTCTGCCCCTCCCCCACTCACACTCTGTCCTCTCTCTCTCTCTCTCTCTCTCTCTCGAAAATAAATAAACATTAAAAATAAATAAATAAAAGCAGGTGGAAGCTTTTCTGTGGTGACTGACGCAAGGTGGACGACTGAAGTACCATATTCAGTGTGTCTAGAGATTTTGTGCAAAGAATTATAGAAACCATACCAAACCTTGGGCCAATTATTGGAAGCCAGGATTCTCGTTCTGGAGCCTGTTGTAAATGTGTGTGGCATGGTCAATGTAACAGCAACATGCTGAAACCAGTATTTTCGTGCTGACCCAAACCTGACCCAGTAAGAAATCTCTCATAACAGAAGCTCAATGTTTCTGAAGGCATGATTGCCCTCTCGTTTCTTTTTCACCTTCCCGTGCCTTTCATAAGTCCTTCTAGTTGGTTAATCATTAATCCCCTTCCAGGTTCCCTCCTCCCGCCTCTCTGTGTCAAGTCCTTCTGTGGTTATGTAGCTTTTAGGCAGTCTATGGACCCCCATACGTCTTCCCATTTAAGAAGTCCGGGCACTCACTACGGGTTAATTTCTCTAAGCAAATTCATAACAGCAGATCAAGCGGGGGCTTCTTTACAGGAGCATTCAATTTTTGAGGCCACTCTTAATTTAGCATTTTTCCTAAAATGCGTGTAAAATGGGATGCAATTGAACCCATTTTAAATTCGCAAAAAAAAAAAAAAAAAAAAATTCCAAGCACACATTTCCGGAACAAAATGGTTTCGACTGGAACGGGAAAGGGCTTAGACTTTCTCCTCCGCAGCTGTCCCACAAGCCAATCCCTTGACCTGACCCTGGAGAATCCCTCCAACTCTGGCCCTCGGAGCTGATTTTGGACCTGCAGCGAGCCAAAGGATTGGAATGCAGATCCGGAGGGGAAACCTCCGCGTCTGTTCTTGCAAGAAGCCAGCTGTGGTAACCTGGAGGCAATCTGCTGGGCAAAGAAGAAGAAAGGGTACTCTGGGTAACAGAGAAGGTATTCCGGGAAGCGCGTCTCCCAAGTTTTCTCTGGTGGAAAGAGACGGATGAGAGTTGACATCCATTTCCAGCCAACCGAGCGGAACGAGGTTACTTGCACTATGCCTTCCCACCTCGACTTCTCACCCCTTGCCGCTTGGACAAAGCGGCCACATAAGGTGACTGGGGTCAACGATGTACTTGGCACGAAACCAAATACCCGAGAGCCGGTCCCGTCCATATTCTGCCCCTTGGACCTCCGAAGGTTAAAGGGAAGATTGCTGAGGTTTCCCCTCTGCGTTGTTTCGCACCTGGGCTGATCCGAACAGTCGAAACTACTAGAAATGTCCCTTTCCGCGCCCAGGCTCTCTTCACCATTCAGGGGAAAAAACTGTACCCTCAGACTTAAGTAGGGGCTTAGTGACTTTCAAATTCCCATTCCCAACATTCACATCTTTACATTGTTTCCCCCCCCCCCCTTTTTTTCTTTTCCTTTTTGCACATTACGCTGAGCCAGGCACTGTGGACTTCTAATCTCTTTTTAGCCGGGGAGGGGGAGAAGCCGGCGCGAGGGACCGGTCTCCGCTCCCCGCCGCAGAGTTAGAGTCCCCATCCCACCGGGTGTCCACCCAGGCGACTCTTCTCCCAGTTCCCCACCCAGTTGATGTGACAGGCTCGTGGCCCAATCCCCTTCCAGGTTCCCAGGCCGAGGGCTAGCACCACCCGAGCCAATGGCGGCGGCCGAGGGGCGGAGGGAGCGCTGGCTTTAGAACCACTGCAGCAAAGATTCCGAGAGGCAGAAGTTGTCCGGGCGCGTCGGTCGGAGGCTGTCGGGCCAGATCCGGGACTCTGCGACTTTATGTAAGTGCTTTGTGGGCACCGGAGGGCACGACGGGAGCGAGTACCCGGGGCGTGGGCAGGCGTGGGTCCCGGGGAGAGCATCTCCGGGAACCTCTGCCGGAACGTGCCCCGCGCGCGGGGACGCGGGGCGGAGAGGGGGCTGCAAAAATTCCAGTCCCAGCCCTCGGGCGCCAAAGCGATCGTTGGCAACCGCGATGGGTGGGAGTGACAGCGGGCCCCACGACCACCCGCCGCAAACACGTTTTCTGCTCTTAACCGCAGGGATGGTGCTTTCTCGCTAGTTGCTCTTAACTTGTTGCCTACCTGCGGCTGCAGTCCTGGACGCCAACCCTTGCCCTTCTCCCCTTCCGTGGCGGCCGCCCCGAAGTGGAAACCGAGCGCCTAACTTCCCTCCGTCGTCCTTCCCCGGCTACTGCCATCCCCCGCCCCCCGCCCCCTCCCGCCCCGGACTCAGGAAATCCCGGAGCCGGCCGCCTGCGACGCCTCCAGCCCCGGCCCGCCCGCCTCGGCTGACCTCGCGGGCTCACGCCAGTTCCGGGGCGCTGAGCGGCTGCCTTGGCCCAGGGAAATTAGCGGGGCTCCGACTGCCGGCCTCCCGCTCGTTTCCCTGGCCATTCGCGAGAGCGCCGCGATCGCACCGCATCTCCCTATGAGTAAGCACTTTTTTCCTTTCAGTAGCACAACATCTCCGGGCCAGTAGGGCAGAACTTTCGGCTCTCGTCTCCCCCGACTCCGCGCCCTCGGGCTGCTCCCTGCTCGGCTCCTCGGGCTCTGTAGCCCCGAGCGCGCGGTCGGGGCAGCGGCAGCCCGGGACCTCCCGGGGCTCCCTGAGAGGCTGAGCGGCGGGGGCAGTGGGAGGGCGTGATGTGCCCCCCCCCCCACAGCTGCACTTGCCGCTGTTTACTTTTTTCCACCCGCGGTACTTAAGCGCTCTAATAAGAGGCGGGGGGACGCTGACCACCCCCTCCCTGGCTTCTTGCCAGTCCCAAAGTTGCCGCCGCCGCTGCTACCGCTCTAGCGTGCTGGCGGCTCCGACGGCCCGGCTCCAGCACCGGAGACGATCCCAGGCTGGGAGGTGGAATGAGGTTAATGCTTTCTGACACTTGCCCGACGCGCTGCCTCTTGCTCCTCACCAGTTCTGCACACCATCCCTAGTGGTGCAGGTTGGGCTTAGAACTAACTGCGTTGGAGAGCCTCACCGTATAGGATCACCCCGACGGGATGCTGGGGGTGCCTGGCCTGTTTCGAGGGAGGGGGTGGAGTGGGGGCACAGAGCCTGGCTGGCCGCACTGTAGGTAGAAAACGTAAAGCGAAATGACAGACTCCTGAGAGGTAAGCACTTAAACTCGACTTTACCGATGTCACACTGTGTTTGGGAGCCTCAACGTGATCCTGGAGATGCAATTTACAGTGAATTCCACCGAAGCGACCGATGTCCCACACTTGCTGATTGGCATCACGTGCTGCAAATCTCTGATGCCCCTAGGGTAATGGTCACATGACTTCTTTTGCCTTTAAAACTGGAATGTAATGGCTGAAGCCCATTTTCCAAAAACAACCGCGACAAAAAAGCAGAGGGGGAGTGTGAGCTAGCCCGTACTCCAGGGAATTCTGCTTGGCTTTGGATGAGGGGAACAGAAAGGGAATTTGGTGCTCAGATTTTACCCAAAATAAAGACAGGAGCTGTTTTTGAAATAAGGGCTTGAACTGTGTTTGTGCTGGGACGTATACCTCCCCAGGGGCCTTTCAATCTACTTAAGGCTTTCCTGAATTCAAAGCATATCTTACTGATTATTTTCTAGGAAAATCGTCCTTCTAATTTACACCCACCTCATGCCTAAATGATACTTTTGAAGCTGTATTCTGTAAGATGGTGTTAAAAAAAATTAGGATTTACCCATATTCCTGGTTCTGGCCTATATTCTAATTGAACTGTTCTCTTTATTAGGCATCTACTTGAAGGTGATGGATCATTTCTTGACTAAAATTAACCACCGGTTATTTGTGGTTTGGAATTAATTGGATCAGAAATCAGGCACAAAAACTGTGGATTCTAAATTTGATAAGTTGAGCTGGTTGCGACTTTGCCTGTCAGAATCTGTTTTTTAAAAAAGTGTCTCTTTTTTTAAATGATTATTTATTTATTTTGAGAGACAGGGCGCAGGCTCCTACAAGCAGGGAGGGGCAGAGAGAGAGGGAGAAAATCCCAAGCAGGCTCTGCACGGTCAGACCGGAGCCCAAGGCTGAGGCTCAGTGTCACCACCAGGAGATCATGACCTGAGCCAAAATCAAGAGTGGGAGGCTTGGGGCACCCGGGTGGCTCAGTTGGTTGAGCTTCAGACTTTGGCTCAGGTCATGATCTCCGGGTTGGTGAGTGGGAGGGACCTCCTCGTCAGCTCGCTGCGGTCAGCCAAGAGCCCGCTTCTGATCCTCTGTCCCCCTTTTTCTGCCCCTCCCCCGCTTGTGCTCTCTCAAAAATAAAACATTAAAAAAAAAAAGTGGGAGGCTCAACCAACTGAGCCACTCAGTATCTTTAGCCGTCAGATTCTTGATGCAGTAATGAGAGGACCCTGAAACGATCCCATAATGACCATTACCTGCCCAGGTGGCCCAAGTTAGGGTTGCTGTTGGAAAAACGTGGCAGGGCTAATAGAGAATATACCCCCAGAGTACTGAAATGGACAGAGGAAAAAAAAAAATAAAAGCGGGCAGTGGGCAGAGGAATCTCTGAGGTCAGGAGTTTAAAAGCTTTCCTTATTTACAAAAATGGATCCAGTTGATACATATTCAGCCTTGAAACTAGGGCAGCTATAAATGAAACTGGGAACAGTTAAGACATTTTGGCTTTGTATGCATGAGCCAAAATAACCCTTCGTCCACTGCAGCAACCTCAGAGCGACTTGAGCACTCTTTTTTTTGGTGCTGTGCTTGGGTTCCTGAGCCTAAAAACAAGAACTCCTCTAAAGCATGTAGTTCTGACCCCAAGGCTAGCCTTGTGGCACAGATTAGCTCAAAGTGGATTTAAGCTACACCTGGGCTATTGGAGTTAACTATGCTGGTTGATAGAACCCCCTAGTGGAGGTGAGGTGATAACATTTTAGATTGAACTCCTAATAAATATTTAACCTCAAAAAGAGAGTACAACTATCCAATGAGGTTGAAGTGGAAGGGAGATGAGCCCTTTTCAAAATATTATTAAACCCAAGGCTCCTGGGGGGCTCAGTCAGTTAAGTGTTCGACCCTTGATTTCAGCTCCGGTCATGATCTCGCGGTGGGATCCACCTGCTGACAGCTGGGTTGGGGGCGGTGCGCACACAGTCTCTCAAAATAAATAAATGAACGTAAAAAAACTCATAAAAAATATTATTAACTCATGTCAAAACGGGATCATCTCTAGGCTCTCAGCCTACACAGCATTTCATTTGTCTTCAGACGTGCACTCATTTAAAACCACTGACTTTGTTACTGACTTCATTTGGGGGGTATCGTTTAGTGAACTCAGGTTTTACCATCAGGGGGTTGTGAGTCTAATTCTGAATCTCTGTTAGATCTAGCAAGTTATCAACCTCTTTCTTTATTTGGGGTAGGGAGCCAAATTATGCTTTGCCTTGACTTAGTACAGACACTCCACACTGAAGTCCAGGGTCTCTAGTCTGATACCATCATTTAGATACTATTGCTGAAAATGTCTTGGCTTACGGCATTTTGGGTGGAAGGATTAATTATAATTGATAAGTAATATTTTGGTTGAGATTACATCTCTTCTACAAATGGTTACATGCACATTAGACCCAACTGTTTATACTGGCAGAACGTCAGTATCCAGAGCACTATCTGAACCAAATGAAATTTTGCTCCTTGGCAAACCACATGAGTATTACTGAAAAGAAGGGGTAGCTTGGCCATGGTGCTGGAGAACGAAAGTGATTTCTTTTTGGTGAAACTGATCGGGAAATAGGAAGAAAGACCACTTTCCATGATTCCATATTCTGTTTTAGGCATTACTTCCACTTGCCTTTCCAAGAAATTTACTGACATGATATTCTTACCACATATGATAAAGTCATGAATTTCTTACTGTATTTCATGTAGTCCAATCTAGGTGAAACATGACTGCTAAACTCTTTTTTGCTGTTTAGGACAGATTCCAAAAGATGCTGGTATAAAATTGAAAATGAGCATCTATCAGTACATGACAACTTGGGTATCTGGTTTTAGAATCATTTCATGTTTGCTCATATAATAAGTTTTCTTTTGGTTAAGAGTAATCCAGAGCGGGAAAAATTTGATCTGTGAAACTAATAAAACACAGTTTAGAAGAAAACAGCCAGATCATGTTTTGAGTCTGTGTGATTATTCTAGAGAATGATATACCCTATAATGTACCTTCACTGTGTTGGAGGTTTCAAAAGCTTTTCGGATACATTACACTGTTGGAAGCTATTTTAGATACGAATGGTCAGCCCTAGCTGTTTTTAGTTATGATACAGCTTTGGTTATAGTTATGGCTTAAAAATATAAACTGTCTAATCCTGAAATGTCAGTCTTAGAAGGTCATAAAAATTCAATATGCTTAATAATATGTAATTTACCTTCATCTTAGCACTCAAAAGGCAACTGTCAGTATGAAATGTTTTAGGGAGGAAAAAACAATGCCTTTAAGTGAAAATTAAAATACTAGAGGAAAAGTATGTTGGACTTAGCTTCAGAAGAACTCGATTCTAGACATGGCTCTGCTATTGACTCCTACTTTGACCTTGAGAAAGTCACTTAAGCTTATGTTGCTAACTAACATTGAATACATTTTGCATTTTCTCATTTATACAGCTGAGAGCATGACTCCAGGTTTTTGTTTTGCTTGGATTTTTTTTTTTTTTCAGATAGTTATAGTCTGGCTTATTTCAGTTACATTAGTTGATTTAAAAATTTTTAATGCACCTGTATGGAACCAAGCTAAATACCTTGTTGGCAGACCGGTAGCTTCAGGAAAGCTTCGTTTTTCTTAAAGGTCTGGAAATGTGTTTGATGGTAAGGAGGTAGTGTCGTTTATTGGAAAAGGCACTGAGCATGGAAGGCAGCGGCTTTTCGCTCTCTACGGTTGGGACACACAGGCCAGTGTAGGTAAATCACACAAGTTCTCGGTGTTCATGTTTGGATCTTTATTAAGCCATCTGTTTCCAATCTATGTATTTCCCAGGCATGCTGAAAGGATAAGTGAGATATGGATAAGTGAGCCTTGGTTCTTCAGCAGACAGGTGCTATATAAAATCAAAGTACTGGAACAGTATATCACTGAAACGCTAAAACATCAACAAAGTTTTACGGAAATGGTAGAAATCTCATCACTGAGGTCTCGCCCCATTTTAACTTGTCTGTAAATATTCTCCAGCCCTCCAGTTTTACAAGCAAAGGAGAAATAAAGGCAGACCTAATAAAATGAAAAATAAGAGAAATGGTTAATGACAAGAGAATAAAAACCTATATGTAATACTTTCTTATATGTTTTTTTCTTTTTCCTCTCAAATATTATGCCAGGCAGCCTGGTAAAGCCATTAATGTGATGGGGTTTTTCCCCCCCTCCTTCTCAAGTAACTACTGAGCAGTATTTTAGTGTTTGTTGGTAATCATTACAGAATCCTTTGGCTTATCCTACTTCATTCTTAGTTTTGTGACTGCCCACAATGGGAGGTCTTGTGTAAAACTGCCCACAGAGAAAGCCAAGTGCTTCTCCCTAAGCAAGTACCCTTTAAAGGCGTGCAGGTTTGGAAAAGCTCCTAATGGAGGAGATAATCTGTATATTTAAGTGGAGTGCCATCATTAACACTGAAAAGATGAGAAGTTAGGTAGATCTGTGTTTGAAAAGCAAGTTGGATAGCTGGCTTCTGAGGTGTCCTTTTTACCTCCCACCCTTAAAACGGTTAACACAGAATTAATTTTCAGTGTTTATTGTCACCTTGCCAATTATATGCTGGTGCATTAACCATTGTCATTCCTTGCATTATCATGCATTTTTATTTGGTTGGTTAAAATTATGTTTTTATCTATTAAATGCCAGTATAAGCAAAATACAGTGTTTATATTAGCTTCGGCTGTACGATAATAGCGATTCAACAGTTCTGTACATTTCTCAGTGCTCAGCACCAGAAATGAACTCTTAATCCCTTTTGCCTATTTCACCCATCCCCCATCTACCACCCCTCTAGCAACCACCAGTCTCTACATTTAAGAGACTTTTTTCTTTTTTTTTCTTTGTTCATTTGTTTTGTTTCTTACATTGCACACGAGTGGAATCATACGGTATTCGATAGCATTTGTCAAAATATCATTTGTAAAGTGATAGTACTTAATTAAAATGAAATAAGCAAAAGGCCAGGAGTTAAAGGACTTTTGAAATAACCTGGCACCATGTGACTACTTCTGAAGAGTGGGCTCTTTTTGCTAATAGAAGTCAATGTCTTTTATAAAATCTCATCTCTTATTTCTACTATCTCTGCTTTAAAAGACTGAATAGTGGGGTGCCTGGGTGGCTCAGTCGGTTAAGCGTCGGACTTCAGCTCAGGTCGTGATCTCATTGTTTGTGGGTTCGAGCCCCTCGGGGGCCTCTGTGCTGACAGCTCAGAGCCTGGAACCTGTTTCGGATTCTGTGTCTCCCTCTCCATGTACCCCTCCCCTGCTCACACTCTGTCTCTCTCTCAAAAATAAATAAACGTTAAAAAGTTTTTTTAAGATTCAATAGCAAATTATTTTTTGTAACCTTGTAACCCATTTATTGAAAATCCAACTCTGATTCTTTTAAGCTGTGTATATATGTGTATATATATATATATATATACATACACACATTATATATATAGATTATATATACATTATAGATATAATTTACATATAGCATATATAAAGTTTTTATCTTCTATGAAATAAATTTGTAAAGTCAGTGTAATAGCTTTGAATATTTATTATTGCATTCTTCATTATATGCTGATTACATAGTATTGCATGCAGATTAACATTCTGTAATTGGCACTGAATCTGTAATTGACACTATCTTTCACAGACTAGTGTAATTTTTCAGCATTTTTTTTCTGTATTTCATAACTAGCTTGTGTATTCCCATTTTTGTCATTTCTTTTTATTCTTTTTGGCATTTTGGGGCTTGTATTTCAGGTGAGAGAGAATTACTATTATAGACTGCAAAGTGTTTTCTAGAACTGCAAATGATAGGAAATGCTATAATAATCCACATGTATGATTTAACTTACTGAAAAAGTATCTTAAGTAGTGCATACTTAAATTTGTTTAATCACTTTGGGTTAAAAAATACAAAGTCACTGTAAAAATGTTAGAAGAAACTATAAAAGGATTTATAAAAAAGAAAATGAAAATTACTCATAATCGAACCACCTGTTCATATTTTTTATCTTTTTCCAGTGTAGAAGGAAAGTTAGGTACTTTTTTTCTTTTTAATTTTTTAATTTAAATTCTAGTTAGTTAACATACAGTGCAACGTTGGTTTCAGGAGTAGGATTCGGTGATTCATCACGTACATGCAACACCCGGTGCTCATCACAAGTGCCCTCAGTACCCATCACCCAGCTAGCCCATCCCTCACCGAGAAAGTTAGATATTTTACAAATTGGGATCATACTGTGTTTACAGTTTGTATTCCATTCTTTCCACTCACTGCGTTATGAACATGTTTTCACGTAATCGAATATTTTTGAAAAATTTTTAAATCACTGTGATCTTCCACATAATGAGCATCTCATCATTTCTTTTCACTAATTCCAGGTTGCTGCAAGTTTATGTTGCTTCCATTTCTTATAGATAGTGCTTCAGTGAACATCCTTGGGCCAAAACCATTTTTGCAACTCAGATTGTTTCTTTGAGATAAATGTTTAGAAGAGAAATGGCAAAGATTTTTGTTTTTAAAGATGAAGTCCTTTGACAATCTCTGAAATTTAAACATTGGCTTAAGCAAAAAAGAGCTTTGATTGCAAACAGTGTATTCCAAAAACAAAAACAAAAAAGGCTGTTCTTTATATAGTATATGGTATTTGACTCTAAACTGAAGCTGGTTTAGGTAAAGTATATGTCTCGGAAATATTTTGGTTTCCTCTGATCTACTTCACAGGTGCGAAGCAGGATGAAGGAGAATCATGTGGGGTATATACAATCATAGGAAGTTCTATTTTTTAAAACGGAACTGTTAATGGGGGAGGGGAGACAGGTTTATTTTTAAGTTGCCTTTAGATTTCAGGTTGTTCTAAAACTCAGTTCAAGTATACAGAGCTTATTTGTGACCATGTACCTTCCATAGCCTAAAGGAACTTTTAATCTTGGAGTTGGTAACATGACTGTGTTTGTCGATAGGCTTTTTTTTTTTTTTTTTTTTTGTCTCAGGCTGTTGGTCCCTTAAATTACCATGATGTCACTCAACAAATTCAAAGTTTTCTATTTCATTCATAAGCAGAGCTCCAACCGTGGTAGGAATTCTGATGCTGCCACTTGATTTGTGCCTAGTTTCAGTGTGCGGTGACTCCCCAAATTACACCAGATTTAACAAATATTTTGTATATTTGCTCTCTCAAAAATAAACAAACATTGGGGCGCCTGGGTGGCTCAGGTGGTTAAGCGTCCGACTTCAGCTCAGGTCATGATCTCACAGTTCGTGAGTTTGAGCCCCGCGTCCAGCTCTGTGCTGACGGCTCGGAGCCTGGAGCCTGCTTCGGATTCTGCGTCTCCCTCTCTCTCTGCCTCTCCCCCGCTCACTGTTTGTCTCTCTCTGTCTCTCTCTCAAAAAGAAATAAAACATTAAAAAATTTTTGTAAGTAAAATAAAATTAAAAAATAAATAAATACTAAAAAAAAAAAAAGTTTTGAAGGCGGTGGAGTGGGGGGCGCCTGGGTGGCTCAGTCGGTTAAGTATCTGACTTCAGCTCAGCTCATGATCTCATGGCTCCTGAGTTTGAGCCCCGCATTGGGCTCTCTGCGCTTGGGATCCTCTGTTTCTCTCTCTGCCCCTACCCCACGTGTTCTCTTTCTCTCAAAAATAAATAAACATTAAAAAATGGGAAAAAACCCAAATATTTTGCATATTTGAATGGCTCATAGTACATACACTGCATGTCCCTCTCTAAATGTATCCCGTGCTGTTACACAGACTCTCCCCTGATGTTTCTCTCTGGCTCCCAGTTCCGCAGTCTCACTAAGTGCCATGCCTGTCTGGACATAGCACGATGACCCAGAAGTAACGTGGAAGATGGGTCTGACCTGACAGCTCAGTGTTTAAGCTTGAAATGTGAGTTCCAAGGGCTCTGCTAATTTATATCGCTGTGACACTGGGGAAGTTCTAGTTTCACCATTTACAAAATGGGGCTAATACGACTTGTTTTCAGTGTTGTCCATAAAAATCGAATGAGAACATTTATAAAGAAACTAGCGGATAGTAGGTGCTCCATAAATATTTCCCTTTTACAGGTCAATGAATGTTGCCTTAGGTGATCTTGGCAGGTGTCTATATATCTACCTGGTCATTTTCCTCAAATTCAAACTGTTTTTCCTTACGTATCACCATTCAGGATAAAGCAGGGAGTTTATTTTTTCTGCTTTACTTAATGGCATTGTGAAAATATTGCTTCCCATTGCTTTTTATTGTACATAGGGA
Organism: Acinonyx jubatus; assembly: GCF_027475565.1. Classification (NCBI taxonomy): domain Eukaryota; kingdom Metazoa; phylum Chordata; class Mammalia; order Carnivora; family Felidae; genus Acinonyx; species Acinonyx jubatus. Next base: position 91,945,312 of record NC_069389.1, read on the forward strand.
AGATTTTTAACAATGATGTAGGTTGAAGAAGCTTCTTGACTTAAGCTAGGAAAACTGTTTACCATTTAGTGTATCCTTTTGTGAAGCTATGCCATCCAACGGTTTAAAGAGTTTGCCCTCAAAGGACCATTGGAAACACGACTCTATTCATACATTAGAGAGACCATTATGAACTTATTACTACTAACAAATATAATTAGATCAGGAGAAAAGGTAATAATGGGTAATGTTGATGATTGACCGGGGGAAGAGGGGAAAAAAAGCTTCAAAATCTTCAGTGTTACTACCGTAGGATAAATAGACACGCGAATGTTAAAAAGTTTACCTTGGTAAAAATACGAGAAAAGAGAAAATAAACTAGTAAAAAAATTCAAGTGCTGGGGAAGGCAGAGGGTTATAAACGAAATCAACTTCTTTCCAAGACGACAGACGTGTGGCCTTTAGAAATGGTTGAATCCAAAAGGTATTAATCTTAGATTTATGATGCCCGTTATTTCCTGTAATGGAAGTTTTCAAAAGCAAAAACCAGGAAATGATGAAGGACACTGACACATTCAACAAATATTTTGAGCAGTTTGTGGGTCTCCGGTTTAAAGCTACAGTTGAATCATTTTTACAAGTGGCTACGTAGAATGAAAAGTGTGTTATTTCGTCTTAGGATAATTAAAAAACAAGTACAGCCAAATGGTCATGACTGTAGATAAGCAAAAAGTAATATTGACAGGTTTACATGTTTAAAAATATAAGCTGACCCATACGTTGGGTGTCTGACCCTGAATCACAGTGTTCCGGGATTTGTTGGCCCGCTGACAAAAAAAAAAAGCAAACTAGAGTATATTTATAGGTGCAAGCCAAAGATGGGAAACTTCCCTAACCAGAGATTTGTGTTAAGAGGAAGGGAAGGATGGGGCGCCTGGGTGGCTCAGTTGGTTAAGCATCTGACTCTTGGTTCAGGTCGTGATCTCATAGTTCATGGGCTGGAGCCCTGCATCTCCCACTCCCTCTCTCTCTCTCTCTCTCTCTCTCTCTCTCTCTCTGCCCCTCCCCCACTCGCTCTCTGTCTCTCAGATAAATAAATAATCTTTAGAAAAGAAAAGGGGACACAGACAATTCCTCAATTAGTCTGTGGGGTGGTTTCATCATTCAACTAAAATGTTTAATGAAGACTGTTAGGTGCCATGGCCACCGAGGTGGATAAGATACACCTGCAGTCTAGTAGACGAGAAAAACACAAAATACTGCATTTCATGAAGCCTAAAAATATTCTGACATGTAGAAAATGGGGGCACCGGGGTGGCTCAGTCAGTGGAGTGTCCGACTCTCGGTTTCGGCTCAGGTCAGGATCTCACCGTTCACGGCATCGAGCCCCGCGGCTGGCTCTGCGCTGACCGTTCAGAGCCTGCTTGGGATTCCCTCTCTCCCCCTCTATCCCTGCCCCTCCCTCGCACTCGCTCTGCCTCAAAATAAATAAATAAACATTAAAAAAAAAGGGAAAATGAACTTAAATATGGCCCTTATTCTCAACGTAAAATATTCCTAAATTTAAACCTTGTGTGAACAAAGACATTCGTTTATAACCCAATGTAATCAAATCTAAACTAAGAACAAATCAAATTTAAACATTGTTATTTCTTTGCAATAATTACTGCATCCTAAAAAAAGTGCCCACTATGAGTTAATTTGACTTAAATAGAACATTGCTCAGCCTATAAATGAAGGTCAGCAGACAGCAGTGTCTTGGAATAAAATAGCCCTTTGGCAAGAAAATGAGCCACACCCCATTTCGTTTTTGCAAAAATAAAATTCTTTCCAGCTTCGCTAAATTGTAGATGTGTGCATGTAGTTCTGCAGTAGATGGTCCTGCAGCTGTGGAAACAGCCATGTGTGCAGAAGCCCTAAGAAACATCGATAAGCCATTATTCATACGTGCAGTTCTCATACTTTCTGGGGTATAGCGTTCTGGTCAGTCTTCTCTGACTCCAGGAAGGTGGCAGGTAACTACTCCTTCATTTCCTGCCTTAAACTTCTTGATTGCCACAGGCTTTAAATTGAGCAGGAGAAGCCAGGATTCGAAGTCTCATCGTTGTTTCATTTTGGTGGGAGAGCATCGAATGCTCTCTGTACTGTGGACGCACCATGAAAAGAACCGTACTTCTAGGGAGAAAGGAAAAGAAACCCCGAGGGGCAAGCCCCATTCTCCTGGTTCTTTCACCGTACCTGGTACAAGGCAGGTCTCCATATATACATTTGAAAGAGTGAAAAAAATAAACAGCTATGAGTGGCCTTTGCTGATAACGATAAAATTGTGAAAACCTAATCAGCAAATTAGTAACTTATGAAGCACACTTAATAAACTACATAATGATGTGAATCTATAAGAAGACTAAGCAAATGGGTTCCTTGGTTTTCTTTCTCTTTCAGTTGTTTTAAACAAATGGTCAGGAGTGAATGTTATGGATGGCACCTGCATGGTGATAACTGATTAATTTTAGAACCAAAGAGGAAATTGGGATATATATATACGTATATATATATACATATATATACATATATATATGTATATATACATATATATATACATATGTATACATATATATGTATATATACATATATATATGTATATATACATATATATGTGTATATATATGTGTATATATATATGTATATATACACACTTTTTTATTAAATGTTTTTATTTATTTTTGAGACAGAGAGAGAGCATGAGCGGGAGAGGAGCAGAGAGAGAGGGAGACCTAGAATTTGAGGCAGGCTCCAGGCTCTAAGCTGTCCGCACAGAGCCCGATGCGGGGCTCGAACTCACAAACTGTGAGATCGTGACCTGAGCCAAAGTCAGACGCTTAACCGACTGAGCCAGCCATCCAGGTGCCTATATATATATATATATATATATATATACACACACACACACACACACACACACACATATATATATACTTTTTGAAGCAGTTTTAATGAGTAAAGTATACAGTTTCAGTGGATTTTAATGTATTGAGATACATATAACCATCACCACAGTCAATTTTCAAACATTTTCATTACCTCAGAAAGAAACCTCATACTCTGTTTTTTTTTTTTTAAGAGAGAGAGAGAGAGAGAGAGAACAGAGAGAGAATCTTAAGCAGGCTCCATGCTCAACGCAGAGCCTGACTCTGGTCTCAATCTCACGAACCATGAGATCATGACTTGGGCCAAAATCAAGAGTCAGACCTTTAACCAACAGAGCCACCCAGGTGCCCCTAAAGATTTTATTTTTGATTTTTTGTTTTTTAATGTTTATTTATTTATTTTGAGAGAGAGACAATCCCAAGCAGGTTCTGCGCTGTCAGCCCTATTTGGGGCTCAAACCGACAAACCGTGAGATCGCGACCTGAGCCAAAATCGAGAATCAGACTCGTGACCAACTGAGCCACCCAGGTGCCCCATTTTTCTTTTTCTTTTTTTAAAATCAGTTATTTCTTCTTTTTTTTTTTTTTATTTTAGAGAGAAAGAGGGAGAGCGGGGGAGAGGGACAGAGGGAGAGAGGGTCTTAAACAGGCTCCATGCTGAGCGTGGGGCTCGATCCTATAACCCTGGGATCATGACCTGAGCCAAAATCAAGCTCAACCGACTAAGCCACCCAGGCATCCCAGAAAGCTCATACACTTAAGCTCTCATTCTCCCCAACCACCTACCTCCTCAACCTCCCACCTCTCCAACCTTAAGTAACTGTCTTTATAAGTTTCTTCATTCTGGACTTTCATATAAATGGAACATATAGCCATGTGGTCTTCTGTGACTGGCTTCTTTCACTTAGGATAGTATTTTCAAGGTTCAAGATACATGAGCATGTACTTCATTCCTTTTTATGGCCGAATAATATTCCATTGTACCACATTTTATTTGTCCATTTATCTGTTGAGAGACATGTGGATTGTTCCCGCTTTTTGGCTATTAGGAATAATGGGTAATGTTAATATTAAATGTCAGGGCACCTGGGTGGCTCAGTCGGTTAAGCATCCGACTTCGGCTCAGGTCATGATCTCGCGGTCTGTGGGTTCGAGCCCCACGTTGGACTCTGTGCTGACAGCTCAGAGCCTGGAGCCTGCTTCAGATTCTGTCTCCCTCCCTCTCAGCCCCTCACCTGCTCCTGCTCTGTCTCTCTCTCGCTCAAAATTAAATAAACATTACACAATTTTTTTTTTAATTTTTTTTAACGTTTATTTATTTTTGAGACAGAGACAGAGCATGAACAGGGGAGGGTCAGAGAGAGAGGGAGACACAGAATCGGAAGCAGGCCCCAGGCTCTGAGCCATCAGCCCAGAGCCCGACGCGGGGCTCGAACTCACGGACCACGAGATCGTGACCTGAGTTGAAGTCGAACGCTTAACCGACTGAGCCACCCAGGCGCCCCACAAAATTTTTTTTAATATTAAATGTCTAACCACAGGTCAGCTAATGAGGTCGAGGTGGTATTGACAAGATGACATTTCATTTATTCCAATTTTGCTGTTATTGTAAATCTTTGCTTTGATTGACTCTGAGCAATACTGATTTGTGTCTAAATGTAGCTCATTTTTAGTTTCCTAATGTTTAGTAGCTTATTATCAACTTGTTCCTAATTCTTTTTTCCTTAGTAATATGTTTTAAGTTTATTTTGAGAAAGAGAGAGTGTGTGCATGAGTGGGGGGGGCGGTGTGCAGAGAGAGAGGGAGAGAGAGAGAATCCCAAGCAGGCTCCATGTTGTCAACCGTGGAGACCAGCCCAGGGCTCAACTCCACGAACCATGAGATCATGACCTGAGCCGAAACCAAGAGTGGGACATTTAATTGACTGAGCCACCCAGGTCCCCCTCCTTAGTAATATTTATACTTGAATAATTGAAAGCCTACAAAAATTGTGTAATCACCTTTGCTAAAAGTTACTATAGTAATATATCTGTACAAAATTTCTTATTTATTCACATTTATTGAACACCTACTATTAAGTATTAAATATTAAGTAGTGCACAACTAAATGTTAAATGCTTTGAAACATAATGGTTTCAGTTGACCTAGAGCATTATTGAGCACATCTAATATTTTTACTTTTTATTTATTTTGGAAGTTTATTTATTTTGAGAGAGAGAGAGCGCGCACAGCACGAGCAGAGGAAGGGCAGCGAGGGAAGAGAGAATCACAAGCAGGCTCCCCGCTGTCAGTGCCCAACTTGGAGCTCCATCTCACAAACCGTGAGATCATGACCTGAGCCGAAATCAAGAGTACGATGCTTAACCGACTAAGCCGCCTAGGTGCCCCTAATGTATTTGTTTTTTAATTTACTTCTCAAACATGAAACGTATTCACAGAATCAAATTCAAAAGCTATAAAGGGACGTAAAGAAAAGAAAATGAGTCTCCTGCCCCTGACCCCAATCTCCGATTTCCTTTTCCAGGAGGTGACCGTTAGAACTAGTTTCTTGTGTATCCATCCAGAAATAATGTGGAGTACGTTTTATTTATTATGTATGTATTTACTTATATATTTATTTATTTTGAGAGAGAGAGAGAGAAAGAGGCAGAAGAGAGGAGAGAGAGAATCCCAAGCAGGCTTTGCATGGTCAGTGAAGAGCCCATCACAGGACTCAAACTCACGAACCATGAGATCATGAGCTGAGCAGAAACCAAGGGTTGGAACGCTTAACCTACCGAGCCACCCAGGCACCCCAATATCGAGTACATTTAACGCTTGACATGTTCAGAAGAGCTTGGTGTTTTACATTTAGGAAGTGTGATGTTACGGTTGAGGGATTCTTTACCTTTTGACTTAACTGTGAGAATGAGACATTATCAAAGGAGAATGAAAAGAATCACCTTCAGTTTCAGATCAGAGATTTTCTTTCTAGCACCCTTGACCACCCCAGATTCACCTGCATGGCAACGGGTCAAAATAGCTAATGATACCTAGAAACCGCCTCTGCCATTGTGTCCTCGAGTCAACCCACAGAGAAGTTCTTGGACCCAGTCTCCTTACTCTTAGGGGCACTGAGTAAGACTAGGCATCCCTGAAGAGGAGGGTTGTAGTTCAGTCAAGAAAAGATATCATTTCCAGGAGAGCCATTTGGAACTTCCTGTATAATTACTTAATTCATTTAACAGGCCTTTATGAACCTGTAACTTCAGCAGCTTGGTTTAACTGGACCAGATCTTCCGTCGCTAATGGGAATTCATTAGCAATAGCTTTTGAGTGGTAAATTATTTTTCTAGGCCATATATTCAGTCCGGGTGACTCTTAGGCTAACAAAGCTGCAGTTTTAATTACCAGTCTTAAAGAGTTTCTTACACTGTAATGCATCCAGAAGATTTTGAAAACTCTAATGCCAATATATATTGGATATACATTATAGGATTTATCACTCTTGATTTCTTTGAAACTGGATCTTATCAATCTTGGGGAGCCAGTATTTCCTCTTTGTTTTACTCCTCACACACACACACACACACACACACACACACACACACACACAAATCCATTTCATTTATTTACTCAAAGATTCACTGAGTGCCTTCTACAGATCAGGTACTACACTGAAACAGACAAAAATTACCACCCTTATGAGGTTTACATCCTACTCGGGCGAGATAAAAAATAAACAATGATATAGTGTATTCGATGGTAATGTGTTGTGAAGAAAATTACAGCAAGATTAAGGTTATAGGGATGGGGAAGAGGGCCCCACATTAGGCTCTGCACTTACAGCGCTATAAAATAAATGAACTTTCAAAAAAGACACGAAGGAGACCAACGAGTGAGCCACATGAATATCTGGGGAGAAGTGGCACTTAAGTAAAAAATTCCAATAACAGATACCTAACTTATCATGCATCGATGTGTTTTAGCCCTGAAATTGTCCTTTATTTCAGCTTTTTATTTTGGTATTGAAGAGGGAAAAAAAAGTATCTTTTACCCAGATCAGATACTCTAATGGAGTCATGGATTGACCATCTATGCTAAGGCTACTATGTTAATGGTTATATCAATAATGTTTTGGAAAGATTAGTGGGAATAATGCTGAAAACAGAATATGGGGGGGGGCGCCTGGGTGGCTCAGTCATTTAGCATCAGACTCTTTTTAACAATTTTTTTTAGTGTTTCTTTATTTTTATTTTTTTTATTAAAAAAAATTTTTTTTAACATTTATTTATTTTTGAGACAGAGAGAGACAGACCATGAACGGGGGAGGGTCAGAGAGAGGGAGACACAGAATCTGAAACAGGCTCCAGGCTCCCAGCGGTCAGCACAGAGCCCGATGCGGGGCTCGAACTCACGGACCGTGAGATCGTGACCTGAGCCGAAGTCGGACGCTTAACTGACCGAGCCACCCAGGCGCCCCAAGTGTTTCTTTATTTTTAATAGAGAGAGAGAGAGCGTGAGCAGGGGAGGGGCAAGAGAAAGAGAGAGAGGGACACACAGAATCCGAAGCAGGCTGCAGGCTCTGAGCTGTCAGCACAGAGGCCGTGAGATCGTGGCCTGAGCTGAAGTTGGACGCTTAACCAACTGAGCCATCCAGGCTCCCCATTGGACTCTTGATTGCAGCTCAGGTCATGACCTCAGGGTCTTGAGATCGATGCCCAAGTCGGGTCACATGCTGACAGCACGGAGCCTGCTTGGGATTCTCGCTCTCCCTCTTTCTTCTGCCCCTCCCCCGCTCTCTTTCAAAACAAGTAAAATTTTTTTTTAATTAGAAAAACAGAGTATGGAATTATTGAGAGTAGATTTTCTTCTCTTTTCCTTATCAGTTTAGTTGTACTATAGTCTGTGTTTAAGTCTTAATTAGATTTTTTAAATTTTACTTTGCCATGACCATAGTGCAGTTATCAAAGCCAAGGTGTTGATACTGATTCAGGCCAAGATGCAGAACAGTCCCATCACTGCCAGACTCCCTTTTGTTACCCTTCTATAACAACACATACCTCCTTCCCCCTCTGCCGTCTCTACCCCTGAGAACCATTAATCTGTTCTGCATTTCTATGGTTCTGTCATTTCAAAAATATGATATAAATGAAATCACAGAGTATATAACATCTTGGGTTTTTTTTTTTTCAGTCCGCATAAATTCTCCAGAGACTCATCCAAGCTGTGTATATCAACACTCGCTTCCTTTTTCTTGCTGAGTCGTGTTCCATGGTGTAGATGTTTGGGCCATTTCCGTTTGGAGCTATTACAAATGAAGCCACTGTAAACATTTGTGTATAGGTTTTTGTGTGAACGTAAGCTTTTGTTTCTCTAGGATTAATGCCCAAAGAATGCAGTTTCTGGGTTGTAGGAGAGTTGCATGTTTAGTTTTGTAAGAAACTGCCAAGCTGTTTTTCCAGAATGACGGTGCCATGTATTCTCCCACCAGCAGTTTTTACACATCCTTGCCAGCATTTGGTATCGTCACTGTTTTTTTTATTTTAGCTCTTCTGATAGGTGTGTAGGGATATCTCATTGTGTTTTCATTTTGCTCTTCCCGGGGGTTAATGATGTTGAGCATCTTTTCATGTGTTTATTTCCTATCTGTATATCCCTGTTGGCATAATATCGGTTCCGTCTTTCACGGAACAAAGGTATTTATTTTGACGAGGCCAAATTCATCACTATTTCTTTTTAGGGATTGTCTTTTTGATGTCCCATCTAACACCTCCTCACCAAACATGGTTCCTGAAGAGTTTTTCAAATTTGTGTTCTAAGGTTCTGTGATGTTATGTTTCACACTTAAGCATGTGTCCCATTTTGAGTTTTTTTTTTTTTTTTATTTGAGGGAGAGCGAGAGTGCCTGTGTGCTTGTGCTCCAGCCGTGGGGGGGTGGGGGAGCAGTGGAGGGGCAGAGAGAGAGAGAGGGAGGGAGGGAGAGAGAATCTTAAGCAGGCTCCATGCTCAGTGTGGATGCCCGATGCAGGGCTAGATCCCACGACCCTGGGATTGTGACCTGAGCTGAAATCAAGAGTCAGACCCTTAATCAACCGAGCCACCCAGGCGCCCCTTGAGTTAATTTTTGTATAAAGGTGTGAGGCTCCGGGTAGAGTTCTGTTTTTTTGTGGTTGTCCACTTGCCCCAGCACCACTCGTTCACTGAAGTACCCTTGTCATCCTCACCCTTGTCACAGATCGGTTGAGCATATTCGCGTAAGTCTGGTTCTGGGTTCTGTTGACTATTCCATTGTTCTGCATCTGTTGCTCTATCTTGGTTCCTGCAGCCACGAGGCAGGACTTAACACCAGGCAGAATGATCCCACCCACTTTACTTTTCAAGGTATTTTCCCTATGCTAAGACCTGTTTCTTTCCACATAAATTTTTAGAACAAGCAAGCCGGTCTGTGACTCCACAAAACCGTGCTAGGGTGTTGCTAGAAATTCTAATGCCTTAGAATTTTGTGATGGCGTATGTGATGTTAAAGAAGTTAAAAAAGGGTAATTCCAATAAGGAAGACAATTTATTTTCCTCTGTGGTCTCATGCTGGGTCTCATTTTCTACAGGGATCCCAGTTTTTATGGTTTCATTTCTTTTTTTTTTCAACGTTTATTTATTTTTGGGACAGAGAGAGACAGAGCATGAATGGGGGAGGGGCAGAGAGAGAGGGAGACACAGAATCGGAAACAGGCTCCAGGCTCTGAGCCATCAGCCCAGAGCCCGACGTGGGGCTCGAACTCACGGACCGTGAGATTGTGACCTGGCTGAAGTCGGACGCTTAACCGACTGCGCCACCCAGGCGCCCCTATGGTTTTCATTTCTTATTTGTTCTGTTAAAGATTTATTTATTTATTTATTTATTTATTTATTTATTTATTTATTTACACAATCTCTACACCCAGAGTGGGACTCGAACTCATGGCCGGGAGGTCAAGAACCACATGCTCCACCGACTGAGCCAGCCAGGCCCCCCAACTGCTATGCTGCTATGATTTTTAAAACACTGAATGACTATTAATTGGTCATTTCGCTTCAGATATAACTTGGGTGTCTTTTTTAATTGCGAAAATTACCTTTTTTTCCCCAAAGGATTGCCACATTCTTGATTTACATATATAACTTGCAGGTTCGAAATTATTGATCTATTTTTAAATTTAAAACTTTCTTGAAGGCTTACTTCCAGAATTTTTAAGACCCCCCTCCCCCCCGCATCAGATTTTTATGTACAAGATTCCTAAACCTATTGTTCTGCCTTAAGGAAGTTATGGTTTACCTCTCCCGTTGTTTTAAACAAATACATTTCCTCAGCGCAAAAGAGGACATGCCACTAAAGCATTGGGATTTAGGGTATTGCAGTTTGGGATGTGCTTATTATTCTCATGCTTTGATCTTTGATTCTGCAAAAGAAAAACTTAAAAATTACAAAAAGAAATCTGGTAAACCTCTTAGTTTAAGTAGGACACTTGGAAACTTACCCGTAGGTGTTAAAGAAAAGGGGGGGGGGACTGTTAAATTGATTAGGGCTTAAGAAGAATGGAAGAGAAAATGTCACCTTGTTGCTTTTGGGTGAGGGAAAGTGAATGAGGTCATGCTTTCATTTCTGTCTTGCTTTCTCGAGATAAAACTTTTCCACGCTTCTTTCTGCTAAATGATTTAGGGTGGAGGCACCCCCCCAACAACAAAAAAAACCCCAAACCTCTGGATACCTTTCCTGTCCTGTTTATATTCTAGATTGGCTTTTATTGCTTTAACAAAATATATCGCTGGTGGCCTATAACATTATGAATGTGGTATTAAGTGGTTAGGCTTAGAAAGCAGGAATTTGAAAAACACAGTCCAATTCTACTACCTTAAATACAGTTAGCAGAATTACTTCTCAATAATGAAAACTTCCCTGGGTTAGAGCCAATGGCTCATAGTTTCAGTGCAATTATTACAGTGAGGATTACTACCGCTAATATCAACCGTAGTTTCTTCCCGCAACAACACCTAACTTTGCCTTAGGTGATGGTCGCAGCTGCACCATAACCTTCCCCATAATTGGAAAAAAAAAAAGTGTGATTTAAGGAAGAATGCAGTGAAATGGTACTCACCATAAACAGATATTCCAATTTCTTTTTTCACACATAGGTTATCTGCACTTTTTGGTATTTATTTGGTCTAATGAGGGACTTAATAGTTCATTCTTTAAGGCAGTGAGTTCTCAGAATCAGTAAGCCTATGACAGTCTACCCCATCAAAAGAACACTGCTGATGGCTTTAGCCAGTTTTCAAGGTAGCATAGTACCAGGCAGAGGGATAAACAGGGAGGAAAGAAGTTATCCTTGCGTGGATGACTTTTTGCTAACAATATGATTTTTAGCAAGTGAAGGCCACACAAGCCATTTGATTTGTGGCGGAATTATAATGAGACTTTTTAGCTGTACCAGGTAACAGGTTGCCAAATAAAATATTGAGCGAGCAACACTGGTCAGTTACAATTCAGTCTCTAAAAATGTGAGCCAGCTAAGTATAATGTTTATGGATCCAACTTCATTCTCAAGGAAATAAAAACCGGGGCATCTCAGCAAAAATATAATTAATAACATTTATGGGGCATCTCCCATATGTTTGAAGAGTAAGGCCCTGTAACACTTTATGACGCCCCAGTATTTTTGTGGCCAATCGTAGGGATAACCCTACATTGTGCTCAGGATTCTGTGTTGGGCTAAATTTAACAAATGACCATTATGCGTGGAAAATAGCAGCCATTGTTGTTGAATTAAACTCTCTCTGGAGATCAAAAAAATCTTTTCATGAAGCTAATAAAAATTAATGGCAACATAACCAAAGAAATTAACATAATCATAAAAGAATGGATAGGAGCTGAAAACCTAGTGCAATTGTGGAATTATACCTAGTAAAGGAACCCTAAGCTGTGTAAAGCTGGGGACTGTTTGTCTAAAGAATTCCAAACGTATACATGCACAAAAAATTGGATTTTTCAGCTAGACCTTTAAGCCAGCTGTTCATGACAAACTCCCAGTGAAATGGAATTAATTTGTGTTGTGTTCTGAAAACGTATATATGTGCTTGCAAGAATTACAGGGAAGAATTAGGCTCCTATGGAGTACTTGGTGATTCTTAAAGTGAATATTGGCAATCTTAGAGACGTTTTATTAGACAACGAGGCAACAATTTTTCTCTGGGAACATGTCTCCACAATAATAGAGGAAGTCAGAAACTATTTCATATGCAAATATATCTGAACCTCTTCATGAATGCATTTAACACTTTGAGGTGATGGCGACATCTGGGAACAAGTAGAAACCAGCGTCTTATAAACTATGGTTTCATGTTACCACTTCATCTGAATTAGTCATTTAAAGGGGTTTTCTATGTCTTCCTAAGAACTGACAAGGTTAATCTTGGACTAGGGCAGGCAGGCAGGCAGGAAATGCAAAAGCCGCTCTTTCTTTTGAAGGTTTCAGTATTCCTTGTGAGGTCCAAAAGTGCTCGTTTTAAAGTTTAGAAAACTAAAGCAGTGGTGTCTTGACAGCTAAGTGAGATTTCTCTTTCTTTGTGTGGTAAGTTTGAGGGAAAACTCGATAGAATTCAGAGTTCTTTATACTTTCCACTCTCCTTCTTTTCTCTGAAGTGCCTTCATTTTCTCAAAGTGGAGAATTTTAAAAATCCTTTCCTACATATTTCATTCAGATACGATCATGGATTCGGGGCCACTGGAAAGACGTAACCTATCATTTGTTTTACCAAATTAGCTCTCAGGAATCATCTTGTTTTGTAGAGTTACCCAATGTGACAAGAGTAGATGCCTTTTACGTTTGTATTTGTTTGGTTTGCATTAAAAGAGCTATGTTTGCTCTTCGTTATGTAATAAACCACGATAGCAGGTGACTTTCATTCCTTTGATACAATGTCATTAGCATATATTCATTTAACAGATACTTACTGAGTCCCTACTGTGTGCCAGGCAGTGTTCTAGATGCTTGAGATACGTTGGCAAACAAAGCAGACAAATCACTGCCTTCATGGAGCTTAATAAATATTAAATATTAAAGCAGTAGAGCGATCTTAAATTATTTAATGCCCTCAACTTTTAAAGACTTCCAGGGCATGAGTTTCGAGAACAGTGTTCTACATTTTATCTGAAGTTTGAATAGGGAAAAATTGACAATTTGTTTGGAATATATGGCAATAAACTGGAAACTGATAAGTAAATATTTGACTTTTGGGCTGTCACTTTCATTTTTCATTAACGAGTGTTCTCATTAGACCCCTTGGGTGACCGAGGAAGGGTACTAGTTTAGCATGGGGATTTATTCTTTAGGATGGGCTTCGTTTGTGTGCAGGGAGGTGCTGAAAAGACTCACTAGCCCTAGAAATTAATGCTAACATATGGCATTTGTAAATGTTGCCTTCGGTCCTCTGAAGAATTCTAGCATACTTCGTGTTCCCCATGGAAAATGAATGTATTGCTCAGTTATTTTTGCAAGAGCTGACTCAAAGGAGATGACATGATGGTTCCTGTCCTGCAGTGAAATAAGATGATGGCTTGGGGTGGAAAACTGACGAGGTCATGCCCATATTTGCTCACATCCCTTGTTCGTTTCCTTTTATAGAGGAACACCAACGAGACTTTCGTTTCCTAGTTTTTACGTTTCCTCTTCGCATTTTCTTTTCATGCCGGTTTTCCTCTCCCTTTTCTGAAAATTGCATTGATGATTTGGAATTCCATCGGCTCCCATTGTGCTTTGCAGTAGTGTGGGTACCACTTATGGTGGCCATGGCAGAGGCATGATACCCATTTTAGGCAGTCCTTTACATATATGGGCACAGACGCTCTGACTGAAGGGTGTGGAAGGCATGTTTCATAACTTTTATATTTCCTGATGCCATCTAATACACTGCCTTTTACACTGTTTGTCTAAGTGAGTGAATACGAGCCAGGAATTTTGTTTTTGCTTGCCAGTATACTGAATACTTTCTTATAAGCACATGGAATTTTTTAAAACTTATTTTCATGGAAATTTTCAAACATACAAAATAAAAATAACATCATGAACCGCCCCCCCGCTCCGCTTCAACAATTATCAATATTTACCGTTCTTATTTCATCTTTTCTCTCCCCTTCCTTTGTATTTGTTGTTGGGGCTTGCTCTAAAATACCCCATATGTTACCCATGAATACTACAGCGCACCTGATTTTTAATGTTTCTTTTTCTTTTTTTAAGTAACCTCCAGGCCTAATGTGGGGCTTGAACTCATGACCCCAAGGTCAAGAGTCACATGGTCCACCGACCTAGCCAGCCAGGCACCCCTAGTTTTTAATATTTTAAAATAGTAATAATTTTTGCATTTCACACAGACTTTAGCTTTCAAACCCTTTCTGTTTTAGTTGATGTCAGAGCAACGCTTCCTGTTTATCAGAAGGAAAATGATTTGCCACCTAGGAGCTGGGTATTTTGAAACAACTTTGTAAGAAATATATCGCCATTCTTCATCTTTTAAAAAAATTTATTGGAAGTTTCTAAACTATACCGTCATGATAAATTCACGTCTTACGGGCATTAACCTGATTCTGCAAAATGTGCTATGTCATGGTCCCCTCAGAATTGATACTAATGCATTAATTTTTCTTTTCCTAATTCAACAGCCACAGAACTCCCATTAAAACCTAGAAGTGCACTTTTGGCCATTATATTTTCAGTTTTGAAATTTCTTGTCAAGCCCTACACACCGTACGTGTTTTGTCTCTCTAAATTGATGACTCCGTGATACATGTTGCTAAATAAAGCACCAGTTCTCAAAAAAAGTGTTGGCATACAGCCCCTTGGGGATCAAAATTACTTGCATACCGACACTAAGATGTTACCTGCTTCTTCATCCGTGTTAACATTTGCAAGGATGGTGGGAAAGCAAGGACGGTAAAACTACGGACGCTTTAGCGTTTCATTTATGAATGTCCTCAAGGAAGCAAGAAAAAATCAGTTTTATTAAATCTGAACTCTTGGGCATACATCTTTCTTTTCTTTTTTTTTTTTTTTAAGTAAGCTGCATGCCCAGCATGGACCCCGACATGGGGCTTGAACTCACGACCCTGAGATCAAGGCCTGAGCTGAGATCTAGAGTCGGTCGCTTAACCGACTGAGCCACCCAGGCACCGCTGGGCATACATCTTTCACTATAGTGAAAGCTTTCTCACCGGGAGTGGACGTACACCGGCTGCCTTGAGGAAAAGTACCTGTGCGGTTGTTAGAGTTGCGAGCTAAATTAGCCGCATTTTTTTTAAAAAATAGAAAACTTTTTACTTGAAAGATTGAATGGCACATTAACTGATTATGCAGACCTGAGTATCTGGCAGATACTTTATCAAAAAGGAACCAAGTGAAGGGCGCCCAGCCGGCCCAATCGGAAGAGACTGGTCACTCTTGATCTCGGGGTCGTGATTTTGAGCCCCACGTTGGGTACAGCAATTACTTAAAAACTTTCAAAAATGAACCAGGTGTGTCTGTTACTGCAAGGAAAACAACTGAGCGTATTTGTTGCCAATGGTAAAATGAGAGCTTTCAAGCAAAAATTCAAATTTTTGAAAACTTGCATCAAGTGTCAATACTTAGATTTTTCTGAGCTCGGTGGTATTTTTATTTTTTATTTATTTATTTTTTTGTTTTTTTTTAATTTAACTTTCTTTTGTATTTTTTAAAATTTACATCCAAATTAGTTCGTATATAGCGAAGCGATGATTTCAGTAGATTCCTTAATGCCCCTGACCCATTTAGCCCATCCCCCCTCCCACAACCCCTCCAGCAACCCTCAGTCTGTTCTCCATATTTATGAGTCTCTTCTGTTTTGTCCCCCTCCGTGTTTTTATATGATTTTTGTTTCCCTTCCCTTATGTTCATCTGTTTTGTCTCTTAAAGTCCTCATGTGAGTGAAGTCATAGTGGTGGTATTTTTAATGAAAGTGGTTGATTGGGTATTGTAAAATGAAGTGAGACAACATTTGGAAGAGGTGCATTAGTCACACAATATTGTTCCAAATGACCGGTGCATGATGTTACAAAATCAAGCATGGGTAAAAGGTCCATTTAATGTGCAAGGTAGACCAATGGATTTTAATGTAACGGAGTATGAAAAATTCATAGGTTTGGTATCAGATTCCACACTGCAAGTAACATTTACAAAACTCCCACTTCTCAAGTTTTGCTGTAGCATTATAAGGAAGAATATCCATAATTATCTGAAAGGGCTCTTAAAACACTTCTTTCAACACTGTATCTATATGAGGCCGTATTTTCTTCCTTACACTTGAACCTAAAACAACATTGAAGGCAGAAGCATACATGGAAATCCAGCTGTTTTTGTATTTAGTTAAATGATAAAGCAGTTTGCAAAAATGTAAACAATACACTTTTCACTCATATTGGGGGGAATATAGTGATTTGCATTAAAAATGTTATTCGTGTTAACACATAATAGTTTATTGTTATTTTTAAATAAATATCTTAAGATTTCCCAGTTGTAGTTTCTTTTTTTTTGTAATGTTTATTTATTTTTGAGAGAGACAGAGACACAGAGAGAGAGAGAGAGAGAGTGCGAGTGGGGGAAGGACAGAGAGGGGGAGACACAGAATCCGTAGCAGGCTCCAGACTGAGCTGTCAGCACAGAGGCCGATGCAGGGGCTCGAACTCACAGACCGCGAGATCATGATCTGAGCCGAAGTCAGATGCTTAACCGACTGAGCCACTCAAGCACCCCCCAGTTGTAGTTTCTAATATGATAAATGCATTGATAGATTAAACCTACATTATGAAAGACCTCTTTGGGGTCCTCAGGTCCTGAGGCCAAAAATTCAGGAAACTCTGAGTTGAGTTTTTGTTGTTTCCAGTCTTTTCCTTTCTCCTCTCCCATTTCCTTCCTTTTTTTTTTTTTTTTTTTTTGAGCGAGAGACCCTCAGGATAGAAAAGCGTGAGACGTCTGAGTTGTTCCTTTATATGGTTTTATTAGCTATGAACAGAACACAGATGGCTTCTTTTCCAGTGTTACTGAGATGTAATTGACATTAACATAGCATTAGTTTCAGGCGTACCGCATAATGATTGCATATTTATATACATTGTGAAATGACAACCACAAAAAGGCTGGTTAACCTCCAGCTCCTCACACAGGTAGGCATTTTCTTAGGATGAGACGTTCCGGGTTTACTCTCTTAGCAAACTTCAAATATACAATTCGGTATTGTTAACTGTAGTCCCAACAGATGTCTTTTCAGTCGGCTCCTCGCTCTGTCTGTAGTTCTGCTGACTAGTTTTGGAGGACTCCTACTTATATCTACCTTCTATTTATTTCCATTTTTTTTGTTTCAATGCATTAGGGCAAAGTGTATAATTTAACGTGTAACAAGACACCGCACTTTAAAACCTTGATTACTTTCTTACACAAATGCAGAGCTAATAAATACTACTGAGGAGACATCCCTTGGACGACTGGAATAATTAAGATATATTTGTGGCTTATTTCCCCCTCAGGTATGAAAAGAATGATAACACAAACCAGACACACTTGGTTGTTAAAACGGACACATCCGTGCCGCGGGAAGGTTGCATGCCTAATACTCCTGCTGGTATAAATTGCCTATACTTTGCAATATAGTCCAAAATACAGTAGCGGTTCCCAGCATGTTAATTGACGTAAGGTCCCTTGGCTTCAATGCTTCACTCACTGTGGGTGTTCTTATTTGTTTGTTTGCTTTGTAAGTCATGAAGATGGGTAAAATCCAATTTCATTAGAGGACAATAGGTCAGTGTTCCTGAGGTGCGTCACCGAGCAGAGTGGGAGAGGCCTCCAGCGTGTATGTCACACATGGGAAGAATATACCTGGTACTGGGCGGGGTGGAAAGCATGACGTTTGAATGAAAGTTACCCTGATACGTCTGTGAAAGGCTCAGGCAACTTTGGGTGTGCCTCCTTCCTTCCTTTCCGCACTTCGGGGTGTGTGTGTGCTCAGAGGTGCATGTGTGTGTGAACTTTTAACTTTATGGATTTGTTTGTACCATCTGAGAGAAACAGAGAGAGAGAGAGAGAGAGAGCTTTACGCGTGCAGATGAAACAGGTTGGTTTCCATTGGCTTTCCTCAGCACTCATCGTGGTGAATTTGGAATGCAGTGTAAAAGTGGTTTTCATTCCGTGGCCTGCTTAGAAACACGTGAAACATCTTACACAACCCTTGCCACCGTCTTCTGTTCCCAAACCAGCTTTTGTTGCCCACCGTAAAATCAGAGATTCTGTTCGCAAACAGTCTCAGACGTGCACACGCACAAACGCACTCCGCCTCCCCACCCCGACCCTGCACACCCACACATACCCGATGATGAGACATTTAGGTTACCAAATGGGCCACAGACTAAAACTGGCTGAACTACTGATGTGATAGGACAGTCTTTAAGAAAATGTCCTTGTACTGAGGCGCCTGGGTGGTTCAGGCAGTTAAGCGTCTGACTTTGGCTCAGGTCATGGTCTTGTGGTTTGTGACCTCAAAGCCCCGCATCAAGCCTGCGTGGGATTCTCTCTCTCTCTCTCTCTCTCTCTGCCCCTTCTCTACTTGTGTTCTCTCTCTCTCTCTCTCAAAATAAATAAATAAGCTTAAAAAAAAAAAAGCCATAGCGTTCAGAAAGCTAGAAAGCATTTGCATTCAATCCAGATGGCCACGGAAGGGAAAGTCCTGGAAGCTGATTCCAGGTAGCGTTATTATTGAAGAGGTTAACAGTGCTTGAGACAGACCCATCTGAGTGGTCTGAAGGGACAAGTATGGCACAGCAAATGTAACACTGGGAAAACCCAACATTTCTGATCCAGCACTGATACAGTCCTCTTACCTTAGGCAGTTGTCTGCGCCCCCGTTTTCTGTCGGTAAAACGCGTGATAAGGCATGCGTGTGCCTCCTTCCTTCCAGTCAGCTCGAAGTGTTGGCGACTTGCTTTTACAAATGGAGAAATTGAGACTCCAGAAAGTGGAACAGGCTTCACCTAGTGAGTCAGCAATGGAGACGGATGGAAACACACAGCCTCTGGTTCCTTCTGTTGTGCATTTGTTGCCTTTTGATACTTCACGCAGTTTTTGTGACTGATGGAAGAAAGCGCTTCCGTGAAGGAGGCAAATTGTGATCGACTGGTGGCTCGTGGCGGTTCCCGATGAGGACAGGAGAGCACTCTGCCTCATAGCGTGGACCATCCTGAACCTTGTCACAAGTGAGCGCAGGTTCGAGCTGCCTCCTTGTTTTCGAGAATTCAGAATGTCAGAAAGTGCTTCGGGTTGCTTTACATTATTTCAAAAGGACTGGAGTATCTGTTACGTCCCTTTGATTCCTATTAGGTAGATAGGGCAGATGGTATTCTCTGGCTGTTGCATCTCATCGCATCTTTAGAGTAACCCTGTGAAGTATGTGGAATTAGCTCCATTGATACAGGTATGACCCTAGGGCTCAGAGAAGCTAAGGAATTGTTCAAGGTCACACGGAATTCAAGGCTGGCTCGCTCCTGAGACCCTGATGCTTGCACCGTGCTCCATTTCCTTCCAAACGATCCACTTGCCCCGTGTCAGTATTAGAAGTGGTCTCTTGAGCACAGTACCCCTATTGATTTTCTGTTCTCTCCCCTAATGGGCATCCTCAGATACCTGGTGGCTTAATTCAGCAGTTTACTGATTAGATACTGCTTGATTGGCTCTAAAGCAAATTTCAGTAACAAGAATAGCAGGTGTCACATAACCTAACGCCTACCACGCGCCAGGACGTGATCTAAATTTTGAACGTGTCTTAAGTGATTCTTAGGGGAAGTTGTTACTATGACCATCCCTGGAGGAGAAAATAGAGGCACAGTAGCTTAAGCAACTTGCCCCAGGACTCACATAGCCCTTAACTGCTGGGTGACACTGCCTCTGAATGCAAAATTATTCCGTTCAGCCGAGTATTGGCTTTAGTTGCTTTGTGCTATGCTGGTAGAAGATATAATCCCTATACTTAATAGCTTACATTTTCGAAAGAAAACAAGACACAGATACTTGCAGTCAATGCCTACAACGCCTATCGTAAGGAGCATAAATGTTGTATGAAGGCATGATTAGGTATAGATTGAAACGAACAATGGAGAACATAAGTGGTCTGAGACCGTTCATTTGCCTTTCTGAGTATTGTACTTTCCTATGGACGACTGACTGGGGCACTGAGGAGAAGCTGGTTCCATGTGGTTCTAAAATAAGCAGGTTACTTGGCTAATGTTCAAGCTCTAAATAGGTATGTGGGTTGTAGCTATTTGACCTGAACCAACTTTTAAATTCCCCTATGCTCTTGCAAGATTTGAGTGAAGCTGGAATTTTAAAAATTAACCTTTCACTGGGGCGCCTGGGTGGCTCAATCGGTTGAGCATCCGACTTTGGCTCAGGTCGTGATCTCACGGTCCGTGAGTTCGAGCCCCACATCGGGCTCTGTGCTGCCAGCTCAGAGCCCACTTTGGATCCTCTGCCCCTCCCCTACTTACACTGTCTCAAAACTCAATAAAACATTTTTTAAAAAATTACCTTTTTGCCTAATGTCGTAAAGTTAGAGTTTACTAATACTTGGCAAAATACCAGGAGGCTGTCAGGAAGGGGATTCGTAAGTATTGTATCACTCTTTTGTCAGGGTGTTCTCCTTTTCTAGCAGGAAGTGTTATGACTTGCTCTCTAAAGTTGCAATTGTAAGAAGAATGTTGGGTTTCCAGATTGGCGTTTCTGGGCGTGGGAGGTTCCTTCTATTAGTGCTGCCAGAGAGAAAGAAACAGGTTTGCTCTCGTCGTCGTGGAAGGGTAACTATTTTCATATTATTTTGTTAGGCTCTAACTTTTAGATGACTGGATATTTAAGCAGAAATTTCCTTTTAAAAAGTTCGAAATTCTTCCTCTGTGTTTGGGTAGTTCAACATTGGGAGATGCATTTGAAACCTTATTCAAGTAGAATCAACTCGAAGAGAAACATGTTTGAAGTTTGAGAGTCTCCAAATGTCTCTTTATATTCTGCCTTTTCTTCATTTGGGGCATAGTCTAGGGACGTTGTGCTTTTTTAAAAATTGGTCTTGAAATCTTCATTATATACCCGTATCTGTCAAGTTAGAGGCCCAAAGGCTTAAATGACAGAAACTGTTACTTTGTATCTTGTGTGTGTGTGAGGGGGATGGAATTTCAAATGTCTTTGATGCCTTTGATCCATACATGGTGTTTCAGAATTCTGTGAAGGAGATGAGGTAGCTGTCATGATTAGACCAGTATTCTACTCTTATAAAATGACTTACGACAAACGTTGTGAGAGTATTTGCTTATACTTTACAAGGTACCTGAAAATCAGTGGTGGTGGAATTTTGGTGCTGTTACTGTATCGTGGTAGTAATAGTGATTTCAGTGCCCACGTATTCGTCACGGATTTCCATCAGGTGGGGATCGTGTAAGTTTTATTTCTCCTTATTTCAACAAAGCTAAACCTCTGACTCCGATACCCGTCTGAAGTAAAAAGTGTTTTCTCGGTTAACAAGTACTATATCTGAGAACGTGTAAGCAGGGTATGTAACAATGCAGGAGACACGTCCAGTGACGGATAGATAGGCTTTCAGTTTAGCTCAAAGTCAAAGCTGAAATTGTATTGCTAGTGATTTTTGAGTTGTAACATCGTAATATTTTGCCTTGAATTGAAGCATGTTAGTTAACTAGTCTGATCTTGTGATGTGTGTGTACGTGTGTATATGTGTGTGTATACATATATATATATTGCCTCCGTATGTGTGTGTGTGTGTGTGTGTATGCACACACACACACACACACACACCCCTGAAGGTTGCCCTTGGCTTCAGTGTTAATTTTCACAGGAAAGGACAATGGGAATACCCCTCAGAGGTCAATTAATTTCATCAGCAGCAGAGACATTTTGTCATGAATTATTCAGATATTTTGGGAGTGTTGATGTTTACTTAGGAAATATGGACGGGCTTAGACCTTTGAAAAGGAGAGAAGGCAGTTTCAATCCAAGGAGTTAATACAACCTTAGCTTTGTAAAGATGGGAGAAGGAGAGGTGTCACTGTGATGTTTTATCTTTGGCTTTGATAGTATTCTCCTTCACAGGGAAAGGGGCTTTTCGACTATGATAAGGACATATATTAAATATCTGTGGAACCCTTGCCTGGTAAGAATTTAAAGAATGTCTTCAATCTGACTAAATGGAAGTGAATGTTTCCATTATTGGAAAGGTTACTAACCTATTTTTAAATAGCCATTACTTCAAGATCTTATCCTTTTTTTTTTTTATTAAGTACAAAAAGAAGACAGGCAACGTTTACTTTAAATGGAAGTATTTGATATTCCTCCAGGAAATGACACAGGATTAGCCACCCTTTGGGGTTTAAGTGACTCCTAGATATTGGTACTTGAAAAAAAAGATCCATTCGAATCTAGCCGATGATAGATTCTAGAATAGAATAGAGGTGTTTGCAGAAAATGAACTCGTTTCTTAAGAGAGCTATGTAGGGCAAAATCATGAGATGTCTGGAGTGATGGGTTCACGGGTGTTTATTGTACTGTTTCCTCTTTTGTGTATATTGAAAAGTTTTCATAATAAAACATTTGAGCATAGCTTTAGTTTGGGGGCAATTGACATTTACTTCCAAACATTAGTTTTACCTAGAAATTGCAGATCTGTCGAAACATGATTTGCCACATGATGTGTGTCATTGTAAAGGTGAACTGTGCTGCCTGATCGTCAAAATTGTAGCAAGTACAAACGTGTGTGTTGGGGGGGGGAACAAAACTTTCTGTTTGACTTTCAGCTCAATTCAAAGGACAGGCTGCAAACATCTTGAGTAGTTTTGTAGTATCTTGAAGCATTAAACAAGAGGAGATAGTTAAAGCATGCTAATAAGGCAATTGCATGTGAAGAATGTGGGAACATTATTATGTCTTGACTACTTTGTTCACAGCTTTCTCTAACAGACTGCATTTTTTAAAACCACAGGAGACAACTATGTAGGCTATTTAAGTATGTTCACTTTCCCTACTTGCCTCCATCAAAGTTTATTCAACACACATTTAGTAGGTGCTTATTGTGGGCCACAGTCTAGTGGGAGAAATAGAGAAGGAGATGTTCATACTGAAAGGGGCGAGGCTACAGGAATTGGGGAAGGGGAGTTAGTGGCTAGCAGCTAGGACTCCATGGTGTGCCTCCTTTAAAATTTTTTTTAACGTTTATTTATTATTGAGAGACAGAGAGACACAGAGTGTGAGTAGGGGAGGGGTAGAGAGAGGGGGAAGACACAGAATCTGAAGTAGGGTCCAGGCTCTGAGCGGGCAGCACAGAGCCCAACGTGGGGCTCGAACTCACGAACCGTGAGATCACGACCTGAGCCGAAGTCAGTCGCCTAACCAACTGAGCCACCCAGGCGCCCCAGTGGTGTGCCTCCTTTAAAACAATGCAAACAGGGGCACCTGGGTGGCTGAGTCCTTTGAGCGTCCGACTTTGGCTCAGGTCATGACCTCGCGGTTCGTGGGTTCGAGCCCTGCGTCGGGCTCTGTGCTG
The DNA here is from genome assembly GCF_027475565.1 of Acinonyx jubatus. Taxonomy (NCBI): domain Eukaryota; kingdom Metazoa; phylum Chordata; class Mammalia; order Carnivora; family Felidae; genus Acinonyx; species Acinonyx jubatus. Next base: position 91,968,828 of record NC_069389.1, read on the forward strand.
ACCGCTCAGAGCCTGAAGCCTAGAGGCTGCTTGGGATTCTGTGTCTCCCTCTCTCTTGTCCCTTGCCCCACTCACGCTCTGTCTCTCTCTCTCAAAAATAAATACTCATTTAAAAACATTTTTATAAAGATCAGAGTTAGCCTTGAGTCACTGATGAGCTTTCTACAGGCCATTTCTCAATTGACTTGGAATTTGAAACCTATTTTGTCATGGAGGCAGTAGTTAAGGTTTTTCAGGTCACTTCACAAATGTCCCTGAAATAATATACTGTGTTACCTGAAGTAATATAATTATTTTTTAGGTTTACTTATTTATTTTGAGAGGGAGGGAGAGAGAGAGAGAGAGAGAGCGAGTGCACAAGCAGGGGAGGAGTCAAGAGAGAGAGGGAGAGAGAGAGAATCCCAAGCAGGCTCCGCGCTGGCTGCACAGAGCCCAGCGCGGGGCTTGAACCCACAAACCGGGAGATCGTGACCTGAGCTGAAACCGGATGCTCAACCAACTGAACGACCCAGGCACCACAGAAGCAATATATTTTTGTGTTCATACTGTTTTAATCCAAGTGCATTATAGTTCCGTCAGCCAGATTCTTTATTCTCTGTAGTCCTCAGTACTGGATAACCTAACAGAATACACAACAGTGCCTCGTGGGAAAATGCTGTCAGTTTCATTTGGGGTCACCTAGCCATGTCCTCTGTTAACTTTTCCCAATTTGTGGCTGCAATGTCAAGTAGAATTAGCAGAAGATCTAGACTTGAAAAACAGCTTCACTAAATAAAGTATGCGGTACAAATGCATCGGCATCAGAAGCCGTTTGTAATAATGCTGAAGTGCTGGAGTAGTCGACAGCAAAATCGTCACCACTTCTTCGTGCTTGAACCTTTCCTGAACTTTCAGATCTAGGAACCTGAGACGTCTGGGGGGCATTTAGAGTTTGGCTCAGTTGTTTTGACTTTCAGAGCAACAAATCCTTAAAGTTTTCTAAAAGTAACTGCAGACAACTTGCTTGCTCCTTGAGAAAAATCAGCTGTTACGTTTAAGAACTAATCGCTAAAACCAAACCAAACCAAACCAAAACAAAACAAGAAAACAGGGGCTCCTGGGTGGCTCAGTCGGTTGAGCTTTTGACTCTTGGTTTTGGCTCAGGTCATGATCTCCCGGTTCGCAGGTTCGAGCCCTGAATCGGGGAGCCTAGCTTGGGATTCTCTCTCTCCTTCTCTCTCTGCCCCTCCCTTGCTCTCTCAAAAATAGATAAACACTAAAAAAAAAAAAAACCCACAAAAAACTATGGGTGCCATAGTGATGGCTTACGTATGAAAAGAATCCTTAAAAAGTAAATCACACAGATACTTGAGTGTTTGGTTATGTTTGTACTAAGTTATTAGCACCCATCCAGTGGGAGTGGTTCTTCACTGTACTTAGCATTTAAGAGGCTGAAATTAAGTAATATTAAATACGGTGAGGCACAAGCCTGTCACATAGGGGAAACGAATGTGCCACAAGGCGTGGTAAGCAGTTGTGTCCTGATTTTTCAAAAGTACAGCCTGTTTGGGGTGCCTGGGTGGCTCAGTCGGTCGAGCGTCTGACTGTTGATCTCAGCTCAGGCCCTGATCTCAGGGTCGTGAGTTCGAGCCTTGTGTTGGAGCGTGGAGCCTACTTAAAAGAATTTACAGCCTGTTTTAACATTAATGTTTTGAAGAAAGAACTTTTAGAATTCTATAATATACAGTCTTCTGAACCTGTTACCTGTGTTCTGTATATTTTACACAATCCTTTTTAGTGGTTTCAATACAAGAATTAGTGAATCCCTTATCCTTTAAGTAATGAGAACAAGTTAGTATTGGCTACAGGGGACACTATCTACATTTTCTGATAACTGTGCTTACTTCTCAATGCCACGGTCACTTTTGTTAGGAGCTTTTCAATGATCTTCCATATGTTCTAATAGGCATGGGCCTTCTTTCCACAAAGCAGTGTTTTTGCTTTTACAGTAAGAGTACTTAATTACCTCCACTCACACACACGCTTTTTTTTTTTTCAGTTTATTTCTTTTTGAGAGAGAGAGAGAGCATGAGCCGGGGAGAGGCAGACAGAGAGAGGGAGAGAGAGAATCCCAAGCAGGCTCCACACTGTCAGTGCAGAACCCAGTGCAGGGCTCGAGCCCACAAACTGAGATCATGACCCGAGCCAAAGTCAGAGGCTTCACCGACTGAGCCACCCAGGTGCCCCCCACACGCTTTTAATTTTACATTTGCTGCACAGCTTTGTGTCTTGGGCGAAATCCTGTAACTACCCTAGGCTCTTGTTTCTTCCCTAATACAGCTTCCATAGTCATTGGATATTGGGCTTGCTGGGAATTAGCACTACCCTCAAAACATTGAGTCGTGCCTCTAGCCGGGACCCGACAACAGATTATAACGGCGGGAGCATAGAAGGGGAAGGCAGAGTTGGAACTCTGTTCTTGAGATACGAACAATCTTGAAATGAGTCTAGCAGAGCAAGTAGCCGGGCAAGTTAACAAGCGTGCTGTTAAGAAAAGGACAAATCTCTTTTATTAGGGAAGATTATTCTCGAACCAAGTGTGAGGGGCTGTGTGGAGGAGGCCAGAATGAAATGCTTTGGTTATGAGAGTCTAAATCCTGCATTAGGAGAGAGTGAGGCTTCTGCTGAACCTTGAAGGGCTAGTAGGATTTGGATAGGGAGAGAAGAAAAAATAGAGGAGAGCGTTATATGCGTGAGAGGTGGATACAGAGAGGAGTCCTTAGTGGGAGAGAGGGAAAGAGGAATGGGGCCGGATAGAACAAACAGTAGTGATGTAAAGTTAACAGGACATGTTCAGAAGGATGGTTGTGATCCAAAAGCTAATTTTGGGGGTGCCTCAATGGCTCAGTCGGTTAAGCGTCCCACTCTTGATTTCAGCTCAGGTCATGATCTCCGGTTTGTAAGGTCGAGCCCCGCATCGGGCTCTGCGCTGACAGCCTAGAGCCTGCCTGGGATTCTGTCTCTTCCCCCTCCCTTGCTCTCTCACTCTCCCTCTCAAAATAACTAAAAATAAACTTTAAAAAAAGCCAAATTTGAGTGTTTGGAAGTGGAAAACTGGTTGGTGTGCCTAGTAGGACCGCTCTAGAGGACATAAATATCAGGCAGAGATTTAGACAAGCCATTTTAGGCATAAGCAATGATAGCTTCCTTAAAGGGCAACCAACGTGATCGAAATGGTTGTGGGCACTAGCTGTGGGCCACTTTGACTCAGAAAATATGTATTGAAAATGCACTGTGTGCATTATTCTACGTGCTGTGGTGAGTACAGAGGTAGGTGAGCTGTACTTCCAGTCTGATAAAGGTTATGGTCTTGCTGGGGGGCAAGAAATTCACTCCATAAGCTGTCGTGGAGGAGTCTACAATAGCAAAATGGTTGAGAATCCTGACTGTAGTGGCAGGCAGACCTGGGTTTGAGACCTGGCTCTACCTCTCAATAGCTGTGTGACTTTGGGAAAGTTACACAACTTCTCTGAGCTTACTTGCTCTTCTGTAAAGTGGGAATAACAGTATCACCCAGTTTAGAGACTTTTTTCTAAAAATGTCTCTAGAGAGATGTAACTTACATTATATATAGTGTGTATATATATATATATATATACATATACATATACATATACATATACATATACATATATATACAGTATTTTCCCATCCAGACATTGGTACATAGGCTGTGACAGTAAAACAAAATATTTAAAATTGGAGCTGTCTGGGGGTGCCTGGGCAGGCTCAGTGGGTTTAAGCATCCGACTTTGGCCCAGGTCACGATCTCGCGGTTCATGAGTTCGAGCCCCGCGTCAGGCTCTGTGCTGACAGCTCGGAGCCTGGAGCCGGCTTCGGCTTCTGGGTCTCCCTCTCTCTCTGCCCCTCCCCCACTCGTGCTCTGTCTCTCAAAAATAAATAAACATTTAAAAAAATAATAATAAAATAAAACTGGAGCTGTCTGAAAGAAGAAAACACAGTCAGTACCGGGCAGAGGGGCTTGTTACTCTCAGGTGGGTTCAATCTGAAGAGACTCCCTTAAAGGTGCTTTTTGAAGGGCAGATGGGAGATGGGTGGAGAACATTCCACCGGAGAGAAGCACAGAGGAGAAGGAATGGGAACGGGAAGCTCCGTGGCCTGCTTGGGAAATGGTATCTTTCTCGAGTGAGTCGAGGGTGCCGGGCACGTGATGGGAAGTGACATCGCAAAGACACGCAGGGATCAGTACAGAAACATGTGGGGCCTTGAGTGTCGTGCATAAACGGTGGGACTTTGTTTCGTGTAGAACAGGTCGTAGATCATCTCTCCAGGGAGCCGGCGGTGTAAAGATGGCAATGGAGGGACACGAGGGGCAATAGACCAGCTAAAAGGCTTTTGGAACGGGCCGGACCTGAGGTAATGAAGGGGGTATGCTGGGAGAACCCGGACCGCTTAATTATTTACTTCACCCTCCCTCTGTTTCTTGTGGCCCAGCTTCGGCCTCAGATTTGGAACCCTAGAGACGGAGGAAAGTGGGCAACTTGAAAGGGAAAGCTGAGGCAGCAGGAGAGGTGGTTGAAGAGGAACTAAGGGGGCAGCGAATTCAACGTAGACGCTTTGGCTTTCCTGACTGGGATCCTCCTCACTCAGCTTCCTTCTCCCCTGGCTAGAGGGTCAAGTCCATGTTTTGAGCGTAGCCCTTCTAAAGTGGACCCTGACCTTTTCTGCTCCCAGTTGTGTCTGTCATAATCCCCAGGCACTGTGCTCCGACCACACTGTCTCCAGCTCCAGCGTATAATCTTCTCTTTATGTCTGTGTGTCTAGAATGCCTTCACCAGTTGATGTGTCTCTGGGGAATTCTACGCCAAAGTTCCCAAGTCGTCTTTGGGGGTGCCTGGGTGGCTCAGCCGGTCGAGCGGCCGACTCTCGGTTTCCGCTCAGGTCATGATCTCGTGGTTCGTGGGTTCGAGCCCCACCTCGGGCTCCTCGCTGACAGTGCGGAGCCTGCTTCGGATTCTCTCTCTCTCTGCCCCTCCCCTGTTCATGCTCGCTCGCTCGCTCTCTCTCAAAAATAAATAAAGAAACTTAGAAAATCAAAGGTCTTCTTTGGAAAACCATTCCTGACCCTCCCCACTCAGGAAATACTAATAGCATGGTAGCACCAATATCATGTGTCTCTTTTTCTGTTTCTGCCACTACATAGTAAGCCCTTCAAGAGAAGGGGACTTGGGGTCCTAATTCTCTCCATATGCAGCACCCAACCCAAGCCTGGTGCCTGCCAAGCCTTCAATGAAGGCTGGGATGTGAACGGAGGAGTGAGTGACTGTGGCGGACGGACAGTCAAGTTGAAATCTAGAAAGCCATTGGGAAATACAGGTTTGGAGCTTGAGTAATCCTAGTAAGAGCAGCGGGGCTTTTAGCTCAGGGTCGAGCACCCGCGTGACCTGGAGACCGGTGCTGTTGACTTGCCCAACTCGGGAGGAGGCAGGGCGGCGGTTTCTGTGGGCACAGGTATGTGAAGTGTGGGTGTCCCAAAGCGCTGCCTGGTGTGGACAAAGGAAGGTGACCGCTCTCGAATTATTCATACATCGCAGAGGCCCTGGAGGTTTCTTCCCTTCACTTATTGTGAAATAGTGTCTTCTTCCATGTTTTCTGGCCACCCTTTGTTGCCTCGCCTTCCCAGTTGTGTTTCCCTGGCACGCTAGTGTGGCCGAGTCTAGGGTTGAATCACCCCCCCCCCCCCAGCCCCCACTTTTATCCCGTAGTTCCCTTTCGGCTTCGAGAAAAAGAAATCCAGAGTTCATCAGCAACTCCTGATTATCCACGGGTGAGTTTCCCAGTGCGGGCGCCTGGCCTCCTGCCCCACGTGGTCCCGGATGACCAAGATTAGTAAATAGATTATAACGTCAGCTGCATTCCTCAAGTGAATCGCTTTAGGGAATGAAAACAGGCACCCCTCCTCATCTCTGCCACATACCTTTCAGAATTTGAGTAATAGTTTCAGGTAGCTCCTGGTCGGTACGCCTTTCTCAGCAAAGATTTGTGTTCAGGGTTGAAGTGTAGTTAAACGAGCCGGTGGAGTGGTTTCATAATTGCCGCATTGTTAGTCAAACTCTGTAATTAGGGATGACTTCATAGGCCTAAGATTCCTCTATGGGTGACGCCCTGAATTCAGGCCCGGTTGTACACCATATCCTTTTATGAAAAACACAAACAAACAAGGTTTTGTTTGCTTTTTCTTTTATTCCCCTTTTTGAAAATCTGCTTTCCTTCGTCCCAGATGTTTAGGGAGAGAGAGGATTTGTTTTTGTTTTTGCTGTTGTTGTTGTTTTGGGTTTGTTTTTTTTTTGTTTTTGTTTTGTTTTGTGTGTTTTTTTGGTCCTAGGAGAGGCAGGCATAGGAGCAAGGGAGGAGACAGAATTTGGGACAGTGAGAGAACTCAGAAAAATGCAGAGACCCTGGGAGCTTTTACTTTTGATTGGATTTCATTTGGCTACATTTAAATGGAAGGAAAATATATATCTTTTTTTTTAAACAGCACACTCTCTCTCTCTCTCTCTCTCTCTCTGTCTCTCTCTCACTCTCTCCCTCCCTTGTAAAATAAAGTTCAGTTCGTTGGTAAGATAGACTCGGGAGGAAGACCTGTTTCAAAAGTCACCCTTTTCTTTTGGCCTGGCAACCGCATACCGAGAACCTAAGGTTAAACTTCAGCAAGTAAATTTACTTTTTACCTCTTGACCTTTTATTTTTCAGTGCTGATGGGGGGGGGGGGCGCGGAAATGGGCAGATTGGGAGGAAAATGACAATATTGACAAGCTGTTAGGTGTCTTTTAAGGTGGTCCTGAAATACTTAAAGTAAAATTTGCATTTTTTAAAAATGTCTCCTGGCCACTCTTCAAGTTGTATTTGGAAACTGGCCTTAATGAAGGAGTTAAATTGAGTCATGGGTGAAAAGTGGCTGACAGGTTTTCTTTAGGCCCCTCCTTCTGAAATGATATTGACTAAAGGCTTAGAATTTTTAGGTATGAAGGACATCTTTAGACGCTGTAGTCAATACTTATAGGGAAAATGGAATAACTTTTCATAGATCCCATTTAAAAGGTTCTTACTGGAACTTAGGCCTATTTTTATATGGCCTCTCACAATGATCTAGATATTTATTCCCTGTTTTCTTTCATCAAGGATCTGAAGTTACTGTAGAATAATTTATATATTACAGTGTGCCTTCACATATGCCCTCCGTTTTCATTTTTTTTTTTTGTATTTTTTAAGTTTATTTTGAGAGAGAGAGAGAGAGAGAGAGAACCCCAAGCAGGCTCTGCACTAACTGATGTAGGGCTTGAACTCACGAACCATGAGATTAACCGCCTGACCCACCCAGGCGCCCCTACATATGCCATTCTTAATCTTCATGAGGACCTGAGGGAAGTAGGTATTATTATTGCTGTCTTCAAATGAGGAGACTGAAGGTCCTATTAAATAATCTTGCTCATGGACACACTGCTAGGAAACAGCAGAACTGGGACACTGACCTTTTCAGATTCCACATCCAAGTCTTCCCATATTTCAAGGAATGCCCCGTGAAGAGAAATAGAGCTGCTGTCATTTTGATTTGTAAGATTTTAATTTTTAAAACCTTAATGTTAAATACCTACCTGGCAGCCCCCCCCTCTCTCTCTCTCAGAATAAATAAATAAACTGGAAAGAAAGATACTATCAGGGGCAGCTGGGTGGCTTAGTCGGTTAGGTGGCCGACATCAGCTCAGGTCATGATCTCACGGTTCATGAGTTCGAGCCTCACGTCAGGCTCTGGGCTGACCGCTCGGAGCCTGGAACCTGCTTCAGATTGAGTGTCTCCCTTTCTCTCTGTCCCTCCCCTGCTCGCTCACACGGGCTCTCTCTCTCGCTCTCTCTCAAAAATAAATAAACATTTAAAAAAATAAAATAAAAATTGTGACTTTTATCGGGTGCCTGGGTGGCTCAGTTGGTTAAGCATCAGACTCTCGGTTTCAGCTCAGGTCATGATCTCACGGTTTCGTGGGTTCGAGCCCCACGTCGGGCTCTGTGCTGGCAGTTCAGAGCCTGCTTGAGATTACCTTTCTCTCCCACTCCTCTGCCCCTCCCCTGCTCACACTGTCTCTGTCTCTCACAAAAGTAAATAAAAATGATTTTAAAAATTGTGACTTTTATCAACTAAAGCATATATGGCAAGGCTTTTAAATTTGACTTTGTATTTAGTAGTAGCTCAGCTGCCTCAGGGTAGCAGTTATTTCATGTAATTATAAATAAACGAAACTGAGTTTATTTAAGCGAGAAACTCCTAAACTATTCTGTTTTCCTGGACCATCTTGCCTGGAAATGTTGTTTTGGGGACATTTGCATGTTCCAGTTCTTTTCATTCTTATTCAGATGTGCCTCCGAAGTCTCCTGTGAGTTGTAGGTGTTGTTGGGGAGAAAAAAAAATGTCTTCTTCCACCCTTCTAGGTTCGTTGGCTGGTCTAATTAAATTGACATGATAAAGATTAACAGGAGACATACAGAAGTTTAATAACATAGGGGCGCTGCGTGGCTCGGTCACTTGAGCATCCAGCTTCGGCTCAGGTCATGATGTCACGGTTGGTGGGTTCGAGCCCCTTGTCGGGCTCTGCGCTGACAGCTCAGAGCCTGGAGGCTGCTTTGGATTCTGTGTCTCCCTCTCTCTGCCCCTCCAACACTTGTGCTCTCTCTCTCTCTCTCTCTCTCTCTCTCTCTCTCTGTCTCTCTCTCTCTCTCTCTCTCAAAAATAAATAAACATTAAAAAAAATTTTTTAAATAAAAAAAAGAAGTTTAATAACATATATACCTCCTGCATCCATAGGAGAGACCCTGGAAAACTGAGCACCTCTCTGAAATGGCTGAAGCTACCACCTGAAATACCACTTCTAGGCTAAAAACAAAAGAAGCTGCTGGGGGTGGGGAGTCAGTCATGGGAGGTAACCAGGAAAAGCGCAGTAAACAACCGTAAGCTTGTCATGCAGATTTAAGACTGTGCCTTCCTCCATTAATAAGAGTTTCTAGAGATTTCAATATTCTCTTCCTGTTACAGCCGGGAGATGCCAGGACACACGGAGAGTTCCCTTACGAATGTAAATATTTTGTACAAAAGGTTAACTTCTCAGTTTCCAGAGCCCCACCAGTGTTCGCTATTAAAAATAACCAGCTGAAAATAATGTGCCAAAGAGGCATATTTTGGGGTGGTATATTTGCTCCCCTACAGTGTAAAAGAAATCACTTTAGGCTTTCATTGAGATAATTAGACAAGAATAAGAAATTAGAAAACCTGAAAGTAGGGGTGCCTGGGTAGCTTAGTTGGTTAAGCACCTGACTTCAGCTCGGGTCGTGATCTCACAGTTCGTGAGTTCAAGCCCCGAGTCGGGATCTGTGCTGAAAGCTCAGAGCCTGGAACCTGCTTCGGATTCTGTGTCTCCCTCTCTCTCTGTCCCTCCCCTGCTCACGCTCTGTCACTCTCTCTCAAAGATAATATTAAAAAAAAAGTAAAACCTGAAAGTATATTCTGGTGTCTTTTTTTAATGCTGAGTCATATTGATTTTTTAAAACTTTTATTATTGAAGTGTAGTTGACATAATGATTTGTTTCAGGTAGATTGCTTCGTGATTCAACAATTCTATACATTGCTCAATGCTCACCACCGTAAGTGTAGTTTCCAACTGTATTAATATTTTAATAAAATTTACCCATTTTATTTCTGAGAGAGAGCGAGCACATGCAAGGGAGAAGCAGAGAAAGAGAGAGGAATCCCAAGCAGGCTTCATGCTATCAATGCAGAGCCTGCTGCGGGGCTCGAACCCAAGAACTGAGAGATCATGACCTGAACCAAAATCAAGAGTCAGGCGCTGAACTGAACTGAGCCACCCAGGCACCCCTCTGTTAATATTCTTTTGTAAGTAAATGGTTGCCTTGAAGTCATTTCTGTGAGATCTAAGTGTTTCCTAATTTTGCAGGAAGAACAAAACTACCTCTTTCCTGGCCTATCTGAAAAGAAATGAATATTCTTCCAAGTCTCCAGAGCCTTTTCCCTTCTATCTCTTTATTGCAGCCACTAATTTCCTTTGTGTCCAATTATAATTATTTATATGTTGCCCTTCCCAGACTGTAAATTCCTTGAGGGCAGGAACTAGACATACAACTGATGCCTGAAATATTGGTAAAAGTGTGTGAGGATAGATGTGTTTGCGTCGGGGGGGGAGCGTGAAGAAGAGGGAAAGAGATTTCTGCCCTGTTCAGCCTTGTGGACCCGCAAAGGGGAGAAACCATGGGGGTGGGGGAGAAGGGTTTAGTCAGCAGGGATGAAGCGTGGGGCAGGAGGGGGGGCTATGTCTAGAACCCTCTTTATCTAATATTCCCTTTCGTAAGGGAGTGATAGGGTAGTATGAGAATAAATCACTTGTCTTTGTTTCTTTCACTCAAATACTTTAGATCATTACTGATGCCCAAACTGCCCAAACTGGAAAGGACCTTCAGAGATAAGGAGAAGCCAAGTGTTTTGGATTTTCTGAGACCGTCTCACTTTCAAACTTTCTGTGCCCTTGTTCTACATGGTGAAGTTCATGGAGATGGTTAATGATTTCGTATTGAAAACTTGACTATGGGGGCGCCTGGGTGGCTCAGTCGGTTGAGCGCCGACTTCGGCTCAGGTCACGATCTCGCGGTCCGTGAGTTCGAGCCCCGCATCGGGCCCCTGTGCTGACAGCTCAGAGCCCAGAGCCTGTTTCAGATTCTGTGTCTCCCTCTCTCTGACCCTCCCCCGTTCATGCTCTGTCTCTCTCTGTCTCAAAAATAAATAAATGTTAAAAAAAAATTAAAAAAAAAAAGAAAACTTGACTATGTAAAACTTGTGTAAAGAAACTTGGAGGGCGCCTGGGTCGTTCAGTTGGGTGAGCGCCATACTCTTGGTTTCAGCTCAGGTCACGATCTCACGGTTTGTGGGTTCGAGCCCCACATCGGGCTCTGTGCCAACAGCGCGGAACCTGCTTGGGATTCCCTCTCTCTCTCCCTCTCTCTCTCTCTCTCTCTCTCTCTCTCTCTCTCTCTCACCCTACTTGTGCTCTCTCTCTCTCAAAATAAATAAATAACCTTATTTTTAAACAGAAAAGAAAATTGGAGTAAATCCTATATAGTATTTTTGTAATCAGAAGTGTTAAACATCATAATAGTAAAATAAAGGATACTTTTTAAAAGTACCGTCATCATTACGTTATAGCTTAACATGAAAGATTGCTTTTTACTCTTAACTTTTTAAAATGCCTACCTCATATCTAACTGAAGATCTTTCTTTACCTTATAGAGCCTCAGACTACTCTGAAAGGTGTTTTTACCCAACTTATCTACTGAGACATTTGTCCCTCTTTCGTGACATTTTAACATCCTAGGTAAGAAAAGTTTATAAAGAAGCAAGTTCTGTTTTCTGTTTTTTAAAAGTCTGTTTTTCTAACAAAGGAGCCACCTCTGGTGGGGGATGTTGATAATGGTGTTGGCTGTGCATGTGACTGCTGAAGGATTTCACGAGGCCTGAAATCTCTGTGCTCCCTGTTCAATTTTGCTACGAACCTAAAAGTCTGCTATAAAAATAAAGTCCTTAAAAAAGACTGAGAAAAAATAAATCCCCCTCCCCCCCAAATAAACAAACCCAGAGCAAGACATAATTATTTTTATTCCTCTCTGTCCAAAAATTGTGGACAGGTTTGTATTTGGGGATTACCCATTGTGATACAGACCTCCTTCCTCTTGTTGTGGAGCTCAAGAAGATTTTTCTATAAAGGTCCAGATCATAAGTGTTATGGGCCAAGAGGCAAAATCAAAAATATTATATTATTAATATCAAGGATGTAATAATATTATTTCCATGAATTTTTGCTGACAAAATTCAAACTATACTATACTACTACTACTACTAATAATAGAGTACTATTTTGGAATACACATCTACTGCTGAGAAAAATAGAATTCGCTCTTGGAGGGGGATAACCTTTCCCTTAATTAGGGCTGAAAGTTAACGTGCCTTATCAAAACTGACTGCAAATGTTTTTCTTTCTTTACAAACCATATTTAGCTTGGGGGAAGTGCAGAAATAGGCAGTAGTCCAGATGTGGCCCAGAGGGCACAGTTTGTCAACCCCAGCTCTGTTGGTTAAGTAGGTAAAATAGGGCCCAGTCAGAACGCAAATTATGTATTTGGAACCCAATTATGTATTAAACCCAAATAATGTAAGTTATATGAACGCTCCTTTAATGGGAGTGATTGATAGGTGTTAGTATCCTATTTGAAAATCAGTGTTTTCACAAGGAATGGTTTTGTTTGTTTGTTTATTTATTTATTTATTTATTTTAAATGCTTATTTATTTTTGAGAGCAAGAGAGAGTGCAGGTGGGGGGGGGGGGGCAGAGAGAGAGGGAGACACAGAATCCGAAGCAGGCCCCAGGTTCCCAGCTGTCAGCACAGAGCCCGACGTGGGGCTCGCACTCACAAACGGCGAGATCATGACCCGAGCAGAAGCTGGATTCTCAACGAACTGAGCCACCCAGGCGCCCTTATTTATTTATTTATTTATTTATTTATTTATTTATTTATTTTTAATGTTTATCTATTTTGAGAGAAAGAGCACGGGTGGGGGAGGGGCAGAGAGCGAGGGAGAGAGGGAGAATCCCAAGCAGGCTCCGTGCTGTCAGCTCAGAGCCCGACGCAGGGCTTCCTCCCTCAAACTGTGGGATTACGATCTTAGCTGAAACCAAGAGCCGGACGCTTAACCAGCTAAGCCACCCAGATGCCCCCGCAATGAATGATTTTAAAGTGACTTAATGGAAAAAATGGTAACTGTGTGAGGTGCTGGATGTGCTAACTAACCTTGTTGTAGTAATCATTTCACAGTATGTTAGTATATCCAATCATCGTGGTATACACCTTAAACGTACACGATATTACATGTCAATTATCTCTCAATAAAGCCGGAAAAAAATGTAAAGAGCCACTAAGAAAGAAAGAGAGATAAAGGCTTAATCGAACAGTTACATTGTACGTGAGTCTTTGGTCAGGCGATTTTGACTTTTAGTTTGGGCATGAATAACCAAGAATTTCTAGGATGTGTCTCTTTCCTGTCATTGCTGGGTACCTTGGCCCTTCCTTACACTTAGGAGCGTAAGATTTTGTTCTTGAAAGGAAGATTCAGAGACTTTTTTGGTCTGAATAACTTTTGGTAAATCATGACTTCTCATGTGTTTGTTTTCTTCATGATGGCTTTAGCTATAAATATGGGAACGTATTCAGATGCTTTTAGCAGTTGGCAATTCTGTTTAAATTCTAAGATGAGAATTTCACAGGAATGCTTATCATATATTCATCACAAACATCGCTCAGTCGTAAACCTTTTTGGTTTCTCTTTAGACCTTTAAATGGACGAGATGGCTACCACTCAGATTTCCAAAGATGAGCTTGATGAACTGAAAGAGGCCTTTGCAAAAGTTGGTGAGTATTTTTTACAGCGTTACCTATAGTAAAGCAATAATTATGTGGCCCTGATAAAAGTTATTTCTCTAAAAAATTATATGAATGGTTAATCGTGAACCGTAGGGCAAGGTAGTTAAAATCAACGGGATAAAGTTTTAGGAGCAACACGTTAAACTATTATTTCTGATTACGTCTATTATCTAATATGGTCAAGGGCCGGCTGAATGGCTCCGTCAGTAGAGCGTGTGACTCTTGATCTTGGGGTCATGAGTTCAAGCACCATGTTGTGCCCAGAGATTACTTAACAATAAATAAATAAATAACAAATAAACAGGGTGATGTACTTCTTTGTAAAAAAAAAAAAAAAAAAAGTGGTCCTATGAAATAAATTCCACAGCATACCAATAAGAAAAATAAAAAAGGTAGATTATCTAATATGGTCAAAGGTTTTTAGTCCTGGGTACCAGTCCTTCGCTGGGGGCCACTGTGGCTCCTGAAATTCTTAGACAAATCTTTGGTTGTTAACTGTATTATATAGCATATATTTCTTAGGAGAGTATTGGAGCCTTCACCATATTCTCAGAGGGACGTGTGACCCCTGAAAACCTTAGGTGATTCCTTCAATTAGCTGATGTTTTGCCTTTCCCTGATTAGCTTGGCTTTGTGGCCTTTTTCATGGAGCTTCTGTGCCTTTGGATAACACAGTCTGTTCAACCTTCTCACGTTAAGCTGTAGTATCAGCATAAGATGGGAAGACGTAGCATGCCATTCGGTTTTTCCTTAAACATCACAGAACATGTCTTAGAATTTCGCAGCTATGGAAGCAGTTGATAGTATTTACATTCCAAATTTCAGTGCTCATGTCCTATCAATAGAAGATAGTGAGAAAACAGGGTAAGAACTGATGATCGATGTATGTACTCACGTGAGTCAACATGGGCCTAAAGAGGTAAGCTGCTAGTATGTGGTATCTCCTTGATCAAAGGGTGTCAAGTTAGATCATAATGATTTGTTATTTAAATCAGAACTGACTCTCTGACCTATGTTACAAACCTCATTAATGAAAAGCCAGGACATGTACATCTCTATTTCCGTACATTTCGGAACAGCATTTTCTGTGAAGGCGTTTAAGGCTAACAGCAGGCCTTGGGAAGAATAATGATGCCTCACCGGGGTGACTATTCATAATCTCCTCAGAATTCTAAGCAGAGGTGCCCCTCTGCTCAGTCTGTTAAGCTTCTGACTCTTGTTTTCTGCTCAGGTGATTTCGGCTCTCCAGCTCATGGTTCGTGGGATCGAGCCCCGCTTCGGGCTCTGCTCTGACAGTGTGGAGCCTGCTTGGGATTCTCTCTGTCCCTCTCTCTCTGTCCCTCCCCAACTCACGTGTGTGCACACGCTTTCTCTGTCTCAAAATAAACATTAAAAAAAATAACTCTAAGTGGAAAAAATTGGGTAGGCCTGAATCGAACATAATTTTCTGGGTGTCTATGAGGAAAAGAAAAAAAGGAGTCTGTTAACTGGCCATAGTTACTACTTACCGTAAGGAGAGTATTATCTGGTACTCTCCTGATGTTCGATTGATTGCAAGAAAATAACAGGTGAATTCCTGGCTGCAAGATTTTTTAAATCTCATTATTCTATAGAAATATCCTTGTCATAATTGTTTTAGCATTGCATATCCTTTGAACCTTCTTTTTTTTCTTATGTTCGTCTTTCAGTTTGAGGGACGGCCTAATTTCTGTCTTTATGAATAGAATCTTGGGGTAAGGACCATGACTTATTATTGCCATTATTGAATCTTAAAGGCCTCGTTTCCTCAAATACACGTTTATTGTTTAATACAGGCCTTGTTCTCGTGTGCAGCACCTTGAAAACAATTGTGTGCAATTTCGTTTTAAAATTAAAGCTCTTCAAATATGGTTTACTTGAGGGCACTGAAATACTCTCATCCGTAAAAGAGCTTAACTGCTCCTCGAAAGCTTTAAAGACACAAAGAGGGTTGACCAGTTATCTCCACATAGGAACCAGGGTTAAGTACAAAACATGAGGGATCAGTTAGAGCTTGGACTGAAGGAAAGAGTCACTGTAGAACTACTGTCTATTTTAAATCCTGCACCTTGGGGCGCCTGGGTGGCTCAGTCGGTTGAGCGTCTGACTTCGGCTCAGGTCATGATCTCACAGCTTGTGAGTTCGAGCCCCGCGTCGGGCTCTGTGCTGACAGCTCAGAACCTGGAGCCTGCTTTGGATTCTGTGTCTCACTCTCTCTCTGTCCCTAACCCACTCGCATTGTCTCTGTCTCTCTCAAAAATAAATAAATATTTAAAATCAATCAATCAATCAATCAATCAATCAATCCTGCAGGGGTTAGGGTGGATAAGGAGTTTCCCAAAGACAGCAGATTGGATCATACGTCCTACTGATGTCCCTAATAGACATATATTTATTTCGAATAGGGGTGCCTGGGTGGCTCAGTCGGTTAAGCATCTGACTTTGGTTCGGGTCATGATCTCACGGTTCATAGGTTCGAGCCCCTTGTCGGGCTCTGCGCTGACAGCTCGGAGCCTGGAGCCTGCTTCAGATTCTGTATCTCCCGCTCTCTCTGCCCCTCCCCCACTCATGCTCTGTCTCTCAAAAACTTGTTTCTGCCCCTTAGTAGTTTGCTAGTAACACTTGACAGATGTCCCCCTGACCCCAATATTCTAACTCTTTTTCTGGGACACTGTATAAAATGATGGTTGTGGGGGCGCCTGGGTGGCTCAGTTGGTTAAGCATCTGACTTCCACTCAGGTCATGATCTCACAGATTGTAGGTTCGAGCCCCTCATCGGGCTCCCTGCTGACAGCTCGGAGCCTGGAGCCTGCTTTGGATCCTGTGTCTCCCTCTCTCCCTGCCCCTCCCCCACTCACACTCTGTCTCTCTCTCTTTCTCTCTCTCAAAAATAAACATCAAAAAAAAATTTTTTTTAATTCCTAAGATACGCAGACCCTTATTACTCTATATGCTGTAAATGGAAATTCCGGAGTCCACAATTCCTGCCTCTTCTGCATATTATTCTTTTGCATTCCCCGCTCTGTATCTAGCTCAGTGTTGCATACACGTCAGGTTCTCAATAAATATTTAATTGACTGAATCCCAAGGAATTATACATAATCTTTTCTTTCTTGCCCTGAGATTTTGTCACTATCAACTGTAAACTAAAAGGGCCTTTGTTACGAAGATTTTCATCATGGTGGAATTTATTACTAAAGGTTTTGGCCATCACATTGTAGCACGTAAAATTTATATATATTTTTCAGCATAATAAAGGCTTGTAAGTAGTGTGTCTTTTAGAATAGTGTTTAAAGACCCAGCTGAATCTTTTGATTTTCCTTTAAAACCTCTGTAGTTTTTAGTTATTAGTTACGGAGCCCTCAGGCAACTGTCAAAGGTGTTATGGAAATCTTTTTTTTTTTGTTTTTCATTCAGGGAAATGTGATTTGAAATTTTTTTTAATATTTATTTTTATTTTTGAGGGAGAGAGAGAAAGAAAGAGAGAGAGAGAGCGTGAGCAGAGCAGGGGCAGAGAGAGAGAGGGAGACACAGAATCCAAAGCAGGCTCCAGGCTCTTGCCTGTCGGCACAGAGCCCGATGCGGGGCTTGAACTCACAAACCTCAAGATAATGACCTGGGCTGGACCGACTGAGCCAACCAGGTGCCCCAGGGAAACGTGATTTTAAAAACAAGCTCTAGAACTGATTTTCCTGTCAAGCACAATTTTTCTTATTGGTGGGGGGACGGCAGGGAGGACTACTCTGTTCGGTTGTGACAAAATATGGAAATCATTATGTGATTTTTTTCCCCCATCTATTAACAATAATAGCCTTGATTATCTCTTTAGAAATTCAGCAAAATCATAGTGTGTGAAGAAACGCTCTGTAATTACTGCTAATCGTAGGTTTTGTCCAATCAATTAATAGTGCTTTGAAATTCTCTTTACTAGCAATACATTGCGTATTAAGATTTAAAGTCCTTCTTTCATTTTCTGCACCTGCTTAGTGTTACACTCCAAGCAATACATTTTCATTTAATTATTTCAATTTTCTCAACGTTTGTTTCCAGGATTTCCCACTGGGATAGCAGAAGCCGTGGTGCTGGTTGTTTTTGTTTTGTTTTTTTCCTACTTCATAATGTTTCCGTTTTAATTTAAACGCCTAGAAGTTCTTTCTAAAAAAAAAAAAAAAAAAAAAAAAAAAAAAAACAAGAATAAATAAAACTTTCAGAGCTAGAAGTCCTTTGGGTGATTAGTTGTCATAAAGATAAATGTGCATAATGTGAATCTTTTCAGATTGGCTTTACCTTGCAAACACTGACATCTGACTTCTTTCTCTCCTAAGCATGCTACTGAGCTTTAAAAAAAAAAAAACAAAAAAACCACAAATTCAGCATTTTTGAAATAAAAGAATAACGGGGTTTTGTAAATGACTAGGAATACTGTGGGTATATTCCTTTGTGGCTGCCCACCACACTAAGTCAAAAAATTTTGGTTATGGTGATTTTCTCCTCCCAGGAAGCTGAGTTGTTTCAAGTTACTCGATATTCTGTAGTACACAAAAACCACATCAGGATGATGCCACAAAGAGGAGAGTGATTTAGTTTAATTTACTTCCAGTATTCAATAAAACTACACCAGTGCATATTTGTTTAATTATGACTTAAAAAATAAAAACTATAGCCCAACCCCCCCCACCCCCCCCCCCCCAAAAATAAACTTAACCTGGGCTGTTTCCCTGAGCCATCTGGTTAATTATCGGGGGAATATTAGAAATGAAGGTCTTGGGAGAGGCTGCAAACCATGTTTCGATGGTGTGGAAGATAGACGCACAAATATGTGGACGTGCAAGTTGAGGAGCAAGAGCACACGTGCGTGAGAACGTGCTCTGGGAGCATGGGTGGAGGCGCATATGTGTTTTTAAAGGGGAGAGTGGCGGCAGGTGGCAAATGATGGCCAAACTGCTGGAAATTTTGAGGTGGAAAAGGATCAATAGACAACATTTTTGATCGCTTGGTCTCAGCCTTCTAACCTTGCCCAGCTTTCAGCTATACTTGACCTCCACCTTTGAGGATCCACTATTAGGATGAACTCTTAGGTAGCGACCTCTCTTCTGCCCTTAGCTGGGACTCATTAAACTGTCTCTTCTATTTGCTGGACTGAGCTACCTCAATAGGTATAAGCTGTGAGAGTCAAAACTCACGTTTAGTTAAGCATCTGGAGATGTTTAGCAGCTGCCTTTTCTAAAGTTTTAATGCCTAATGAAAGCTCGACTTTACTGCTTAGATCTGAGGCTGGAATATAATCTAAATTCTTCGGCACAAGCCTTTTGGCCAAGTCTTTTAAATCAACATTCCATGTGCTTCCATGGGCATTCAGGATGGCGCATGTGTGCGCGCACACGTGTGCAAATGCGTTATCGTTAGACACATAGGTTCCTTTTATCATTTTGTTAGCGCGAAAAGTTTTGTGGCATATATTGGCTCAACTAAATGGAACTTTTAAACCCAGCTTTTCTGAAAGGATGTGCATCTATACTTGATTGGTTTTTCTTCTTTAAGTCCTAATGAGCACCGTCCGGGAAGGGTTAGTTAGTAAAGACGTTGAATATGTGTTGCAGATGAGGACACACATATGCAACCTCTTTATAGAGAAAGACACTAGATTTCGACGGATTCAAGGATGGTTAAAGCAACACACACACACACACACACACACACACACACAACCTGGGGGTCAAAGGAAATCCCACTCTTTCTTACTGTCAGATTTATAAGACGACATAGCACCGCAAAAGATGCGTTTGAAGTGATAAATTGCACCACATAGCACCTGGACATGGGCAGTGTAAAACAGCAGCTAAAATCAAAACCACTTGAATTCTGGCTCAGCTTTCTCCAGACAAGTACTTAAAATAGCTTAAATAACAGGATGCAAGGGGAGGGAAAACATTTCCTTTTAAGGATATGCATTCTTGGTGTGATTCAAACTTCTGCAGGAACATGGCCGTATAATAAGTTTATTTACTTTAAGGTTGCCTGGGGGAGGGCATTGAGTTAACGGGCCTTTAAAATAATACATGGTACGAGAGCGTAAGGGGGTTTCTTTTAAAGCAGACTGCAGATGTGAACCTACATGTGTCATCAGAGAGAGAGACAGAGAGAGAGCGACAGACAGAATCTGTTGTTACAAACAGTTGGTTCCTGTCTGATGAACTCAGCAGCATTGGGAACCTGTTAGTGATTTCCTTTAAGTATAGTGATTTTTCTTTAAAAATAGGAACACTTTGTCAATTTATTGAGATTTAGCTGCTCACTTTCTGCAAGAACTTTGTTCAGTGGGTAGATGCGTAGGTTTTTTTTCCCTGCCATTCATTAATGTCAACTCGCACCGATCATATTTTCTGAACCCAAAAGTTGAGACTTGCTTGCAGAAACATTAAGAATGTTCTGGATAGGGGCACCTGGGTGGCTCAGTCGGTTAAGCGTCCAACTCCGGCTCAGGTCACGATCTCACGGTCCATGGGTTCAAGCCCCGTGTCGGACTCTATGCTGACAAGCTCAGAGCCTGGAGCCTGCTTCAGATTCTGTGTCTCCTTTTCCCTCTGCCCCGCCCCAACTCCCTCTCTCTCTCTGGCTCTCTCTCTCTTTCTCAAAAATAAATCAAAATAAATCTCTCTCAAAAATTAAATTTTAATTTAAAGAATTAAAAAAAAAAAAAGAATGCTCCAGGGGCACCTGGGTGGCTCAGTCAGTTGAGCATCCAACTCTTGATTTTGGCTCAGGTCATGATTTCACAGTTTGTGAGTTTGAGCCCTGCATCAGGCTCTGCACTGACAGTGTGGAGCCTGCTTGGGATTCTCTTCTGTCCCTCTCTCTCTGTCTGCCCCTCTTTGCCTCTTTCTCTCTCTCAAAATAAATAAATAAACTTAAATTAAAAAAATAAAAAGAATGTTCTGGATAATATAGGCTGCATGATAGTATCTACCTTATCAGATGGTTGAAAATAGGGTGCTAGGGGCTCCTGGGTGGCTCAGTCAGTTAAGCATCCGACTTTGGCTCAGGTCACGATCTCACAGTCCGTGAGTTCAAGCCCCGTGTCAGGCTCTGTGCTGACAGCTCAGAGCCTGGAGCCTGCTTCGGATTCTGTGTGTCCCTCTCTCTCTGCCCCTCCCCTGCTCATGCTCTGTCTCTCTCTCTCTGTCTCAAAAATAAATAAAAACATTAACAAAAATTAAAAAAAAAAAAAAAGAAAACAGGGTGCTAGAACAGAAGAGTCTTCTAAATGCAGAACCTGGCCAACTCCATGCCAATGTGTAGGTAATGAGGAAGTGACAAATGAGCCAGAAAGGGGTTCCAGAATATCGGCAGCTTTAATGAGAAAATAAAGGGCCACCATTATGCCAGCAGGTTGTGATGTTAGTTTCCAGTTGTTAAAACTGTTTTTGATCTAGGTCTCTGTTTTGGGGGGTCAGTTTATTATTAAATTCTCATGTTTGTATCAAAATGCAGAATAGAAAAAGTTCGCTGTCAAACATAGTTTTGAGATCCTGATTAATAATGTCACTAATGAGATAGAAGCTTTCTAAAATGCCATTGTGTGATCTCATTTTCTGGCTTTCTAAAGCACAGCATATTAGATCTCTGATAATAGTTTAAGGGTGTGTGTGTGCGTGTGCATGTGTGTGTGTGTGTTGGCAAGGGATTGGAAATAAAATTAGCATAAAACTCTTTAAAAATAATTGCACCCTATTTTGTCTTTCAAGTACTTTTCCAGCTGGGAGATTTTGTAAAATTAATTGCAAGCTGCCTTTTTAGGCTCCCTCTGCCTTTTTATTGAAATTGAAATTGTTGTCTTCAAAAGATATGATTTAGGACTTCTAAGAAAGGCTTGCGATAATTTACTAGTACTAACACTAAAATGTCTTTGATTACGGGAGGTAGTAAAAGCTAGATCTGCTGATAAAATATGGAAAGATAGCAGAGTGGGTTAAACTTTTAAAATATGTCAAACTGGATGCATATGTTCAATGATTCTTTTCCCCTCTCCGGAAAGATAAAGGATAGCTAGATATTCCAAGTACTTCGTATTTTCACAAGGATTTTATTTTTTTTTTAACTTTTTTAATGTTTATTTATTTACTTTGAGAGAGAGAGAGAGAGAGAGAGAGAGAGAGAGAGAGAGAGAGAGAGAATCCCAAGCAGGCACCACACTGTCAGTGCAGAGCCCGATGGGGGGCTCAAACTCACAAACTGTGAGATCATGACCTAAGCGGAAATCAAGAGTCGGACGCTTAACCGACTGAGCCACCCAGGCGCCCCTTCACAAGGATTTTAAAGGCACAGTTTCAAGTAAGAGACAAAGAGATTCTGTCGGATTAATTTCTGTATCTTTGGTATCTAGCTCAGTGCCTGCCACAGAGTAGGTACTCAGCTTTCTCTGGAGGTCGACTTCTGCCCAAACAAGTTCACATGGTATTTCTTAATACAGCCAAAGCAGGTTTCTACATTTAGAACAGGAGAAGTCCCAACCTGACAACCATCACTGGTTGTCTACTTGGGTACTCGTTGGTGGGTGTGTTCACTTAGAAAACCAAATTACAGATCTGAAGGCTGCCGGGTGGGGACAGGATTAGAACAAAGGGAATGAGATTGAATGTTATTTAAGAGATATTTCTGTCGCTATGGTTTCCTGGTGAATTGCCATTCAGTCTTCTAGTGCTATTTCTGTATTTTTTGTTATTGTTTAATTCTGTTGTTAAAATGCTCATTAGATTAGAGCATTATTTTCCTAGTTAACACTTGAGAATCAGCAGTTCTACAAAAACTAGTTTTCACATTGCTTGTTATGTGCAAGGTACTGTGCTACATATTGGGGTGGAGATAAAAAGATTCAAAAGAATCTTTACCCAAGAGGTTTGCAACCTAATAAGGAAGATGGCTCTGGAATGACCAAGTCGTATTCCTCCAACCCCCTTTTCAAATGCTCCTGTCAGTTACTAACAGCATCTGTTATTACTACTGTTACTTCAAAATGGAGTTTCTGCATGTGGTTATTGTATGTTAGTTATATTTTAGGGTGAGTGCGCTTCCTCGCATCTTTTAATCACATCAGTGAGCTGTCTTCTAATTAATGCCCAACAGAGGTTATTTCACAGAGGGCTCTCGCGCAAATGCTCATTCTCTGCATTGCCTACACCTCTAGTCTACCTAAGGCCAATAAACCGCCAAGTAGATCAGACTCTCCGGGCTTTGGTCAGTTTCCTGTAGTTTTGCATTTACAGTTCTCTGATATTTATTTTAAAACCTCTCTACCTTCTGCTTCTATTGTACCACTGAGAACACAAAGGGAACAATGAAGCGCCTGTTGTATGCTAGGTCGAAACTGGAATCAATCACAGGTTAAATTATGCTCAGATATGTCCTTTCAGAAGTCAAGGTAAAGGAGAATACATTTAAAAAATACTTCTCTCTCAGAAATTGCCAAGTGGACTTTTTGATAGTTGCAAGGAATAAGCTATCTCTTTCTAAAAGATCGAAAAACGAAGGAGTGTTGTATTTAGATAATGTGATATAGTAGTGATCAGAATGTTTATTATTGTAGGGGCACTTGGGTGGCTCAGTGGGTTAAGCGTCTGGCTCTGGATTTCTGCTCAAGTCATGATCTTGCAGCTGACAGCACAGAGCCTGCTTGGGATCCCACCCCCCCCCCCGCCCCTCCCCTACCTCTCTCAAAATAATAAACATTTTAAATAAGAATGTTATTACTGTATATTTGTTTTTAAGATGCATTATGATTTTGCCTCCGATATCTTTTTAAAGTGTGTGTGTGTGTGTGTGTGTGTGGTTTGTGAAGTGTTAGCTACTCAAATTTAGAATCAGAGTGTTAGTGGGGCGCTTGGGTGGCTCAGTCGGTTAAGCGTCCGACTTCAACTTCAGGTCACGATCTCGCGGTCCGTGAGTTCGAGCCCCGCGTCGGGCTCTGGGCTGACGGCTCAGAGCCTGGAGCCTGCTTCGGATTCTGTGTCTCCCTCTCTCTCTGCCCCTCCCCCATTCATGCTCTGTCTCTCTCTGTCTCAAAAATAAATAAACGTTAAAAAAAAATTTAGAATCAGAGTGTTAGAGTCAGCAAGGGACCTTGGAGGTCATTTGATCCAAAGGACTCCTTTACACATGGGTAAACAAAGACCTACAGAGGTGACTTATGCAAATCCTATGTCACAATACTCCCACTTGTCCTTCAACTATGCTGTATATCTTTCACTATGCCACACTTACACCCTAGAACTGAGCTCTATTTGTTTTTAATTTTTCTATTTTAACATTTTTTAAAGTTTATTTGTTTATTATGAGAGAGAGAGAGAGAGAGAGAGAGAGAGAGAGAGAGAGAGAGCAGGGGAGGGGCAGAGAAAGAGGGAGAAGGAGAGAGAATCCCAAGCAGGCTCTGCACTGTCAGCGCGGAGCCCGATGCGGGGCTCGAACCCACGAACCGTGAGATCATGACCTGAGCCGAAGCCAAGAGTCAGACATTTAACTGACTGCGCTACCCAGGTCTCCCTCTATTTTAACTTTTTAAAGCAAATGGGAGAAAGAGATTGATATATGCATGGGAGGAGGTCTATTTAAACTCAAGAATTTCATTCATCAAAAATTGCTAAAACCCTGCCACAGTACCATGTGGATTACTTTGTTCTTTCTAGCAACTGCAGATGTTGCTGCTGGACTGACTTGTACATATAAACACTTTACTAATAAAGTGTTGGATGTATGGCCTTTCATTAATTCAAAGCAAAGAACGTAAAGATGTGCCCTAGGGACATTGAGTGCCCTTTGTGGAAGGAAATAATCATGATTTTCAGAAGTTTTGGGTAGTTTGAGGATGACGTTTCGAAGTATACATACTCTCAGTGATGGATTTAAACGTACTAGTTATGTTTAAGAGTCATTCGCTTACTCTAGAAGTACACTTCATTAAAATGCTCAAGTCACACTGGATCCTCACTGTTCTCTCAACATACCAGACATTCTTCCGCATCACCGATGTCGCATGTGCTCTTTCCTCTGCCTGAAATCTCTTCCCCCAGATACCCACATGATGCCCTCCCTTACCTCACAGAGGTCTTTATCCAGATATAACCTCAGCAAAGTGGCTGTCCTTGACCACTGACCTTTTGAGCTGCATAATTCTGGATCGTGAGTGGGGGTCATGGGCCTTGTAGGATATTTGGCGGCTGTCTACATTGGAAGCCGGGAGCACCCTCAGACTACCCCTCCCCCAGACGCCCCGTTGTAGCAACCAAAAACGTCTCCAGACATTTCTGAAGTTTCCCCGAGGGGCAAAATAGCCCCCAGTCTGCGACCCCTTACCCTGCTTTATTTACATTGCGTGATTTTACAGTTCTACCTCACGATATATGTTATTTGCTGTTTAGTTGCCATTAGAATGTGAGCCCTTGGACAGCAGGACTTTCTTTCGTTGGTGGTGATGGCCCCAATTCCCAGAACTGTACCTGGTACAGTTTTAAAGTGACGTGTCAGATAGAGGGGCGCCTGGGTGGCTCAGATGGTTAAGCGTCCGACTTTGGCTCAGGTCATGATCTCATGGTTTGAGAGTTCGAGCCCCGCTAACGGCACAGAGCCTGCTTCTGATCCTCTGTCTCCCTCTCTCTGCCCCTCCCCTGCTCTCCCTCTCATGCTCTCTCAAAAGTCAATAAGCATTAACAAAATTTTTTAATAAAGTCACATATCAAGTAAATTAACTGCCCAGTATATTTTCTTGAACAGTGCTGTGGTCATCTTGAGTCATTTCTCTATTGAGATCGTATCCTTTTATTAGAATAATTAAATTTACATATGAAATTCAATGGGGACCTAAGGAATAAGAAGGATTGTTGAACAGGAGGTGTTTGAAATTGCTGGTGAAAGTCCAATTTTTTTTTAGTTAAAAAAAAATATGCCCAAGTGATTACAACACCCAGGACATTAGCCCTCTTTCCCAGCAAATTAACTTTTGGCCATTCATGAGTCCTCCCCCCAACTCCTTTTTTTTTTTTTTTTTTTTTTTTTTTTTTTTTTTTTTGAGAGAGCATGAGCTGGGGAGAGGGGCAGAGAGAGAGAGAGAGAGAGAGAGAGAGAGAGGGAGAGAGGGAGAATCTCAAGCAAGCTCCTTGCTCAGCCCAGAGCCCCATGTGGGACTCAATCCCACAACCCTGGGATCATGATGCGAGCGGAAATCAAGTGTTGGACACTCAACCGACTGAGCCACCCAGGCACCTCAGGTTTTTTTTTTTTCACATTTTTAACAGTTTCAGACTAAAGATACGTATTTTCGGCACTTAAGATATATACTGTTAGAATTGTCCTAGCACAAAGATAAAAAGATTATTTCTAGAATCGTGGTAAATATTTGCATTACTTTAGGACTGCATTTATTTTTATGAACTCTATATTTGTCTTGGATTAATGTTTATTTACATTAACTCTTGAAAAAAATTGGCACTGGAGAGAGTGGCTGAATTTCAGGTGTGCTGTGTAAGTAATATTATAAAATATTCTATTGGACCGATGGAAGAATGAGGGGCATAAAAGTTTTAAGTAGGTACCGTAGAAATTGTTTTATGCCATGGCAGCGTTTTCTTGGTGTAGAGTCTATTAATTTTTTTTTAAAGTCCTGTCAGCTTCATGATTTAAAAATAAGTTTATGAGACAACTATGCTTTGTTAATATTAGGGCTACTATTTGTAAGTGAAGCTACTTATACACTGTTTAAAATACAGGAAACATGATGTAAACCCATGGCCTTTGAGTTAAAAGTTGCATTTCCCTTTGAAACAACCGTAGATAACAAACAGTAACAAGAACAAACACTATATTTAGGCAAGCTTATGAACCAAGTCTCAAATGAAGAAAAACACTCTGATGGTAAAAATACTCACAGATTAATTTATTTCTCCTAAATTTTCTCCTTCCTCGCCTGCCCTCCCTTCGTCCAAAGATCTCAACAGCAATGGATTCATCTGTGACTATGAACTTCATGAACTTTTCAAGGAAGCCAATATGCCATTACCGGGATACAAAGTGAGAGAAATAATTCAAAAACTCATGCTGGATGGTGACAGGAATAAAGATGGGAAGATAAGTTTCGATGAATTTGTTTATGTAAGTATGTGAAAATTCCCCATTATTCAGAGTAATGATTATTCCTTTGTCTAGAGGGATTTTCTGGTAATAAGTCCTCCCCAGTCCCTAAATATACCGTATTCGTCTTGTTACAACTAATGCAATTTCTCTCACCCCACCAAATCGAGTTAGTTCTTTTAGCCGTCGGAGTATCTTAAACCGATCGAGAAGAAGAACACGGACAGAATCAAAGGCAGAACTCACGACTCGCTGTGAAATGCGAACCGTTTCCTTTGGGGGCATCATTAAAGGGCATTTTCCAAGGTGCTACGTGCCACCCTTGAGATGCTCCGTCTCCCGTGGGGAACGGTGTGCTCCCAAATCTTAACGCTACACCCTGACTCACAGTCTTGGAAGCTTCCTGAGTTGAACTTTCTGATTAAAAAGATGTTTCGTTCTCTTGCGGTGGTAGTATTTAAGTGTGCCATTTTCTCGAGGATGATAATTTGGCTAATTAAAAGTTAGAAGCGTATCTTTTGAGTCCCAAGCACGTAGTTTCTAGTTCTGTACTCAGTGCTTGGAGAGTGTATGCGTAGCTCTTCTGATTGAAGCTTGATGCTTTAGCTGCCAGTGGGCGAGGTTACCTAGGCCATTTTCCATCCATATTCATTGGCAGAGTATTTGAGATGTATATTAAAGAATAGCGGTTGCCTCTTCCCTCAATTAAGAACGCCATTAAGATTTTATTGGTTTTAGGGGCGCCTGGGTGGCTCAGTCGGTTGAACGTCCGACTGGCTCAGGTCATGATCTCATGATTCATGGGTTCGAGCCCCGCATCAGGCTCTGTGCTGACAGCTCAGAGCCTGGAGTCTGCTTCAGACTCTCTCTCTTGGTCTCTCTCTCTCTCTGCTCCTCCCCCACTCACACTCTGGGCCTCTCTCTCAAAAATAAATAAGCATAAAAAAAATCTTTTTTAAGATTTTATTGGTTTTATTTATTATTACTTGAAGGCTGAGTTTGACTAGACCTAATTAGGCATTCTTTTCACTGTATCACAAACAGGGAATTCGTGCCTCCTGTTTATCACAAACTTCCTAGCACTCTTATCCTCCTACCATGGTAACTGAGGCTCAGTGTAGCCAGTGAAATTCTGGTATATTTTCTCCCATTAGAACGAACCCCTTTAGAACACTGTCAGTGTTCCAGAAGGAAATTGACTAAGTAATGATGTCTACTGAGCTGATAGCATTTTGTGGGGGTGCTACTGTTTTAAAAATGTAGACATGCGTCATAATTATAATGGTATCGTTCATGCCGACTTCTTTTGAAATGCTGATTTCCTCCCCACTGTTTTTGTCCTCAGTTATTGCCAAAGCCTTTTGTTTTGGATTCTGTGTTCAATAGTAAGTTGCATGTCCTCTGATGTGTAACGTGCTCCCCTTACAACTGCATGTTGAATTGTGAATTTAAAGCAGCATAGAGCAGTAGTAGTTAACTATGATCGGTTATTTTCTGATAGAATTTACTGCTTAGAATTTTGATCTACTAGAAAGAGCAGACCTAAATCATTAAGATTTGCAGCGTGCCAGTATTATTAAGGATAGAATTATGAAAGCGTCTTTGAGAAAAATGACCTCGGGGAAATATTTAATTTTGTATATTTTGAAATGTGGCAGATTCTGCACAGCTGTTTGAGGCTTTTAAAGTGAGGAGGTTTGATTACCTTACTACATCCTTAAAAAGTAAATGATATGCATCATAATTCTGGCATCACTAGGAATTTTTAAAAAATATTAATGAGCGCATTTTATGTTCGTATGTACATTTTAAAATTGGAAGGAATCAATATGCTTATACGCCTTCATTTTTCAAATTAAAAACAAAAGCCTGGATTCCTGATAAAAGGAAGTAGCTTCCCGGACTTTACACAGGGGACCAATGCTTTTTCCAGTTAGCTCCCTTCTATTGAAGAAATTTGAAATATGAAGGACAGTAAAATAACTTGCCCGAAGTTTCAGAATGATACCAGCATGACCGTACTGAAAGTTCAATGTCCAATCCAATATCTATCCATTTCCATCTGCTTTGTCACCAGTGAGACATCTTAAAAATTGTCAAAATATGGGTAGATCTTAGTTATCCATGAAAAAGGAGGCGAGTTATTCCTGGCAGGTATTAACATAAAGCAGTAGAAATAAACATGTTCGTGCATCTTAGGGTGTTTTTAAATTACTGCATAAGAGGTATTAATTGCAAACCAGCCTACAGATAAAATCAGTTTATGTTAATTTCAGAGAAGAATGTGTATATATATATATATATATATATATATATATAGGCAGAAAAGAGTCCCTAGATTATATGTAAACTTCACACATTTAAGTTAAATTTAATACTCTGATTTTGTTTCTTCTAAGTATTTCAAAACTAAATTACTGGATTTTTATACCTACAAGGTTATAGTGGGGTTTTTCCCTGCATCTTTAAAAAGACTGGCATGGCAGTTTCTTTCAGCAGAGATGTCTGCATTAGACTCTTATTTTCACAGTGAGAAACTTGGTCTTGCATAATGGTAATAAGTTGTTGACCTGTTTTAGGACTTTTGCTAATAGCGCTGACCTCGCCAGATTAAATAACTTTACCTAAGTGCTTAGAACAGTGCCAGGCATATAGCAAATGTTATGTAGGTATTACTTGTTGAGGGTTGCTATTTCTATTTTAAAAAAAACAAAAAACAACCAGTGTTCTTTTCCTATTATTACTAAGTTTAGGCTTACAACAGATCCCCCCCCACACACACACACACAAAGGGAAAAATTCAAACGTATTACTTTGGAAACACTTTGGAAGCAAGCCTCAAACCCTGGAAGCCAGTCAATATTTTGCAATTCTTTCTGAAATCTTTCCTTCCGCTTCAGTCATTATGCCTCTGGATTGCTTTCGTCTGGCCACTCACTAGTCCCGCACTGAGCTAGAAAGGTGACGAAACTTTAAAAAGGAATCAGACACAGTTATACAGTCCATAAGAGACCCGCAAAGACGGATAGGAGCAGAGCCAGCAGCTTATACCCAGAGCTTCTGCGCGCATGACAAAGCCCATCCCTCCTCAGCAAGGGAAAACAGCTCCAAACAGTGAGCTCATTAGTATCACAACAGGCAGCTTTGAAAAGATTCATTGAGAAGACAGTAGCTGGCCTTGTGTTATCTCTGATTTCTGAGATTCTTGTTAAGCCAGGGCTTCTACTCAAATAGCGTTATCACCTCCTGCAGTGAAGCAGTGTAAGATACGTAAATCTTCAATTATCCCTTTAAAGTTTTTTTTTTTTTTTTCTCGAAGGCACAGAAGAAAATACCATGAACCTGAAAATTTGAGCTTGGCTAGGATAATTTATTTAAAAATATTTAGAAGATGAAGGTCATATAACCTTTGGAAGGCAATTAGAAAGTTTAATTTTTAATCGCAACTTTGCTTTCATTCCCAAGCGTGAGCTTAACTAGAGCTACGTAAGTAATTGCATGAGGATATGATAAAGCAGGCATTCTTTTTGTTAACTCCCTATTTATATTATTCCTCTTTTCCGCGATGTATATAAATTCGGATTTATTTATTTTTCAGCTGCAAGTGTGATCATGGAAATCAGCCTAATTTTTATTTTTATTTTATATTTTTTTTATTTTAGAGAGAGTGCAAGTGGGAGAGTGGGGCAGAGAGAGAATCTTAAGCAGGCTCGTGCACTGGGCTCGATCCCACAACTCTAAGATCCCACAACCTGAGCTGAAATCAAGAGTCAGACACTCAAACGACTGAGCCACCCAGGCGCCCCTCAACCGAAGTTTTAGAAGCAGATGATCCTTGAGGCAAAAATAGTTACAATAAAAAAAATAAATAACTCTTCGAAGGTCATTTCTGAGGCAGTAACATTTTGGATTTGGATGTTTTCTTGTCATGCCAGTGATTTATGCCATGAGGAAAAGCACACATTTCAGATTTTAATTTACTAGATAGTGTTTTACTAAATGAAGTAGAGTTCAGAATGAGGTAGAATAGTGAACATTGGTTTTTTTTTTTTATTTTCTTAATATTTGTTTATTTTTGAGAGAGAGAGAAAGAGAGTGAGTAGGGGAGGGAAAGAGGGAGAGGAAGACACAGAATCTGAAACAGGCTCCAGGCTCTGAGCTCTCAGCACAGAGCTCGATGCGGGGCTCAAACTCACCAACGGTGAGATCATGACCGGAGCCAAAGTCAGACGCTTAACCGACTGAGCCACTCAGGTGCCCCAGATATTATGTTTTTGCTGAGTAGATATATTGTTATCAAAGGGGGTCACCCTTTGATAATGGCTGGCCGCCATTTTGTTGTATGATCTTGGCTGCGAAATTGAGGTAAATGAAATTAAAGTTGGACTTAAAAAATTAGATTGTACATAAAAATAACTTCAATAATTCAGAAATTATCCAGAGTGCATGAGTAATCAGCTCTATGCTACTGGTACTTAATAGGAGTCAGTATAATGGCCAGAAAGGAGGAAAAATGATTTTGTTGGTTGTGTGCATACTCATTCTAAAATTCTATGTCGAGAGGGGTGCCTGTTTGGCTCACTCGGCAGAACATGCGACTCTTGATCTTAGGATTGTGAGTTGGAGCCCCATGTTGGGTGTAGAGATTTCTTAAAAATTAAAATCTTTAAAAACGTAAAAATAGGGACGCCTGGGTGGCTCAATCGGTTAAGCATCCGACTCTTGATTTCGGCTCAGGTCGTGATCTCAGGGTTCACGAGACTGAGCCCCTTGTGGGACTCCAGGCATGGAGCCTGCTAAAATTCTCTTCCCCCTCTCCCTCCCTCTCTGTCCCTCCCCTGCTCACATGTGCGCTCTCTCTCTGTCTCTCTCAAAAAAAAAAATTAATTGATTACAAATTTTTAAAGAAATAACAAAACTCTACCTCAAGAAATTAGTTATAGCAAAAAAAAAAAAAAAAAAAAAAACCTCACAGCTGTGGAAACCGAGTAAGCTCGATTTTGTGGAACTTAACTGCTTCCTAACTATTTTCCTAAATAAAATTGGGTTTGTAAGTCCAAGGAGAGTCAGGATCTTAGAAAGGTTAAGAGGAAAGCATGACGTTGTGACAGGCCCACCAACAATACCTACAACTTTTACACCAGTTACAAAAAAGTCACTCTCTCCGATTTGGATTAATAGATTAGTGAATTAATGACAAAAAGGTGCCCTTCTGGAAAATCTAAATATCAAAAGGCCCTCCCTGCTTTTGGCCGGACACTGTCTTGTGCAAAACCAGGACTTGGTTAATGGCACAGGGAGCTGGATTTAAAGCTTCTCCTCTTGCCTGCTTTCACAGATACAACCTGAACTGCTAGATATCGTGATCCTGGTCTATGAACTTCAAACACAGGCTGTACCTCCTGAGATGTGCTGTGTGTATGTGTGTGTGTGTGTGTGTGTGTGTGTGTACTTGTCAATAATGCCAAAGGCCTTTGACTTCTTTTCTGTTTGTTGAGCAACTTTTCCATTAGGGTCATACGTTTCTGTCTGTAAGTCCACTTAACGTGTTGTAAACACCTTTTAAAGAAATTTTTATGAAGATACTACGTCGTGCTCTCATTTTATTGGAGGTGGCTACTTGAGCCATGTGCATTGGTAGATCAGGAACAAATTTGGGCCTAGGGGAGTTCCAGTCTTGAAAAATATACAGATAGTCCTGGGCACCTGGATGGCTCAATCCATTGAGTGTCCGACTCTTGATTTCCGCTCAGGTCCTGATCTCACGGTTCGTGGGATCACGCCCCATGTCGGGCTCTGTGCTGGCAGCGTGGAGCCTGCTTGGGATTCTCTCTCTCTCCCTCTTCGCCTCTCCCCCACTAGTTCACTATCTCTTTCTCAAAATAAATAAACACTTAAAAATAAATAAATAAATAGACATATACAGGTAGTCCTTTCGAATGTCCATTCAATCAGGCGATTAGGGTAGGGTGTGAAATTAAGCTCTGTTACTACCTGCTCTTGTATAATTAGAATGTACACGTTAATTTTGTTAGCCATGCTCCTTATTTTGAAGAGAAGCTGGATTTTATAAATGCTCAAACAAGACAATCACTGAAAAGCTCCTTTTTTGTGTTCATTCTCCATAGTCGTCTCTTTGCTGCCAACTGAATGCATTCTTTCACCTTCTTACTCTGTAAACTTTGATTGAACAAGCCCTTACCATTGTATCCAAAAAGGTGTGTGTGTGTGTGGTTTTTTTTTTGGGGGGGGGGGTTGAGTCCTAAAAACTTCACCTTTCTTTGCACTAAGAATTGTAGTTAAAGAAGGGAGATAGATCCCTCAGCCTTTTCTCTCCAGGGAACGAACAAAGGCTCACTTGTTGGTAGAAAATTAACAGATTTATGTATGCTTCTGAACCACGCCAGTTTTCGGCTTAATGCAGATTCAATGCATGTGGCACTTAACGTTTTCCACAAGTGTGTGCAATTGCCTCTGGCTTCATTTTCAGTATCGTAGTACTCATTTACCAGCTTCAAAACTCGAGCGCAGTGTTCCATGGCCTTTAACACTCGGCACCTGTGTGGGACCGTGCAGCTGATCGCAGTGTGAAGGAAGAGGGATGGGCTTCTGCTCGTGCCTAATTTAAAATGAATCGCGAATTAACGATGTTATTTTCATTAATAGATTTTCCAAGAGGTAAAAAGCAGTGATATTGCCAAAACCTTCCGCAAAGCGATCAACAGGAAAGAAGGGATTTGTGCTCTGGGAGGCACTTCAGAGCTTTCCAGTGAAGGAACACAGCATTCTTACTCAGGTAATAGTAATAGTTTCGCCCGTGTTAGGCTAACACAATGAACTAAGTAGAATGCATGCTATAATGTCAAGGAGGGGACTGAGAAAAACATTGCCTCCTAATTAAGAATACAGTAGAAGCACTTTGTGGCCTGTATTCAACTTGGGATCAATTCTTGCCATAAAGGCATTATGACTATTTACTGTAGCTTGCGAGAGATGCTATAAGTAATAATTTCTTGTTATTCAACATAATTCTAGAGGAAGAAAAATACGCTTTTGTTAACTGGATAAACAAAGCTTTGGAAAATGATCCCGATTGCAGACACGTTATACCAATGAACCCAAACACCGACGACCTGTTCAAAGCTGTTGGTGACGGAATTGTGCTTTGGTAAGATGTTGGTTGATTTGATATCCAGGTTTCCCAAACAGTCTTCCACATGATTGATATATCTGTTTCTGGATGCTTGACATTGGGAAATAACTAGAATTGACAGTTGTCTCGGCTCAGGGGCGCCTGGGTGGCTCAGTCGGTTAAGGGTCCGACTCTTGATTTCGACTCAGGTCACAGTCTCCTGGTTTTTGGGTTCGAGCCTCATTTCGGGCTCTGGCCATTAGCGCAGAGCCTGCTTGGGATTCTCTCTCTCCCTGTCTTTCTGCCTTTTCCCCACGCATGCTCCCTCTCTCTTTCTTTCTCTCTCTCTCTCTCTAAAGAAAGAAAGAAAGAAACTTAAAAAAGTTATTAAAAACATTGTCAGGGCTCTCCCCACTTCATCTCTGAGCGTGTCTGAGAAAGGACCACCAAAATATGAATCTAAAACTCAGTCATTTAGAGTGGGGACCACTTTATAAAGAAGCCATCAGCTTCCAGCTTCTTCTCATCACTTGAGCAAGCAGACCATGACCAGCTTTGCTGGACTTCAGTATGTCGGTGTCCACTTATTTCTAAAGTACTGTGGCTTTGAAAAAAAGAAGTGACACTCCTCTTCAGTTCTCACTCTCCAATTACTTATTTCTGAAAAATGTGGGTGTTCTTCCTGCTGCCCCAGAGGCAGCAGTATCTTGGCAGAAAGGATGTAAGATTACCAACACTTTGTCGGTTGATGGACTCTGTTGAAGCAGTGAGGCTTGATGGCTAAGAGCGTGCTCCAGGGGGCGCCCGGGTGGCTCAGTCAGTCAACCCTCTGACTTTGGCTCAGGTCATGATCTCATAGTTCATGGGTGTGAGCCCTGCTTCAGATTCTGCTTCTCTCTCTCTCTGCCCCTCCCTGGCTGACACTCTGTCTCTCTCTCAAAAATAAAAATTTTTTAACATTTCTTCTAAAAGAAAAAAAAGTAAGAAGGGGCGCCTGGGTGGCTCAGTCGGTGGAGCATGGGACTCTTGCTTTCGGCTCAGGTCATGATCTCAGGGTTGGGAGATCAAGCCCCACCTCGGGCTCTGTGCTGGGCATGGAACCTGCTTAAGATTCTCTCTCTCTCGGCCCCTTCCCCGCTCATACTCTCTCTCTCTCAAATATAAATAAGTAAATAAAGAAATGTTTTTAAAAACCGTAAGAGATCCCCTCTTCTGTCTATATATAGGCACTAAAGAAATAATGCCCCCTGTGTTTTAATACAGAGAAATAATCACATGATGCTATTTATTTCATATTGAAATTTTACATGGAAAGAAGCATGGTTTTCCCTGTGCAGAATAACATGTTTTAAGGCAGTGTTTATAAACATCTAAAATGTTAGCATCTCAGTCCAAATTTTACCAGATGAGATTCTTCCAAAGAAGTCCTAGATTCTTGTCTAATTAGCAGAACCTTCCTTTCTCTCACCACTGAATTAGCACCAAATGTAGTGCCTAACTCATCATTAAGGCGCTCAGTAAATATGGTGAATGAAAGAATCTCATGCTCAACAAATTTACCTCCTTGTGAATAAATGGTCATTTTTTTAATTATTTTTTTAATCTTTTTAAACGTTTATTTAGGGGCGCCTGGGTGGCTCGGTTGGTTAAGCGTCCGACTTCGGCTCAGGTCACAATCTCACGGTCCGTGAGTTCAAGCCCCGCGTCGGGCTCTGTGCTGACAGCTCAGAGCCTGGAGCCTGTTTCAGATTCTGTGTCTCCCTCTCTCTCTGCTCCTCCCCTGTTCATGCTCTGTCTCTCTTTGTCTCAAAAATAAATAAACGTTAAAAAAAAAATTAAAAAAAAAAATAAACGTTTATTTACCATTGAGAGACAGAGAGACACAGAGCCTGAACAGGGAAGGGGTAGAGAGAGGGGGAGACACAGAATCTGAAGCAGGCTTCAGGCTCTGAGCTGTCAGCACAGAGCCGGACGCGGGGCTCGAACTCACAAACTGTGAGATCGTGACCTGAGCCGTAGTCAGTCGCTTAACTGACTGAGCCACCCAGGTGCCCCAATAAATGGTCATTTTTAATTGTGAATTACACAATCTAGAAGAGACAGAATTTCAGTGTGGGGTTTTATCTGTTTTTAAAATTTATTCAGGGGGTGCCTGGGTGGCTCAGTCAGTTAAGAGTACGACTTCAGCTCAGGTCATGATGTCACAGCTCATGGCTTCAAGCCCCGCATCGGGCTCTGTGCTGACAGATCAAAGCCTGGATCCTGCTTTGGATCCTGTGTCTCCCTCTCTCTCTGCCTCTCCGCCCCCCTCAAAAACAACAGATAAATTCTAATACATAGTCAAGAGTTGAGAAACGCTAGTCTAGATGATCCAAGAGTTCTTCTATTTTAAATGATCTAGTATTCTGTGCTATGTCTAATTAATTTTTAAAATATTAGTAAAAGCTACTTGTATGTAAAATGCAATTAAAAATGCTTATGGGGGTGCCTGGGTGGCTCAGCTGGTGGGGCATCCAACTTTGGCTCAGGTCATGAGCTCGTGGTGCATGGGTTGAGCCTTGCATCGGGCTCTGTGCTGACCGCTCAGAGCCTGGAGCCTGTTTCAGATTCTGTGTCTCCTTCTCTCTCTCACCCCCTCCCACTTGTGCTCTGTCTCTTTTTCTCTCAAAAATAAATGAACATTAAAAAATTTTTTTAAGTTATTTAGTAAGGTTTTTTTCACTATCCAAATTATTTATTCTTATAAAATAATGTGTAAAATACAAAAAATTTAAATGAGAGAGTATGCCCCCATGCCCAGCTCAGAAATACCCAGCTACTGGACCAAACACATTGGTCTTTTGTTTCAACTTGAGTTTTTCACATGTATAGTTTTTCTTGTGTGATCAACATGGTGAAAGTCACATATTGCATGTATCGTTTTCAGATTACATGAGTGGCGTTTTGGGATAAGCCTTAAAATATTGTGATGTTTACAGGCTCTTTAAAAGTGAACCAACTCCTTGTTTAATTTTTGTTTCAGTAAAATGATCAACCTTTCAGTTCCTGATACAATTGATGAAAGGGCCATCAACAAGAAGAAACTTACGCCCTTCATCATTCAGGTGCGCATTGGTCTTCCTGTCCTCTTCAGGGAAACTGCCATGTGAGGACCTATTCTGTAGACCATAGGTTCTGCCCTGTGTATCTTCCCATGTAATTCTTATAACAACTCTTGAGTTGAGGACCATTATCCAGATTTGACAGAGGAGAGCTGGGACTCTGAAAGGCTTCTGAGCTTGTCCAAGCTTAATGTTGGAACTGAAGTTCAAATCCAGGTCCAACTCCAAAGCCCTATGTTCTTTTCATTACATACTGTGTGCAAGCATGCAGAAATAAAGAAAAAATATTTAAGCTCTTAGTCAATTAGCATGCTTAAGGAATGGAGCATTTTCCCTTTCCATCAAGTGAGTATTACCCTGTTAGATAACAAAATTCCCTCAGGCAAGAGCACCTCTTGGGATGTGGAGCTTGAAACCTCTAGAACTTTTTCAGGTGCGTGGGATAGACCTCGTTTAGGTAAGTTGAGAAACCCAACAGTTGGGACACCTGGCTGGCTCAGTCAGTAGAGCATGCGACTATTGATCTCGGGGTTGTAAGTTTCAGCCCCGTGTTGAGTGTTGAGATTCCTTAAAAATACAATCTTAAAAGCCCAAATGTCCATCGGTGCATGAATGGATAAAGAAGATGTGGTATATATATACAGTGGAGTATTACTCAGCAATCAAAAAGAATGAAATCTTGCCATTTGCAACTACGTGGATGGATCTAGAGGGGATTATGCTAAGTGGAATTAGTCAGAGAAAGACAAATATCATATGACTCCACTCATATGAGGACTTTAAGATACAAAACAGACGAACATAAGGGAAGTAAAGCAAAACTAATATAAAAACGGGGAGGGGAACGAAACAGAAGAGACTCTTAAATATGGAGAACAAACAGAGGGTTACTGGAAGGGTGATGGGAGGGGGGATGGGCTAAATGGGTAAGGGGCATTAAGGAGTCTACCCCTCAAATCATTGTTGCACTATATGCTAACTAACTTGGATGTAAATTTAAAAAATAAATTAAATAAAAATTTTAAAAAATACAGTCTTAAAAAAAATGCAACACTTAACCCACATGGATATACTGACTCTACGTCTCTCGTCCATTTCCTTTTGTGAGAAAGGACCAAATAAGAGACCAAATAAAAATACCACGTTAACTTCCCATAGAATTCTGGAAAGGACAATAACTATAAGGAGGAGATTTGTTGTAGCTAGGCTTTTAACGCCAAAGTCTGGAATTTGTTGTCTGGAGTTTGTTTTCTATGGATCCTGTATGGCTGAAACTCATTTCCTCGTTGAGCATTATTTTCAGTGAAGGGTGTAGACTCCTAAAAAATGGAAAGGTCAAGAAGCAAATGTGTAAACTGGCTGTCTTGCAGGAAAACTTGAACTTGGCACTGAACTCTGCTTCTGCCATTGGGTGTCACGTTGTGAACATCGGTGCAGAGGATTTGCGGGCTGGGAAACCCCATCTGGTTTTGGGACTGCTCTGGCAGATCATTAAGATCGGTTTGTTCGCCGACATTGAATTAAGCAGGAATGAAGGTAATGGAACATCGTCACTATTTTGAAAGTTGTGCTTTCATTTAATTGAGGTGATTAGACGATAACTAGAATTAACAGAAGGTAATGCTATAGTGTTATTCAGGAAAACAGCCTGATTACAACTTTTCTTCTTTAGTATTATTTTTAGTGCTTTTTCTATTCTCTCGCTGATTTAGATCTCTTCAGAACTATGCCAACCTGCCCTTGATGGTCGCATATGTCCTGAACCAGCAGAAGCATCATCCCTCTTACACATTACCCTCTTCCTGTAAGGCTAAATTAAAATATGAAGCACCACTCCAAATATTCCTATCTTATTCCAGAAATCAGTCTCTCAATCCTAGTGACTTCTGGGGAATA
The DNA here is from genome assembly GCF_027475565.1 of Acinonyx jubatus. Lineage (NCBI taxonomy): Eukaryota > Metazoa > Chordata > Mammalia > Carnivora > Felidae > Acinonyx > Acinonyx jubatus. The sequence goes on from NC_069389.1 coordinate 92,007,621, forward strand.
TATATTTGGGGTTCTCAGCAGTTTCAAAGTCCCAGACTGTCTGTCAGCCGTCTCATTTTGCACATTCATCCATCGTAAGACTTTTTGGCCACTTTGGACACCATTACACTTTCTCTTTTGGTCCACTCCAAGGTACCTATATTTGAACAAATATAATTCCTCTCGCTGCTAGCCACCTTCACCGTGGTGTTTGTCTTATTAAAGGAGTTGAAGTCTGTTCAAAAAGGAAAAGAGGACAACAAAATAAAATTACATTGGCTTGTGTAATAGATCAAATGACTCTTCTTTGCCAAGGTCTCAGGTGCATAGATGTCATGGTGTTTAATCCTTTCTAGCCTTTGACTTGGTGGAGATGGGGAGCCAACGGAGGGTCCTGGACAAGTGACCATGCTGCCTCTGCCCTTGCTTCAATCCCTCAGGGTCAAAGTGACATGGCATGAAGCAGAGTCCGTGAAAGATGAAACTGGCCTGATAAAAGCATTACTTAGACCTCTTCAGAAATCAGGCAATTTCAGTCTTCTTGTTCAATATAAACCTCCTTTTATCTTATGGGAGGTAATAATTGCATTAGGACTGCATGACTTACTCCTAAAACAATGCTAAAATTTAGATGGTTCTCTATGCAGACACCCGTGCTTCTCTCTATTACCTGAGGGAATATTTACTAAAAACCTTTGGCTTCTTCTACACATTCCATTCAACAACAAAAAATAATTGAGCGGTGGGGTGCCTGGGTGGCTCAGTCGGTTGGGCATCCGACTTTGGCTCAGGTCATGATCTCGCAGTTCGTGGGTTCAAGCCCCACATGGGGCTCTGTGCTGACAGCTCAGGGCCTGGAGCCTGCTTTGGATTCTGTGTCTCCCTCTCTCTGCCCCTCCGTTCTCTGTCTCTCTCTCTCTCTCTCTCAAAAATAAATAAGCATAAAAAAACACCCATTCATCTCTAAAAAAATAATAATTGAGGGGCTTTTACATGTTAGGTGCTATAGAAAATGTAAAGTTGAATTATATCCCATTAAAAATAGATTTAACCCAGGCACCTGGCTGGCTTAGTCTGTAGATCATACAAGTCTTGATTTGGGGGTTGTGAGTTTGAGCCCCATGTTGGGTGTAGAGATTACTTTTTTTAAAAAGTAAAAATATTTTTTAAAAACCATATTTAACCCTTCAGGAGTAAGTTAACTATACTTAAATATGAATACCAGGACGCCTGGGTGGCTCAAGTCAGTTAAGTGTCCGACTTCAGCTCAGGTCATGATCTCACAGTTCATGAGTTCGAGCCCCACGTCGGGCTCTGTGCTGACAGCTCAGAGCCTGGAGCCTGCTTTGGGTTCTGTGTCTCCCCCTCTCTCCACCCCTCCCCCACTCGTACTCTATCTCTCTCTCTCAAAAATAAACACTAAAAAAATAAAAAATAAATATGAATACTGTAGTGTTCCTGTACTCCTATAGTCAAAAGGTTAAGTATAAAGGCTCCAATATTTTTAACATCCTTCCCCCAATCTCTGATTTTAATATTATTAAACAAGGACAATTTAGGTAAGTATATGACATAATGTAAAAATGTTTCAAAAACTGTAACTTGGGGTGCCTGGGTGGCTGAGTGCACAGCCTGCTTGGGATTCTCTCTCTCCCTCTCTCTCTGCTCTTTGCCTGCTTGCACACACATTCTCTCTCTCTCTCTCTCTCTCTCTCTCTCTCTCTCTTTCTCTTTCTCTCTAAATTAAATAAAGAAGCATTTACAAAAACCTGTAACTTATTTGCCATTTGGAATGTGAAGAATAATAAAAACAATACATTATAGTATTGTGTATTTGCTATGTGTCTTCATAACACAGTATCTTTATATCATTGCATAATTATCTACTTCTGTATTTATCTTTTATTAGACTCTCCGTACCTAAAACTGAGGACCTAGGTCATGCTAGTTTTTGCACGTCCATTACTTCACAGAGCGTCAGAAGACCAAATGAACTTACAATGACCATTGTCAGATAACATATTGGTTGTGGGGGTTTTTTTCCTTATAGCCTTGGCCGCCTTACTTCGAGACAGGGAGACTTTGGAGGAGCTCATGAAACTGTCTCCAGAAGAGCTTCTGCTTAGATGGGCCAACTTTCATTTGGAAAACTCGGGCTGGCAAAAAATCAACAACTTTAGTGCTGACATCAAGGTAACGGTGCAGAGAACGATCACACTCTTGGGCGACGTGATGAGCAGTGAGGGAATTCTGCCAGTATATCACCAGGCCTTGTTGGCCCTTGGCCCCGATGGTAGTTTTCAGTAAGAGACAAAACCTAGGAACGAGCACTAGCCCCAAGTCTAGCTCTGCTTCTGTGAAAAAGGGTACAAGTATTCTAGTCCTAACTTCTACGTTCTTCCTACTGTTAAACATGGAGTATAGAAGGGGGGGCCATGACTAGCCTCTTCCTAACTGCCTTTCCCAGACCTCAGTGTATCTGTTAGTATAGCTCTAGAAGAGAGAGAAAGGGCCCCCGAGATTCCCCTTCGTCTTTCATGTTTGGCTTCTCTTCTGTCATGTGCTCCCACCATTAGACACTGAGTTCCGGAGGGTAGTGATGAGTTCTTAACATATGTCTGTGTCTCCTACCTCAGCCCCTGCTCTAGGGCCATCCTGCTAAATCCCACCTCTAACACGATACCTGGCACATAACAGACCTGCAAAGTGGCGCCTGGGTGGCTCAGTCGGTTAAGGGTCCGACTGCGGCTCAGGTCGTGATCTCGCGGTTTGTGAGATCGAGCCCCGCGTCGGGCTCTGTGCTGACAGGACGGAGCCTCCTTCTGGTCCTCTGTCCCCCTCTCTTTCTGTCCCTCCCCGGCTTGTGTGCTCTCTGTCTCTCTCTCTCTCTCTCTCTCTCTCCCAAAAATAAATAAATAAACTTAAAGAAAAAGAAAAAGAAAATCAAGTCCTTGACCACATGTTGCTTTGGCTTCCCAGAGAGAGGGGGCCACAATTACCATAGCGAATATCACAGAGTCCTCATTAATTGCCTCGACTCTCTGCAAAATCCAGACGTTGGGACACAGGGAACAAACTCAAGGATCTTCACCAGATGTCACTGACCCACAGGGCTATGAAAACAATAGTCTGTGGTCACATCAATGCGTTCAGCGGTGAGAGGAAGTGATGGGATATTGGCAATACTGATTTCATCAGTGAAACTTCAGGATAGCTCCAAAATTGTAAGACCAGCTGGTTCCCCATCCCTTCTTTTAACTTACACAACATGTTTGGCCAGGTGTATTTTTGCCATATGCATTAGATGTGTTCCCAAAAACCACTTGGAAATGGGTTTTCTGTTCTGGGATGTATTTTAAATGTACAAAAGGAAATCCTGTTTAAAAGTAAATAAATAAAAGCCTGCCTTGAATCTTTTTAAAAAACAAAGCATTGTTGGGTAATGTGAAAAAGGGCTTCCGACTTATCCGTATTCACGTTCAATTTTCACGTGCAAAGCCCTTTTCAGGATAGTACCTACAATGCTGGGCCTGCTCTTTACCTGTTCTCAAGTGCATAGGATTTGATCATGAATTGTTTATGCACCTTTAGAAAGAAATTGTGAGCAAACACATTTTTGCAATAGTAAATATCCTATTACAGGGAGGCAAATCCTATGCCCACAATGGTAGCATCTGGGTTTGCATTTCATGAATTGGTCTGAAATGGATTTCACTCACCTGATTCTCCCCGTTCTTGGCATCATTTATGGCATTATGCGTCAAACTCACTTGCCTTAGCTCATCTAAGACGTAGCTCTGGGTAACTCCCAGGGGTTCATATTTGGTAGGTCTGGGTTTTGATCCAGTAATCTGCATATTGGACAGCTTCCCCCAGGGGATTAAGGTGCACATAATCTACAGAACTTACTAGGAGGAACATTCCTTTAGAGCCTGTCTGGACGTTAAGGGTCAGTAATCCTCTAGTTTACTGTGATGATGTTTAACACTTCTGATTACAAAAATATTATATAGGAATTCTGTCCCCTGAAGGCAGTTTACTTGACAGGTGTGTTGGGGACCCTTATTGATTGTTTGCGGTGGTACTGTGGTTTTCAAGTTGTATTCTGTGGCGTGTCCACACAGCCCGAAGTCACGCAGCCCACCCCCATATGAGCAACACCGCTTTAATTATTGGAATTCCAAGCAAAAACATTCAAACAATAAATGAGTTCAGGAGCTTAAAAAGAAAAATCGTGTTTGGCTGAGTATATTCAGGTCACAAAGTGTTAAATGTGTTATTTCACCCACTCAAGTGTTACTCATTTAAGAATGGTCATTTAAGTCTACAACTAAATACATCTTTAACACAGCTAATCTCTTCTCCGCAGGTTATGGTATATATCCTGTTTTGTAATGATGTAACCTGTTTATTTTCTCTTTCCCTATGCTTCCTGGATTTCTGCTCCTACTTTCTTTTCTTGCTTGTTTTGTCTACCAAGCTTATTGACTTCAGTAATTCAGTGAAGGTACAGAACTAGTTATGTGTTTACTAGTATTATGGGTAATGTTAATCAATTGTGAAGTCATGATAAAATCTAGTTATCCATATTCAAGGCAGACGTTAGGCCAGATAGATGGACTTTTCTGGGGGAAAGATCCGTTAGCTTTGAAGGCAGAGATTTCTGCCATCCGTTCTCCCAAAATCCAATGCAAATATCCTTACAAACATGGGACAAGAGGATACATTCATTCTTTGTAAATGTGATCTCACTGCAACTTTCAATTCACTTGTAGGATTCCAAAGCCTATTTCCATCTTCTCAATCAAATTGCACCAAAAGGACAAAAAGAAGGGGAACCACGGATAGATATTAACATGTCGGGTTTCAATGTAAGTATTGAAATTCTACAATCTTACAAAATCATTGTCCATTTCTTCTAAATAGCAAGAATTGTTATAATTGCATGTGGTGGTGTTGACAGTTTTAAGCGTTACTTTAAAATGTATTGCTGTGGGTGTAATTCAAAGGCAGAAAGATTAGCTTTGGTTTATTTTGACAGTTTATTAGTGAGCTCCACAGTGATGGCGCTGTTGGTTTATATGGATTGCATAAAATATGCAAAGCGAGGGTGAGGAAATAAGTGTTAGAAACTAACCTTTTCCAGGTGTTTGGATTGTAATCACAGTAAGACATTTAGTGACTCTATGTTCATATATGCATCTGTAATATTCCTGTGTTGAGGGTAACGTGACTATGTTTACAAACTGCTGATCCCTGAAATCCAATATGGGGAATCATTCACGGAACATGTTCCCTGCTTACGTCATTGATTTGTCCAGGGACCTTGGACACATTTCTTCCCCATACTGGATCTCACTTAGCCCATCCATAAAGTAAGGAGTTGGACTAGACTAGTCTCAAGTTTCTATGTTCGCCTAGTTTATTCTTTGTACCTATTAGATATAGGATGCACTGTACTAATTTGGGGGCACCTGGGTGGCTCGGTCAGTTAAGCGCCCGACTCTTGGTTTCAGCTCAGGTCATGATCTCACGGTTTGTGAGTTCAAGCCCCGCGTTGGGCTCCATGCTGGGCATGAAGCCTACTTAAAAAAAAAAAAGGAGAAGAAGAAGGAAAGAAAATCCACATTTCTACCCTATTATGCAGTGGGATTGAGTGGATTATACTGTCTAAACCATTTACACTGCCCTTATCAGAACTGAACTTGTAACTGACTTGTGTACGTGTATTTCTGTCTGTATGTTAGATGTGAGACTCTTTGGTTCAGTCACTTGGTATGGATGAGGGGCTGTCCTGTGCACTAGGGAGCTGTCTGGGAAGGCTAACCAGATGACCTTATGCCTGTGTAAATGGCACCAGGATACTAACTGATTCTGATTCTGATACAACTCTTCTCCATTCAGTCTTTCCTGATTGATCTGAAAGCACTCCTTTGTCTCTTCCCTCCTCAGAGTCCGTCAAGGATTCCCATTGACTGTAGTCTTTAGTCCGAAATGTTCTGCTTAGCATTTAAGGCCCTACACGGTCTTGTTCCAGGTCTCCTATCCAGCGATGTTTCCCACTAGTTTTATCTCTGAGCCCGTGCTCACGCTTTTCCCTGGTTGTTCAGCGTCCTTCTTCATCTTTTTCAGCCTTATACCTTTAGGGCCTCATTGATGACTGATTTTTTTTTAAATCCATTATCACATCAGGGTTGCTCGTGATCCTTTATAGTTCCTTCCTGCCACTTTCCCCTACTCCCCCTTCCCAGGCAACCACTCATTTGCTTTCTTTCACTTTATATTAGTTTGAATATTTGCAAATTTTATATAAATGGACCCCTGTAGTATGTATTCTTTTTTTGTGTAGCTCCTTTCGCTTGGCATGATTATTTTGAGACTCATTCATGTTGTCACATGTATCATAAATTCATTCCTTCTTAAAGGCTGAATTGTATTCCGATGAATGGATATACCGCAATTTGTTAACCCACGCACTTGTTGAACATTTGGATTGTTTCCAGTTTGGGGCTATTACAACTACAGCTGCTATGAACATTCATATAGAAGTCTCTGTGTAAATATGTGCATTCATTTCTCTTTGGGAAGTACCTAGGAGTGAAATGGCTGAGTGATGGGGTATGGTTATTGGTGATGGTTAACTTTTTGAAGAAGCTGCTAATTCATCTGCTCAAGTGGTTGTACCATTTTACATTGCCACCAGCAATGTATGAAAGTTCCACTTCATCCACGTCCTCGCTAACACTTCAGTGTGGTTAGCCCTTTTAACTTGGCTCATTCTAACAGGTGTTGAAAGATCTGTCATTGTGGTTTTAATTTGTATTTCCCTAGTGACCTGTGATGTTGAACATTTTTATGTGACTATTTACCATCCGTGTATCGTCACTGTTCAAACATTTTGTCCATTTTTAATTGCATTGTTTGTTTTCTTATTAGCAAGTTTTGAGTGTTTTTTATGTATTTTGGATACAAATCCTTTATCGGATATGTGATTTGCAAATGTTTTCTCCCAACGTTTTTCAAAGAACAGACATTCTTAATTATAGCCAAGTCAAATTTAGTCATTTTTCTTTTACAGATCATGCTTTTGATGTTGTATCTGAGAAATTTTAGCATAATACAAGGTCACAAGTATTTCCTCCTATGTTTTCTCCTAGAGGTTTTTAGAGTTTGGCTTTTTGCATTTAGAAATATATGTTTGGAGTTAATTTTGAATATAGTGTGAGATAGGAGCTGAAGTTATTTTTGCATATATGTTTTTTTGGATTTGATTATTTTTATTTCACTATTATATATTGGACTATTTAAGTTTTTGGTTGTCATCTATTTTAAAGCTTCCTTCTGTTCCAATATTATGTCAATGCTTCATTAAGAATGCCAGGGTGATCAATGAAGAAGGGATTTTAAGATAAAGCTGGTAAATAGCATAAATCAAACAATATTAAAGTAATAACTGACAGGTTACAAGAAATAGAAAAGGCTCTGAGAGGAACTCACTATATGCTCACAGAGAATCCTGAAGAAACGTTGAATCCCACTCAATTGCCAATCTTCTGGTGGTTACTGGCTGCAGAAGGTTACAAGGGTAACACAATAAACACACATTGTTCTGGAGTCCTACACAGTCAAGGTATCGCACTGGAGGTTAAAAAACTAAGGAGCATCACCCATTAAAGACAAAGTTAAGGGGCGCCTGGGTGGCTCAGTCGGTTGAGTGGCCGACTTCGGCTCAGGTCACGATCTCGCGGTCCGTGAGTTCGAGCCCCGTGTCGGGCTCTGTGCTGACCACTCAGAGCCTGGAGCCTGTTTCGGATTCTGTGTCTCCCTCTCTCTGACCCTCCCCCATTCATGCTCTGTCTCTCTCTGTCTCAAAAATAAATCAACGTTAAAAAAAAAAATTTAAAGACAAAGTTAAAACCCTCAAATTATACATTCTGGGCAGCGTTAGTTTAAAAGTAACATTCCTCAAGCTTCCTTTAGCTTTATCTCTTCTTTTCCCACCAATTGTAAAACCTTTTTATAGGGGACACTGTTGTCCAGAAGTGCTACATTTGCCCTGGGACAAACTGTAGTGTACAGATATAGGAACTTCTCAGAGTGTTGCTGTGTTCTTTTCCAAACATAGGTCACTAGACACAGAAAATCCCAAAGCAACTGTGCCTCCTGTAGCTCCCGGTTTTTTTACTTGTAGCATTGGGAGGCGGGAATACTGGGTGTCTGAGAAACTAATTTTGACACTGGTCTGAAATGATTGGGGAACTCACATTCTTCACCAAACCCTATGTTGATCAAGAGCTCAGCATGCATCTTTCCAGGGGGAAAAGAAAAGGGGAAAAAAATAGAATGGGGTGGGCACCTGGGTGGCTCAGTTGGTTGAGCTTCTGACTCTTGGTTTCGGCTCAGGTCATCTCAGATTTTCTGGGTTCGAGCCCCGCGTTGGGCTCTGTGCTGACAGTGCAGAGCCTGCTTGAGATTCTCTGTCTCCCTCTCTCTCTACCCCTCCCCGACTCACCCTAGTGCTCTCGCTCTGTCTCTCTCTCTCTCTCAAAATAAACAAATGAACATTAAAAAAAATAGAATGGGGAAGAAGGTAACAAGTTGGGAGTCATAGGAATTAGTCGAAAGTAAGTATTTGCAGAAATGCACAACATTGCTTCTTCCTGGGTGGAAAAGTTAAGTAAAGCAAACCGTAAACAAATAAAATAGACTAAAATAAAAATCCCTGAAGAGAAAAACTACAATTTGAAATGCACAATTTACACCTGAAATCAAATCATTGGAAACTGCGATTCTTGATTATTATTTTTAAATTATTTTCTCATAATTATTTTCTCTTTTTCAGTCTTACACCTCCCTTAGGGCCCAACTGAAAAATCTGAGCAGTTTTTGCTTTTTTCTTGATGAGTTTTAGCAGGAGATGTAATCCCAATGGAATTAAATGTATTATCCTTAGATAAATCATCTGGTGCCACCTAGGGTATTTTTAAGGTACTGCAATCAAATACAGCCAACTTTCTGTTGCATTCCACAAACAATTTTATAATAAATACCATGTGTTGGCTAAGAGAAAGTAGAATTGTATATCCAGCCTATCATTGTAGGGAAACGTTTCTATATTTTTAGTATTTTTAGCCTTTTACAATATGTCTTCTTACTTCAACAGGAAACAGATGATTTGAAGAGAGCAGAGAGTATGCTTCAACAAGCAGACAAGTTAGGTTGCAGACAGTTTGTTACCCCTGCTGATGTTGTCAGTGGAAACCCCAAACTGAACTTGGCCTTTGTGGCTAACCTGTTCAATAAATACCCAGCACTAACGAAGCCAGAGAACCAGGATATTGACTGGACTCTATTGGAAGGTAACTGAAGGTTTCTCACATTCTAATGTGCAGGACTACAGAGTGGAAATATGTTACGTAGGCCACGATGGTTTCAGGATCTTGACTTAATACGTTTCCTTATCCACTTTCCCTTAGCAAATATCTGCTGGAAGTAGACCCAAAGGCTGAGTAAAAAGTGGCAGCTGATAGAAAAGGATGATACAAGGAAACTTGTAAAGGAGTCACGGATCACTTAGCTTAAGGCCACTTAGTAAACCCGTGCTTTATTTTAATATTTTAGAATTAGATCACTTTTTAAACCTCTCCTTCCGCAAATATACATATGCATTAAATTTGACCTATAAATTTACAGTATTATTTCATTCATCCATGGTTGGACTGACCAGAACTAGCCCCGATTCCTTTTCTACTCCCCTACTCAAAAAATACTAGGGGCACCCGGCAGGCTCAGTCAGTTGAGCGTGCTAGTCTCAATCTCGGGATTTTGAATTTGATCCCCACGTAGGGTATAGAGATTACTTAAAAATAAAATCTTTAAGGGGCGCCTGGGTGGTTCAGGCAGTTGAGCCCGACTCTTGATTTCAGCTCAGGTCGTGATCCCAGGGTCGTGGGGTCAAGCCCTGCGTCACGCTCCGTGCTGAGCGTGGAACCTACTTGAGATTCTCTTTCTCTCTCCTCTGCCCTTCTTCCCTGCTCACATGCTGTCTCTCTAAAAAGAAAAAATAATTGGGTGCCTGGGTGGCTCAGTCGGTTGAGCATCTGACTTGGGGTCAGGTCATGATCTCGCGGTCTGTGAGTTCAAGCCCTGCGTTGGGCTCTGTGCTGACAGCTCAGAGCCCGGACCCTGCTTTGGATTCCGTGTCTCCCTCTCTTTATGCTTTTCCAGTTTCAAGTAACTTATTGCTGTAGTATTATAGGCATGTAAAATGAGTACTCGTGTGTAGCTTAGGATGTATAAATGTGTAGAAAGAAGAAGTAAATTCATGAGTATAGAGGGTTCATATAACCACAAAAGTTTTTTTAATGTAAAACTGATCACATCAGTTACTTCTGGGAGATATTGGGGAAGGATTACAAGGGACAGAAGATTATTAAAAATTCATAAACCTCTAAATTGCTTAACTGATTATAAATTTGCATTCTTTAATTTTAAAATAAAATGAATAGATTTTTAAAAACAGGCATGTATCTGGGGGCACCTGGGTAGCTCAGTTGGTTAAGTGTCTGACTCTCGATCTTGGCTCAGGTCATGATTTCATGGTTTGTGAGACTGAGCCCCACATTGAAGCTTTGCACTGACAGCATGGAGCCTGCTTAGGATTCTCTCTCTCTCTCTCTCTCTCTCTCTCTCTCTCAATATAAAGAAATGAACTTTAAAAAAATAAAAACAATAAAAAGCATGTATGTAGAGAGAAAGTAGAGAGAATGTTTGGAGATTCATATTGGAGAAAACCTCTAGATCTGTACAGAGGAAATGAAATAATCTTACATATGCTTTCATATTATATGCACATATACAAGGTGTTGCATTAATATATAAACTTTGTGAATATTCTTAATAGGAGAAACTCGTGAAGAAAGAACCTTCCGTAACTGGATGAACTCTCTTGGTGTTAATCCCCATGTAAACCATCTCTATGCGTAAGCTTTTCTACTTTTCTTATAAACAATTAGGAACGTCATGAGTGGATGCCACAGAAATAATGACAGCTCTAAACATTTTCTAAATGTTAGTTTACAGGGTGCCTGGTGGAGTGTCTGACTCCTAATTCAGCTCAAGATCGAACCCCGTGTTGGGCTCCGCACTGAGCATAGAGGCTGCTTAAGATTCTGTCTCTCCCCTGCCTCCCTCTGCCCCTTTCCCCATTTGCACGCACTCTCTCCCTCTCTCTCAAAAGAAGTTAGTTTACAGTGGTCATTTATAGTGGAAAATGCTTAGTGGTGACATCCATCATTATTTTCCAAATATGCAGAAGCCCAGATTATTTCTCTATATGATCATTAAGTGAAAGAATGTAAGGATGTCTTTCTAACACCCTAGGGAACAGATAGTTAATATTTTGAAACAGAGACCAAGAAATGCCTTAGGTAGACCATCCATGATGTCTTGAGGCCTTCGTGTTCACTGTTCTCTCAGCATGGAATGTTCTTTTCCGCCTCTAATGCCTTACTCCCTTACTATATTCAAACCACGAATTCAGACCCGGCCCAGCACCTAACGCTCCTTAACCCTAACCCTAGTTCTTTTTTATCTCCATAGCAGTTATATACACCCCCAAATCAAATGATCTGTTTATCCATATACTTGTTTTTTGTCTCTCTCTCTAACTCTAAAGTAAGGCCAGGGATTTTTGTCCTATTGCCCAGCTTCTAGAATAGTCCCTTGCAAAAAGTAAGCTCTCAATAAATATTTCAAGTGAGCAAGATGATGTTACCTTTGTTTTGGGGACAGACTGATAGAAAATAGGAGCCTAGGGGCACCTGGGTGGCTCAGTCAGTTAAGCGTCCGACTTCAACTCAGGTCACGATCTCGCGGTCCGTGAGTTCGAGCCCCGAGTCAGGCTCTGTGCTGACAGCTCGGAGCCTGGAGCCTGCTTCGGATTCTGTGTCTCCCTCTCTCTCTGCCCCTCCCCCGTTCATGCTCTGTTTCTCTCTGTCTCAAAAATAAATAAATGTTAAAAAAAAATTTTTTTTTTTTTTTTAAGAAAATAGGAGGCTGGGGTATTATCTGTGGTTTTCTAGGTTTTATTTACTTTTTTAGTTTAAATCCCATTTAGTTAATATAGTTGTAATAACACTTTCAGGAGTAGAATTTTGTGGTTCATCACTTACATACAACACCGAGCACTCATCCCAACAAGTGCCCTCCTTAATGCCTATCACCCATTTTCCCCTCTCTCCCACTCCCCCATCAACCCTCAGTTCTCTGTATTTCAGAGTCTCTTATGGTTTGCGTCCCTCTCTGTTTTTATCTTATTTTTCCTTCCCTTCCCCTATGTTCATCTGTTTTGTTTCTTTAATTCCACATATGAGTGAAATCATATGATATTTGTCTTTCTCTGCCTGACTTATTTCGCTTAGCATCACACGCTCCAGTTCCATCCCTGTTGATGCAAATGGCAAGATTTCATTCTTTTTGATGGCCGAGTAATATTCCATGGTGTATATATACCACAGCTTCTTCAGCTATTCTTCCATCGTTGGTCAGGTTTTCTATGTTTTAGTCACCCCTGTACTGTTATGCTTTTCGTGAAACCAAGTCTGGCTGTCTGAAAACACTGATTGAATTCTTTTTAAATCTTCAGTGACCTACAAGACGCCTTGGTAATCTTACAGTTGTACGAACGAATTAAAGTTCCTGTTGACTGGAGTAAGGTCAATAAACCTCCATACCCAAAACTCGGAGCCAACATGAAAAAGGTAGATCATTCAGTCGCCACACAGATTTGTTACGGGCTGTTTTTATTCTCCGTGTGTTTCTTTCGTTTAGAACACTCTTGAGTCTGAGCTTCTTGAGAACAGGAACTGTGTCTTGACTTCTTTTGATGCGTGGAGCACCCCGCGTCGCAAACACGTACTCACGTATGTGCGCGGAGTAAGCAGACGAGAAATCTTTGACCGTTTACCTTCTGTGCGTTTACAGCTGGAAAACTGCAACTATGCTGTTGAACTGGGGAAGCATCCTGCCAAATTCTCCCTGGTCGGTATTGGAGGGCAGGACCTGAATGATGGAAACCAAACTCTGACTTTAGCTTTGGTCTGGCAGCTGATGAGAAGGTACGGTACGCAGTTCGAGCTGTTCACGCTTCGCTGCAGTCCTGGTCTGTGATCTACTTCTTGTTACTTTCAGGCAGACGTGTCGGTGACTATGTCTTTGAAATGTTTGCGTTTAGACTCTTAAGTGGGCTGAAGTAACGAATACATGCTGGGTGTTCAGTGGGGGGTGCCTCCTTGAAAGCCAGGCAGCAGAACTGTGAATATTTCCTGGTTTTATTTTTTGTAAGTTTTCTGCATTTATTTCGAGAGAGAGGAGCATGAGTCGGGGAGGGGCAGAGAGAGAGAATCCCACACAGGCTGTCAGCACATAGATCTGACGTGGGGCTCGATCTCACGAACCATGAGATCATGACCTGAGCTGAAATCAAGATGCTTAACCAGCTGAGCCACCCAGGCACCCCTCTTCACCTGTTTTACTAGGAAGCCTGGCATGCAGCCTTGAGCTTCATTTAGTGTCAGTGAATTAAAAAAAAACAAAACAGAAAGCAAAAATTATGAACAGTCCCTGGATCCATTTAAAAAAGAAGATCTCATAATTATAATGCTTAAAAGCATTCTTTATGACTGAGCACCAGCCAAAGCACAGCTTCTTTTAGGTCATGGCCACTGTTGGACTGGTATAAAAGGTGCCTGCAATAGACTGTTGGGCTTGCTCTGGAAAGCACTGAAATCCCCCCGCCAGCACCACTTACAAAGGGTAGATCAGTGGTGAGCCACTACTACTCGAATTTTTTTTTTCATATAATATGAATTTCCTTCCATGAAATCTTTAGTCTTTCAAACCTAAGGGATAAAAGAAATAGAAGACAAAGCACCTTTCTATTGTTTGCATATTTTTCCCTAAAATAGATTGGGACCTAGGGCGCCTGGGTGGCTCGGTCAGTTAAGCATCGGACTCTTTTCTTTTTGAAGTGTTATTTATTTTGAGAGAGAGAGAGAGAGAGAGAGTGCAAGTGGGGAAAGCACAGAGAAAGAAGGAGAGAGGGAATCCCAAGTAGGCTCCACACCATCGGCACAGAGCCTGATACAGGGCTCAAACCTACGAACCACGAGATCATGACCCAAGTCAAACAACTGAGCCACCCAGGCACCCCAAGCATCTGACTCTTGATTTCGGCTCGGGTCATGATCTCAAGGTTTGTGAGTTCAAGCCCCACGTCCGGCTCTGTGCTGACGGTGTGGCGCCTGCCTGGGATTCTCTCTCTCTCTCTCTCTCTCTCTCTCTCTCTCAAAATAAATAATTTTTTTTAAAGTAGATTAGGACCTTTTCTTCTACCTCTTTTATTTTTGTTTTCCTTATTATTAGTTTATGTTACAGTTCTAAGTTACATAGGCTCCCCCCCCCAAATCTCATGTTTTTCTTTTCAGATTTTTATTTAAATTCTAGTGCGTTAACATATACAGGGCAACATTGGCGTCAGCAGAATTCGGTGATTCATCACTTACAACAACACTGCTTCTTCTTTTAGATATACCCTCAATGTTCTGGAAGACCTTGGAGACGGGCAGAAAGCTAATGATGACATCATCGTAAGCTGGGTGAACAGAACATTGAGTGAAGCTGGAAAATCAACTTCCATTCAGAGTTTTAAGGCAAGAATTCCACATTTGACTCTTAGACGTTATGTTTGCTGGAAAGTGCCAGTAATTTGGAAGGGCAGCCGTTGGGTTTCTTCGTCAGTGTGAATTAGTGCTGGGCTAATGGCAAGACTCTCTTAATTCACTGGGCTTTGTTTATGGCAGCTTTCTGTAAGTAATCACGTGTTAATTTGTGCATACTGAAACTCTCAGGTTCATTGTCCTTTTTGCACTAGGACAAGACGATCAGCTCCAGCTTGGCGGTTGTGGATTTAATTGATGCCATCCAGCCGGGCTGCATAAACTATGACCTTGTTAAGAGTGGCAATCTGACAGAAGATGACAAGCATAATAACGCCAAGTAAGAGATACCAATGATAGTAGTGATTAATATCCTGGCAAGAGCACAGGCTTTGGAGCCGGGCACGTCCGCATTCTTGCTCAGATTCTGCCGCTGAACAGTGGCGTTATCTGAGGGGCGCCCAGTTGGGTGGCTCAGTCAGTGAAGCGTCCAACCCTTGGTTTCAGCTCAGGTCATGATCTCATGTTTCGTGAGTTCGAGCCCTGCATTGGGCTCTGCGTTGGCTGCGTGGAGCCTGCTTGGGATTCTCTCTTTCCTCTCTCCTGCCCTTCCCCTGCTTGTTCTCTCTCTGTCTCTCTCAAAGTAAATGAAAATAAACTTTAAAGGGGCGCCTGGGTGGCGCATTCAGTTCAGGGTCCCTCCGACTCTTGATATCGGCTCAGGTCATGATGTCACAGTTTGTGAGTTCAAGCCCCGCATCGGGCTCTGCACTGATGGCGTGGAGCCTACTTGGGATTCTGTCTCTCCTTCTCTCTGCCCCTCCCCTGCTTGTGATCTCTCTCTCTCTCTCTCTTTCTCTCTCTGTCTCTCAAAATAAATAAACTTAAAAAAAATAGAGGTGCCTGAGTGGCTCAGTTGGTTGAGTGCCCAAATTTGGCTCAGGTCATGATCTCACAGCTCTGACTTCGAGCCCTGTGTCGGCCTCTGTGCTGACAGCACAGAGTCTGGAGCCTGCTTCGAGTTCTGTGTCTCCCTCTCTCTCTGCCCCTCCCCTGTTCATGCTCGCTCACTCTCTCTGTCTCTCTCTCAAAAACAAATAAACATTAAAAAAGAATTTTTTTTAATAATAAGCTTAAAAACAAGAAGAATGGTGTCACCTGAGGATACCTCTTTGAGCCTCAGACTCATCAGTAGATTGGGAACAAATAATACTTAGAGATTTTGAAATGAATAAAATATGAGCCTAGCATTATGCCTGACATAGTAGGTGCTCAATCTGTTGTGGCTTTGGGAAATTACCGAAATAATATACTTTGGGTTTTAATGTGACTCAGCTACAGACTTACAAGAGGAGAATGAGCTAAGAACATTCATGCCGGGGCGCCTGGGTGGCTCAGTCGGTTAAGCGTCCGACTTCGGCTCAGGTCATGATCTTGCAGTCCGTGAGTTCAAGCCCCGCGTTGGGCTCTGTGCTGACAGCTCGGAGCCTGGGGCCTGTTTCGGATTCTGTGTCTCCCTCTCTCTCCCCCTCCCCCGTTCGTGCTCTGTCTCTCTCTGTCTCAAAAAAAAATAAACATTAAAAAAAAAAAAAAAAAGAACATTCATGCCATAGATAAGAGTAGATAGAAATATTCTTTTTTGAAACACATTGTTTACTGATGTCTTTTTTACTGGACATAGAGCACCTTTACTACATATGTTGAGTTTATTATCTTGGTCCCTAAATGAGCAGGATGCTTAACCCTCCACTGAAGCTACCTATGCCTTGAAAATTTTCTGCAAGCCAACGATATTGACAAGGGCTTTTCCACCTGTCACTTCCCTTCCCCACCAAAGACCTAGACTGTGACTTGCTTTTACAGGTGACCCATGAAAGCTTGACTAACATACACTGAAGACGAGCCCACCAAAAAACTTTCCTTTTTCAGTGACGTGGTCCTCTTCAAAGATTTGTGTCACAAAACACCTAGAAATGTCTCATGGATTAATTGAAGTGTGCTCTTGCAAATTTCCTCCACTGGACACATCAGTTCTTTCTTCCCGTACTTTGTGTACCTTTTCCGTTCCTTATTCTGACCACTCCGTTCATGTACCATGTAGACTCCCCGCCCTTGACTTTTTGGAAGTATTCATTGTATCCACCAAAGCAGCTTGGATTTGACATGTGACACAGATTTCCACCCCCTTTCTCTAAGATCACATGAGATCTTAGAGTGTCTGTTATCCTATTACGTGTTCAATGAAACTGTCAACATTGATTATATAGCCAGTCTGGATAATTATATATTTTTATATATATAATATATATTTTATATATACATATTTTTTTTCATTGTCAGGTCATGTCAGTGCTCCAAAATTAATTCTCATTGCATATTGGAGAAATGGAGTGGATAAAATCTGTCCCAAATAGTAGAGCTTAAAAATCTGGTGTCACTTAAGAGTGACATCAAAAAAACAAAACAAAACCCAGGGGCGCCTGGGTGCTTCAGTTGATTAAGCGTCTGAAAAAAAAACTGACACACACCATAAACTAAATACTAAGTTTTGAAAATTTTTTGCATGAAAAAGAAGAGACAAGGGCTGAACTTATAATAATAGATTCTGAAAAATAAGTATTTAAAGACAAACATCCTAATGAAAAATAGGACGTGTGGATAGATCAGACTACTTATAGAAAAGGAAATAAGCTATAAATACATAAATCGATGTGTCACCTGGCTGGTGTTTATAGGTATGCCTTTAAAAAGTGGCACCGAGGGGCACCTGGGTGGCTCAGTCGGTTAAGCGTCCATCTCTCGATTTGGGCTCAGGTCATGATCTTGCAGTTCGTGAGATCGAGCCCCACATCAGGCTCTGGCTGACGGTGCGGAGCCTGCTTAGAATTCTGTCTCCCTGTCTCTCTGCCCCTCTCCCACACGTGCATGCACTCTTTCTCTCTCTCTCTCTCTCTCAAAATAAATAGAAATAAACTTTAAAACAAAACAGAGAACAAAAAAAGCAAAATGTTCCCATCCGAATTCCCACACTATGGAAGTTTTGCATCCCAGCCAAATGATAAGAGGAAACCAATGTCTCCTCTCCTGTCCTTCGCTAACAAGAAGTTCATCTGAATTTCTGTTTCCTCCAAAAACAGGTACGCGGTGTCCATGGCTAGAAGAATTGGAGCCCGGGTGTATGCTCTCCCCGAAGACCTTGTGGAAGTAAAGCCCAAGATGGTCATGACCGTGTTTGCATGCTTGATGGGCAGGGGAATGAAGAGAGTGTAAAATAACCAATTTGAATACAAACAGCCTTGCTCCCAGGTGCATGGTTACCAGGTCAGCTATTTCCAGGTGATGTGCTCATGGCTTAAGGAACTGTTGGTCATCCTGAGAGCCCACAGGGGAAAGAGGTTGAATGAAAACGACTCCCCTTTCCCATCGCCGAAGTTGGATTTGTCAGGCACCCCTGAAATGTGCTCACGGCCAACTCATTTTTACTCTCTCCTCCTAGATTGCTGCCCTGGATACTTCCCATTGCTGTATGTTATGTCTGTGTATCTTTTTCCCTCCTAGAACATCCACATCTTGAGACGTGCTTAGATGATTGGATATGAATATTCTTAGACCATAATTTTGCTTTCCATCCAGTATGCTCATTCTCATTCGAGAACTGTGGTCGGAGGGTATTTGGATAGGAGTACCTTTTGCTTTCTCTTCGTAGTACTGAAAATTGGCAGAAGTAACTGGCTGTGCAGAATGTAATAGAAGCTTTTCGTATTCTTTTATTCTGAAAATCAGTATCTTTTTACAGTATTCTTTCTACATGATCTTTTTTGTACATTTAAGAATATTTTGATTACATTAAATAAGACTGCTGATTTTGCTACTTTTTTTAAGGGGTCTTCAAGTAAGTAAAAACCATACATTATAGGTAGAGGAACAAAACGGACCTTCCAATTTGCATACCCTGGCCTCTCACACCCAAGCTGTAAACAATTGACGCATCTTATCTTAAAACACTTGGTTCAGTATACGCTTCTTTGTGTTACAACCTGTATCCTCAGACTCTCTCTTTGGATTTAAAAATGTTGTTGAATGACACTTTTGAGGAGAGAGTGTGCTCGGACCGTAGACAGGATATGCTAAGTGTACCATCGAATTTCCAATTTTACACCTAAGACAAGGAGATGTGGTCACTAAAGAATAAAAATATGTATGTAGGACTTAATGTACTCTTGCTTTGTCCAGCTATTTGCTATAGTTTTCAAGATCATAATGTTACTCTAACTCTGAAAAGTGATGTAATCTGGTAGCAATGTATTAGTTCAAATAAAGGCATTTACATAATAATTAGTCTCTTCATGTTTCTTGCACACTATATAAAATGATGTTTGTGGGGGCGCCTGCGTGGCTCACTTGGTTAAGCGTCCGACTTCGGCTCAGGTCATGATCTTGCGGTTCGTGGGTTCGAGCCCCGCGTTGGGCTCTGTGCTGACAGCTCAGAGCCTGGAGCCTGCTTCGGATTCCGTGTCTCCCTCTTTCCGCCCCTCCCCCACTCACACTGTGTCTCTCTTGCTCTCTCAAAAATAAACATTAAAAAAAATTTTTTTTTAAAAAACGGCTTTAAGGAATAACTACAAGCTTCCTGCAAACATACCGGAGTAACTGATAAGGACAATCACATCTTACGACCTGTCTTCTGCTAAAGAAAAAGCTCCATTAGAAAAATGGGCAGGGGCACCTGGCTGGCTCAGTTGGTGGAACATGCAAGTCTTGATCTCAGGGGGCTGTGAGTTTGAGCCCCATGTTGGGTGTCGAGATTATTTAAAAATAAAATCTTTAGGGGCTCCTGGGTGGCTCAGTTAAGCATCTGACTTCAGCTCAGGTCATGATCGCACAGTTCATGAGTTCGAGCTCCAAGTCGGGCTCTGTGCTGACCGCTCAGAGCCCAGAGCCTGCTTCAAGTTCTGTGTCTCCCTCTCTCTGCTCCCCCCCCCCACCCAACTCACAGTCTCTCTCTCTCTCAAAAATAAATATTAAAAATAAAAATCTTTTTAAAAAAGAAAAAAATGGGCAAAGGAGTCCGATATCATTCAAAAAATTATAGTTAACCAATGAACATAAAAAGGGAATGCTGGTTCTCACAAGTAATGAGGATTATGCAATCTAAACAAACCAAGAATTACTTTCTTTTTTTTTTAGACGTCTTTTAAGAGCAGTTTTAGGTTGGAAGCAAAATGGAAAGGTACAGAGAGTTCTGTACCACCTCCCCCCACACATGCATAGCCTCTCCAACTATCAGCACCCCTCCCTGGAGCGGTATATTTGTTACAATTGATGGACCTACATTGACACATCACAATCACCCAAAGATCATAGTTGACGTTAGGGTTCACCCTTGCTGTTGTACATTCTGTGGGTTTTGACGAATGTATAAAGACGTGCCCACCATTACAGCATCCTACAGAATAGTTTCAATGTCCTAAAAGTCCTCTGCGCTCTGCCCATTCATCCCTCCCCATCTGCTAAGCCCTGGAAACCACTGATCTTAGTGTGGCCCTAGTTTTGCCATTTGCAGATATCCTATAGTTAGAATCATACGGTACTCAGCCTTTTCAGATTGGCTTTTTCACTTAGTGAAACATTTGAGAGAACTGCCTTAACAAACTGCCTTTCATTGATTAAAAAAAATAAAAGTGATTGGGGCGCCTGGGTGGCTCAGCCGGTTGAGCGTCCGACTTCGGCTCAGGTCATGATCTCACAGCTTGTGGGTTGGAGCCCCGCGTCAGGCTCTGTGCTGACAGCTTGGAGCCTGGAGCCTGTTTCAGATTCTGTGTCTCCCTCTCTCTGCCCCTAACCCACTCGCATTCCGTCTCTGTCTCTCTCAAAAACAAATAAACATTAAAAAAACAATGATAAATGATCTGTTGGTGGAGGTATGCAAATACAGGCTTTCTCTAACGCCCAGATGGAAGAATGATCAGTTTACGGCTGGTTGAAGGCAATTTGGTAACTACAGCCAAACTGCAAACGGTTGTATTTTTCCACTCTGCAGCCAGCAAATACAGCAATGTGCTATGATACATCTTGTAATGAAATAAGTTGTAGTCCAGCTACGTTATGCAATACTTTTGTAGTCATTAAAAACACTGCTGTCGGGGGGGGGGGGGGGGGGTGCCTGGGTGGCTCAGTCGGTTGAGCATCTGACTCGATTTCGGTTCAGGTCATGATCTCACAGTTTGTGAGATCAAACCCTGCGTCAGGCTCTAGCTGACAGTGTAGAGCCTGCTTGGGATTCTCTGTCTCCCTCTCTCTGCCCCTCCCCTGCCCGTGCACACACACACACTCTCTCAAATAAACTTTAAAAAATAAAAATAAAAAGTAAATTTAAAAACTGCTATGACTATGTAAGGAAAGATGTCTCATTCTACCCCACTTTTAAAAATAAATGGTAGTATGTACAAATATACTTCTACTTGGGGAGGTGGAGTGGAACATCAAGGATTTTTTACTTGTTTTGGAAACCGTTCACTGCATCGTTTTGAAGTTTTTATTTCAATTCCAGTTAGTTAACATACAGTGTAAAATTAGTAAAATTAGTTGAATCACGATAGAGTGATTCAAGACTTCCATGCAACACCCCGTGCTCATCACAAGTGCCCTCCTTCATCCCCATCACCCATTTAAAAAAATTCTTTAAGGTTTTATTTAGGTAACCTCCGCACCCAACAGGAAATTAAACAACATAGAGAGCTGCATGAAGCCCATTCTTTTTCTTGAGTGCTATAGTTGCTTATCTGGGACACACTCATCATAACGTCAACTGGAACAAGGGAAGTTTGTATCAGGCAGGGGCACAAAGTCAGAAAGTATAGATTTTTACAGTGGTAGGGACGCCTGGGTGCCTCGGTCGGTTAAGGATTTCCAGCATGGAACCAGCTTGGGTTTCTCTCCCTCCCTCTCTCTCTGTCCCTCCCCTGCTTGTACGCTCTCTCTCAAAATATAATGTTTACAGTGGCAGACAGAATGCGTAGGGGGTTAGATGTGGTGGCGATCAGTAAAATCCCCAATGTGACGTGATGCTTTGGCTGGTTCTTCATTTCTTACAAGTTTGACGGGTGATAAAAAGGGCCAGGTAGGTTTTTTGGGTGTTTTGTTTTGTTTTTTAATCCTGCAGGTTCCTTTTTGAGGTCCAGATTTGACCCATCCTTGTTTCCTGGTTTCAAAATCCTATTTCAAAACTGCTGCATTCAGATTTCACAGAAGGGGCTCCTCCTAAGGCTGGACAGCTTAGACACATACGTAAGACAGCCTTCTCACAGTCCAAAATCACCAATGCAAAATGGAAATAGCCCCTGACGTATGGGAACTGGCCTGGCACTCACAGCTATGCCTTGTTCTCCTGTGAGCATAAATGCCTTCGTAGAACACCAGCATCCTCTGTGTTGGTGATGAAGGCAGACAAAACAGGAACGCTATCCAACTCTCAGAAATGAACAAACATCTCCCTCTCCTGGCTGATATGAGATATTGCTGCTGCTTTTTCTTCATTCCCAGTACAGCTTGAGCCTGGGTATAATCTAGTATGGTTTTGCAATGTTGATTGTAAATATTTCTTGTCTTTAAGTCACGACTTAAACTGTGTCTCTAGCAACTTTTTTTAATAATTTTTAAAAAGTTTATTTATTATTGAGAGAGAGAGAGAGAGCACAAATTGGGAAGAGGCAGAGAGAATCCAAAGCAGGCTCCAGGCTCTGAACTCTCAGCACAGAGCCCGACGCGGGGCTCGAACCCACAGACTGTAAGATCATGACCTGAGCCGAAGTCAGACACTTAACCGACTGAGCCACCCAGGCACCCCTCTAACAACTATTCTTGATTTCACCTTTCCCAAATGCAGGCTTCAAATTCAGACTACATAATAAAATTATTAACAGGTCTTTTATGCTTCAAATATCTTTGGGTTTCCTGAAATGGCCATTAGAGAATACAAAGATTGCTCCTATAAAAGAAAGGGCAATTCTGGAGCACCTGGGTGGCCGGTCAGTTGAGCAGCTGACTCTTGATTTTGGCTGAGGTCCAGATCCTAGGGTCATGGGATCGAGCCCTGCAGCAGGCTCCACACTGACCGTGCTGCCTGCTTAAGATTGTCTCTCCCTCTGCCCCCTCCCTTGCTTGCGTGCTTGCTTTCTCTCAAATTAAGAAAGAAAAAAATTTTTAATGTTTATTTATTCTTGAGAGAAAGAGAGAGAGAGTGCAAGCAAGGGAGGGGCAGAGGGAGAGGGAGACACAGAATCCGAAGCAGGCTTCAGGCTCCGAGCTGTCAGCACAGAGCCCGACGCGGGGCTCAAACTCATGAACCGTGAGATCATGACCTGAGCTGAAATCAAGAGTAGGATGCTTAATGGACTGAGCCACCCAGGTGCCCCTTAGGAGATTATCTATGCCCTAGACAGACCTTCTAAAGACTCTCCGATGACGATGCTTTAGTCGTAGTTGTTAACAGTTTGAACACAAAAAAAGGAAAGCTAAAAATTGCTGAACAGGATATGCTATCGCAGTCTTAAATTTCTCCTTAAAATATAAGCTTCTCATGGAAATTAAATTGGTTCAGATGGCTCAATGAATTGCCCTTGCTCAGACTTACCATCTGACAAAATATAAAAAGAGGATACTTTACATGAATAGTATGTGATTTTAGGTAAGTCCACGATGTCAACATGGCTTAGAAACAAAGAGATTTCCTGACCTCTCCAGGAACCCCTATAAAATAAATGCTGAGTTAAAAGGCCTTGAGATGTTGGGGTGCCTGCCTCAGTCGGTTGGGCAGCCAACTTCGGCTCAGGTCATGATCTCATGATTCATGAGTTTGAGCCCCACATCAGGCTCTGCACTGTCAGCACGGAGCCTCCTTGGGATCCTCTCTCTCTCTCTCTCTCTCTCTCTGTCTGTCTCTCTCTCCTGAAAATAAACTTTTTTTTTTAAGTATCTTGTTACTCGATATTGGTCAACAACTGGCATTATCAGTAAAACCCCAAGACATTGATACTTGAGTTTTTGTAAGTATATAAAACTTTTAATACATATGCCTCACTTCCTCCCACTCCTCTGGAATCCATTCGATCAGAACACCTTCAACAGAAGGTTCTTAGGAATCCTCCAGAAGCTGCTGACAGCAGAAATGGATGACTTACTACGCCCGACAACAAAACAAGCCGTTGACATCAGAAATGGAGAGGTTCCAGCCAAGGTGACAGAATGAGATTAATTTTCTGACTTTTCTTTATGCCCTCTAGCACGTTAATGTGACCTCCTTTATCTTCATTGTATTGTTTTGAACCCCCCAGTGGTCTTCCTCTGGCACTTGAGGGAAAACGAAATTCTCCTCTACGTTTTCTTCCCAGGTCGTAGCAACTGCTCTGAATTTAACTAATGGCTGGATCTAACATCCTCCAGCGGACCCCGCTGACCGTGATTTAATACCAATTCCTTTCAACATCGCAGAAGGTAGATTCCCTTTTATAGGCCCCTTCTGGTATGTAATAAACTTCCCTCCTATCATTAGTCCTGACCTTCAGCCTTATGAAAATAGACCTTGACCTCACATTATCAGAATGCTTCTGCTAAGGCTATATGATAATACTGTCAGCAAAACCAAGCCACTCGGGAGTAGACCGTACTATTGACACTCTCCTGACCACAAAAGTCAGTAAATTACTTCCAGGAAAACACATCCTTCCCTGCTTTGCTGAATTTTTTCTAGCTTCACTCAAGAAATCTACCACCAGGGGGTGCCTGGGTCGGTCGGTTGAGCATCTGACTTCAGCTCAGGTCAAGATCTCAAGGCTCATGAGCTTGAGCCCCCCATGGGGCTCTCTGCTGTCAGCACAGAGCACGCTTTGGGTCCTCTGTTTCCTTCTCTGTCTGCTCCCCACCCCCCTGATCACGCTCTCTGTCTCTTAAAAATAAAATAAACATCGGGGCGCCTGGGTGGCTTCGTCAATTACGAGTCCGACTTTGGCTCAGGTCATCATCTCACGGTTGGTGAGTTCAAGCCCCGCGGCGGGCTCTGTGCTGACAGCTCGGAGCCTGGAGCCTGTTTTGGATTCTGTGTCTCCCACTCTCTCTCTCTGCCCCTCCCCTGCTCGCGCTCTGTCTGTCTCAAAAATAGATAAGCATTAAAAATCAATAAATAAAATAAAATAACAACAACAACAAACTCCCAGAAGGCATACCTGACTCTGGTTTTAGGCATACCATACAAGTTGCAATCACCCTGTTAGGGCAAACGTGGCCCCAAACTTGCCTCGGCCCTGACAAAAATCCTAAGTAACACAACTTCAACTCTGAAAGACAAATTAGCCTAATCTCATTAGCTAGGATTGTTATGGGCAATCACGTGGTCCTCAATGACCTCTTACCTGGTCAAGGGGAAATTGATGCTGTAACAAACACTGCTTGGTGTACTACGTACCGATAAAGTTCATTTGTACATCAGGACCCACAAGAAGGAAGTTGTCCCAGTGGTCTGGCCACATCACAAATCTAAACCTAAGTCAGCCCGCACTTATGGGAAACACCTGTCCAGGAAGCCAACCATACCCCAGCCACCATCCTCCAACTAAGCTTTAACTACTTGCCCTTCACCCCAGAAAATAACACCTGCTAGCTTTTATAGGGAAATCCCCCACCTCCTACCCAATCCTGGCCTGTTTCCGAGCTGCCTCTTGTAACGCTCTCTGTAAAATTTGCTCTTGCCCCAAATCCTCAGGGAGAGCTCCCAACTGTTTGTGAGGAGCGTATGCCCCCAAGCCACGGATTGTTTTCCTTTGAATAAGGGATAGCAGACTCATTGCTAAATTGCTTTAGTTTTGTCATTTGACAGTTTTGGCGATGAGATGGAACCTGAGGAGAGCCGCTGAAGATTCCAGGGATGGCTCCAAGATGGCGGTGAAGATACCCACAGAGCCCTTTTGGTTTGCTGACTCTTCAGCTGCTCTGCGGGATCTCTGGTAAGCTTCTCTCAGATCAAGTTCTGCTCATTCTGCATCCTGAGCTCTTCCAGTTTGTTTGTCCTAATCATTCTGGGTGGGAGATTGGGTGTCAGAAGCTCCAGATTTTTCCAGGTGGGACTTAGTGAGCCACAACATTTGGGTTTGTGGCTGGCCTCACCTACATGGTAAAAAGCTTTGGAAGGTCCTTACAACTGTCAGGAATTCTGCACAGGCAGCCAGAAACAGTAAGTCTGGTTGAATAAGGAAGGATTATTTCAATAAGGGAAAATAATGGGTATCCCTCAATCTAAGAAAGCAAGATGGCAGCCATCAGGGGATTCACAACACCTTAAGCTAAATCCACAGCATAAACTGTTGGGGGACTTGGGGAAACAAATTAAGACAAGAAATTCAGACTGTTTTGACCAAAGGCACATCAAAATCTAAGTAGGCACAACTTAACTAGTAAAAACCATAGGACATCTGCCACTATAAAGAAATCTTTCCGGGGGCGCCTGGGTGGCTCAGTCGGTTAAGCGTCTGACTTCTGCTCAAGTCACCATCTCACGGTTTGTGAGTTCAAGCTCCGCATAGGGCTCTCTGCTGTCAGCACAGAGCTTGCTTCGTATCCTCTGTCCCCCTCTCTCTCTGCCCTTCCCCTGCTCTCTCACTCTCTCTCAAAAATAAATAAAATAAGCATTAAAAAAAGAAGAACAACAGTGCCTGGAAGCCATAGATATTTACAAAAATGGCAAAATTCTACTAATACAACCAAGAACCACAACAGCCATCATGGGGAAACGTTCCAATTAGACAAGATTGTACATTTAAGAAGTGCATTTGAAAGTAAATCAAACAAACAGAATGGGTTACTTATTTTAATTGGCATTAAAAAGCCTCTAAAAGGCTTCAAAATGCCAAAAGAGCGTCTTTGGAAGATTCGTTGCAAAAGGCTAATGAAAAATCAGAGATACAAGAGGCCCCTAAAACAAGACTGTGAGACTTTTACCGCTCCCTTCCGTCCTCCCTTACCTGAGTACTCACGGTCTACTGATCCTCTAACTGAATTGCCTTTCCACTCTGCGGAGACTACAATATCGTTACCTCCTAGAGTTGGAAGGCCTAAAAACCAGAAGCTTTGATATCTGAAGGCATGATTAGATGGATATCCTACCTCAAGGAGAAAGAGCGAGAATTCGCATTCCTCTGCCTTTTGGTTCTATTCAGGTTCTCCACGGATGGGATGATGCCAGGTCACTCCTCAGAGTGACTGAATGCACCTTCCAGTAGGTTTCCCCTCCCTGGAAGTCAGAGGATGGGGCTGCAAGGTTCAACTCTCTACTTCAGGCTTTGGTCTTTCTGGGACCAGCCCCTGTCAGGAAGTTCATTGGAGGCTCCCACATCCTGTCATCTCATTAGCATATAAAAGACACTCATCACCCAGGAGATTCCAACGGTTATAGGAACAGTGTGCCAGCAACCAAAGACCAAATATTTATTTCTTAATAGATCACAGCATCCAAGCAAGGGCAAAGCACTAATTCTTTAAGCTCTCTATGAAGCCATTTCATACAAATTCTAATCCTAAATTAAGTCCCTTCTTTATCTAAAAAAATTTTTAATGCTTATTTATTTTTTAGAGCGAGAGAGAGAGACCGAGTGTGAGCGGGGAGGGGCAGAGAGAGAGACACAGAGTCTTAAGCAGGTTCCAAGCTTCGAGCTGTCAGCACAGAACCTGATGTGGGGCTTGAACCCACGAACTGCGAGATCCTGACCTGAGCCAAAATCAGACGCTTAACCGACTGAGCCACCCAGGTGCCCCCTAAATTAAGTCCTTTCAAACACCCTTTTATGGAGGCAGTTCATGGTTCCTTCAATAAGCAATAATTCCCATATGTTTCACTACAGACCCTGGAAACCACTGCCTGCATCTCCAGGTGGTTTGTAAGGAAAGCAATGAGAAAATGCACTCACATTTTACCCCCTTCCCAAGAGCCCAGAACTGGTCTCCTTGTCTCCAGTTTTCCTTCAGCCCACTCCTGTCTCCTCTGGCTTTATTTTCTAAAAAGAGGTAAATAATTTTGCAACCCATCCACTTCACCTTGGAAAGAGTTTGAAGAACTTACCGTGAATTTTTTTTTAAGTAGGCTCCAGGCCCAGTTCGGGCCCCAGTGTGGGGCTTGAACTCACAACCCTAAGATCAAGACCTGAGCTGACTGAGGTCTTAACTGGACGCTTAACTGACTGAGCCACCCAGGTGCTCTGAAACTAATGATTTTAAAGATCTAACTGGGGGGCACCTGGCTGGCTCCCATGTGTGACTCTTGTGACTCTTGATCACATGTGTGACTCTTGATCTCAGGGTTGTGAGTTCGAGGCCCATGTGGGATGTAGAGATTACTTAAATGAATGAATGAATGAGAATGGGTTCTCTGTAAAACAAACAAACCAACCAACCTGTGAGTAATTGCTCTGAATGAAATTTGAATCAGTTCCTCATGACTGAATTCACATGTGCTCAGGGAATTTGCTTAACAATTCGTGGAGACTTCCTTGGAAACACATTTTTGCACAAAAGGGGAGCCTCTGGGTTTGCCCTGTTTCCATAAAAAGTCTCAGATTTTTTTTTCTGATAAAAGTGGTTTTTCTTAGAAGGGTTCTTAAATATGGAGACGTGTGGAAACAATCTAGATCAGAATTATACTTGCTAACATCATTATCAACATAAGGATAAACTTGGGAAGACCCACATATGAAGAATGCCTTTCATCAAAACTTGGTTAATTCCTCTTGCTTTGTCTGGGACTCGCGCTGGTGACCACTTGAGGGTGTTGTGAGCCATTTTCACGTTATGTTTGATGACTCCTGCCATCTAGTGGCCAAATTACAGGGTGCTACTTTTATACCTAAAATGGAGCCAAAGATTTAACAGAGCCCTGCAAGTTCACCACGCTCCTGGTGCTTGGATGAAACAATAACAAAGCCTCGTCTATTTCAAGATGCAAGGAACATTTTAAACCTTTGGATATAGTCTTCCCTTAGCGGGAAAACAAAAGGCTTCGTCTGGGAAAATTTTTGATTTGGCCTTGAAGTTGAGGTCCCTTTGACCACAACCATGGGTGTGTATTTGTCCTGAAATACCCATCTGCCTGCCTACAACAGGTGAGCATGCAGACTTCAGGAACATTCTGCCAGACTAGCCTCTCCTACTCTCCCCCCAACCCCACAAGGGTGCAGCCAAGCCTGTGGGGGTCAGGATTTGTGTCCCAGAAGGCCAGACAGAACTGTGGAGTTAAGGGGGATGCAGAGTCCAGGGGAGTGAACTTGGTGCACTGAGTATTGAACTTGAAAATCAGAATGTGTCCACATGATGCAGGGTCACCAAGCGTAATGGTCAAGAAAAATTCTTGAGACGTTTTATGGTAGAAAAAGGTGCTTTTATTATGGCAGAGGCATAGGACCTGTGGGCAGAAAGAGCTTCACTGGGATTGGAGATCCCAGTGAAGGCTATACTGATTATATACCCTTTTCAGTTTGTGGAGGATGAGGGGTTAGAGATAACGTAAGTTTCTAAGGAATTTCTCTGTGCTGAAAGTGAGGTTTACAGGACCTTGGAGGTCTGGCTATTGTCAAGATAAGGTTGTTTTTAGACTCTACTGAAAGAAACCGCAACATTAAGGCAGCCATGAGTTCCTTGAGGAAGGTCACGCTCAGGTGTCTGTCAGTGAGCTGCAAGTTGTTAAGGGGATTTCATTTCAGCTACCATTTCCCTTGCTTTAGTTCTCGTCATTTTCCCCCGTAAACAATTTTGACCCTTCAGTCTTTGAGGTTGCTGAGTGTGGAAGGTCTTCTCTCCTGTAACTTCTTCCTGCCGAAGAGGGACTTAGAGATGTCCCTACCGGTGGATCAACATTGGTCAGCTGGGGATGCAGGAGTTTTGAAAGGCAGTGGCAGCTGAATCCAAGGTAGGCAACAAACAGGAATCTCCTTATGTAGAAAGGCTCATCTGTCAGCTTGAGGTTACGGCAGTGAGGGAGTCTCGGCAACAGGCAGAGAGACATTGGAGAAGACAACATAACAAGATAAATATTATTATGAGACAAAGAGGCCCAATGGAAAGATCCTGGAGAGTTGACCAAAATCCTCCTCCAGTCCAACCAATCATTAAAGGAGAGGGAGGGATGGTTTAAAGCACCAATTTGAGGGGGGCCTGGGTGGCTCGATCGGTCAAGCATCACTCAGATTGGGTCTTGATCTCAGAGTTGCAAGTTTAAGCTCCACACTGGGCTCCATGACAAAAATGTAACAGGATTGCTAAAAGATATGGCTACTCAGATTGGTGCTTTATTTACTCTATTTTATGTTATGCAATCCTGTTACATTTTTGTCATATGGTGACACATGTTCCTCCTCGTGCAGCTGTCCAGACCTCGAATGCCATTCCGTTTTGCAGAGCTGCTTTACACATTTGAGTTATTTTCCACATACAACAACGTAATGCTATTTTGAGAGTCGTGTAAGGCCTTAATTGTGTAGCAGGTGATGTTAGCCATCATACAGACTCTATTTTGTTTAGCATGTAATCAGGTAATAATAGGCACTTTTATGGAAACAAAAGAAAAATATAGGTTAACGTTTGGAGCAACATACAAACCCAGTGTCTGAGCCTCAAGTGCTGCCAGTGGGAAAAATTTTGGCAGGTGGTGGGGGTGGGGGGGAGGGCAGAGGGAGAGGGAGAGAGAGAGTCTCAATCAGGCTCCATGCCAGCCAGGAGCCTGAGACACGGGGCTGGATCCTGAGATCATGACCTGAGCCAAAATCAGGAGTCAGAAGATTGACTGAGCCACCCAGGTGCCCCTATAAGGAATCTCTAGATTGAAATTTTAAAACCCTCTCAAGGCCAGAAATCAAGCCAAATACTTGCCATCAGACAGGCCTGAAATACCTGTAGAATTGGGCAAATTCCTCTTCGCGAGGTCCCCAAAATATCCTGAGGTTCCTGCACCTGCCAGGAAGTGACATTCTTTATGCACCTGGTAAGCCTGCTGGGAACCCTGTGAGCAAGGGATCAGGCCAACATTTCCAAGGGGCTTTATGGCTCCGGGTTTCATAAAGTCAACCTTAGTTCCTTAGAGCCGTAGGGTCATATCTGAGTCTATGCGTGTGTCTCAAATATGATATTCCAGTCAAAGTCTTGATAAATGTAACCGATGTTTCCAATGGTGTCCTGTTACAGGGAGAACAGATTCTCACTGAACTTACGCAGACACAATTGCCATGAGAGAAAGAATGCACTGAGAGTGTCTGAATTTCAGAGACTTCAGGAAGGGAGAAAAGTTAAATGCTTCAATTCGTTCACAAAGGGATATTTTATCATATTTCTGCATATCATAGCTATCTTAACAGAAAGATTCTGTAATCTAGAAGAGCAAACATTAGGGAACCAATAATGTTTCAAACACGAGTCATGAAAACTATAATCATCTTCTCAGTTCTTTCAGTTCCACGTTCTTAAATTCGTATTCTGTTTGAATGCAGCTTTTGCATCAGTTCAGGAAATTCTTACCCAGTTTAATGATCTTAAAGACCATAAACTTGTATTTGTCAGAAGTCCTTTTCATGACTCTCCTTGAGGACAAAACACCTGTTGCAGAGCAATAACTATAAATGACAAAAGACTTTTAAAAATGGCCACAGTTAGAAACCTGGTATGAGAGTTCATTATAATATAGCTGACGAGGAGATCCGGTTATTTCTGTGACACATAACACTTCCATAATTAAAATGTCAAGTGACGACCTCACACCAAAATTTATTAAAACTTTAGGAATTTCGGGGCACCTGACTGGCTCACTCAGTGCAGCATGTGACTCTTGATTTCGGCTCAGGTCATGATCTCACTGATTCGTGGGTTCGAGCCCTGTGCTGACAGTGTGAAGCCTGCTTGGGATTCCCTCTCTTACCTTCTCTCTCCGCCCTTTCATGCTCTCTCTCTCCCTCAAAATAAATAAACTTAAAAAAAAAAACAAAACTTTAGGAATATCGTATCATGTCTCGAACAGTTACAGCATTTATCCAAAAAATACAACCTGAGGTTTATTATTTGTTTGACAGTGCTTCCAAAGTAACTTAACATACCAAATAAACCAGCCTAATGAGTCAAAAAGACTTTACAATTCAAATATCAGGAATATTTGTTAAAACCTTCAGACAGTTTTAAAGCACATGCCTAAA
Source organism: Acinonyx jubatus (assembly GCF_027475565.1). Classification (NCBI taxonomy): domain Eukaryota; kingdom Metazoa; phylum Chordata; class Mammalia; order Carnivora; family Felidae; genus Acinonyx; species Acinonyx jubatus. The sequence goes on from NC_069389.1 coordinate 92,039,530, forward strand.
TAGCATTATGGATCATTATAACTTTAATATTTACATTAAACCAAAGTGGCAATAAGGGAGTCTACAGGAAGCTATATAGTTGTTAGCAAAACTTGGCCCCTTTAACAATGAGAAGTTTTAACTTTCTCATGTAATCAAAGACCTGATAAAGACAAAACATAGAAGCTTTGGTTTTCTGGGCAAATAAAGGAAAGAGAAAAAAAACTTACATTTTCTTATCAAGAGCAGACCAACAATCCGAGAAAATTTTGTCTTTTTATCAGAGAGATGCAGAATTTGAATTTTGTATCAGTGTACTTTATTTTTAAAAAATTCTTTAACTAGGCTCCACACCCAAAGTGGGGTTTGAGCTCATGACCTTGAGATCAAGAGTTGCTCCCTTTACTGACTGAGCCAGCCAGGAGGCCCTGTATCTTTATAGTTTAAAAATCCATTCATTTCTTTTTAAAAAAAAAATTTTTTTAACGTTTATTTATTTTTGAGACAGAGAGCATGAATGGGGGAGGGTCAGAGAGAGGGAGACACAGAATCCGAAGCAGGGTCCAGGCTCTGAGCTGTCAGCACAGAACCCGACACGGGGCTCGAACCCACGGACCGTGAGATCATGACCTGAGCCGAAGTCAGACGCTTAACCTACTGAGCCACCCAGGCGCCCCCAGAATCTTCCTTTTTTGGTGCCTGTGTCCAGGTGTAAGGAGTCCATTGGCCAGCTAGGACTTAGGGATATTTGGAGCTGGGTGAATTGATCGCTCAGGACCTGAGCACAGGCAAAACTGGAGCAAAACTCAGCCTGACCTGTGGCTGAGAAAGAAATTGGAGGATACTGACCTTGCCTTTATTAGTATTGAAATAGGACAGTGTTCGGAGGCTTGCAGGTCAAAGTGGTCTCCACCCTAAGGTGAAATCAAATGTCCACTTATTGCAAGGAGAGAGCAATGGATTTTGCAGCTTGAGAGCCCCGTGTGTGTGGCTCACAACGGCAGAGCCATTTAGACCTCGGTTTCCTGGTACAGTGAGTACTTAGTAGTTAGTGAACTGGTCTCTGCCTGGAGAATGGGAATAGAAAAAGGCTTTGGCTTGGGTCTCTGCATGAGGAAATGACCCCCACTCCCTAATGCGAAGGACAAGAAACACAGGGAGGAATCCAGAGGCGCAGCCGAGACCCAGAGCCCAGGGGCTGGTCAGGTAATCCCACCCGGGGAGGAGGTGGAAACGCTTTCATTTACCACTCTGCCAGGTGGGGAGAGTGAGGCAGGGAATGAACCACTCCCTTCACCCCTGGGAGTGGAAGGCAGCTGGGTTTTGTGAGATTTCCGGTGTTGACCTGAAATGCAAAAAGGCTGCTGCCTGGAGCACCTGGGTGGCTCAGTCGGGTTAAACATCCCACTTCGGCTCAGGTCATGATCTCACGGCTCATGAATTCGAGCTCCACATTCACAGAGCCCGCTTCAGATTCTCTGTCTCCCTCTCTCTCTGCCCCTCCCCCACTTGCGCTCTCTCCCTCTCTCAAAAACAAAAACAAAAAAAAACCAAAAAACAAAAAACAGCTGCCTGGCCAGGACACAGCCCTTCAGCGTAGTTATTGTCCTCCTTCCTTCTGGCCCTAGAAATTCCCACCCACCTCGACCCAAACAGCAAGGGAAAGGGTGAGAAAAAGGGTCTGTGAGTCAGAGCTTGAGTCAGGCTGGGAGCAGCCTGGACAGCACTGGTCTTAAAGGTGTGATGACTTCAAGGTCTCCCTTGAAACACATCCGTATTCATGAAAATATTTTCTTTTGAAAAGCAATCAGGCAAAGATTGCATTTGTCAATGAATATAAAAAGAGTCAGGGCGGCTGGGTGGCTCAGTCAGTTGAGTGGCCAACTTCGGCTCAGGACATGATCTCGCAGTCCGTGAGTTCAAGCCCCGCGTTGGGCTCTGTGCTGACAGCTCGGAGCCTGCAGCCTGCTTCAGATTCTGTGTCTCCCTCACTCTGGCCCTCCCCCGTTCATGCTCTGTCTCTCTCTGTCTCAAAAATAAATAAACATCTAAAAAAATTTTTTTTAATAAAATAAAAAGAGTCAACAAAGATATCAGCACAGTCCATTGTTTAGTAACCAAATAGCCGAGGTTACCCAAAGGCCTATGGAGCTCTTTAGAAGAATGTTTTAAAAGATATTGGGGCACTTGGGTGGCTTAGTCAGTTGAGCATCCCACTTCGGCTCAAGGCTTGATCTCGTAGTTTGTGAGTTCGAGCCCCTTGTCAGGACATCAGCCTGTCAGCGCAAAGCCCATTTCAGATCTTCTCTCTCTCTCACTCTCTGCCTCTCCCCCACTCATGCACGCATGCTCTCTCTCTCAAAAATAAATTTAAAAAAAGATCTTTAGGGGCCCCTGGGTGGCTCAGCCGGTTAAGCATCCAACTTCGTGGCTCTGGTCATGATATCGCTGTTCATGAATTCAAGCCCCAAGTCGGGCTCTGTGCTGATGGCTCAGAGCTTGGAGCCTGCTTCCGGGTTGTTTCCCTCTCTCTCTGCCCCTCCCCCACTCACACTCTGTCTTTCTCTCTCTCAAAAATAAACCTTACAAAAATAAATTCAAAAATTAAAATAAAAAAGATCTGTATATGCATCTCTCTCTCAAAAACAAACATTAAGACAAGAAATCAGGTCATGATGTCATGGTTTGTGGGCCCAAGCCCTGCATCGGGCTCTGTGCCGTCAGCTCAGAGCCTGGAGCTGCTTCGGATTCTGTGTCTCCCTCTCTTTCTGCCCCTCCCTTGCTTGCTCTCTCTTTCTCTCTCTCCCTCTCTCAAAAATAAATAAACATTAAAAAAAATAAATGTCAATGGACTAAACATTCCTATCAAAAGATATAGGGTATCAGAATGGATAAGAAAATAGGACCCATCTATATGCTGCTTCCAAGAGATTCATTTTACACCTAAAGACACCCGAAGATTGAAAGTGAGGTGATAGAGAACCGTCTATCATGCTAATGGACGTCCAAAGAAAGCTGGAGTAGCCATACTTATATCAGACAAACTAGATTTTAAGATAAATACTGTAACAAGATGAAGAAGGGCATTATATCATAATTCAGGGGTCTATCCACCAAGAAGTTCTAATAATTATAAATATTTATGCCCCCAACATGAAATCACCCAAATATATAAACCAATTAATCACAAACATAAAGAAATTCATTGGCAATAATACCATAATAGTAGGGGACTTCAACCCTCCACTTATAGCAATGAACATATCACCTAAGCATAAAATCAACAAGGAAACAATGGCTTTGAATGAGACACTGGACTGGATGGACTTAACAGATACATACAGAACATTTCATCCTAAATCAGCAGAAAACACATTCTTCTCGAGTGCCCATGGAACATTCTTTAGAATAGAACACATAGTGGGACACATATCAGCCCTCAACAAGTACAAGATCGAGATCATATCTTGCATACTTTCAGACCACAATGCTATGAAACTCAAAATCAACCACAAGAAAAAATTTGGAAAGACGATATATACTTGGACATTAAAGAACATCCTACTACAGAATGAATGGGTTAACCAAGAAATTAAAGAGGAAATTAAAAAGTACATGAAAGCCAATGAAAATGAAAACACGACAGCGCAAAACCTCTGGGATGCAGCAAAGGCGGTCATAAGA